>NC_133135.1:91377426-91689092 GCF_048418815.1 Hemitrygon akajei | reverse complement strand
GGGTCCAAAGCTGCTCACAGTACTCCAAGGGTGGTCTGACCAGTGCCTTTCTAAAGTCTCAACATTACTTCCTTGATATTGTATTCTAGCTCTTTCAGAATGAATTTGCCTTCCTTACCACTGACTCAAACTGCAAATTAATCTTTAGGGAATCCTGAACGAGGACCTCCAAGTCACTTTGAACCTCTGATTTTTGAATTTTCTCCCATTTAGAAAATAGTCCAGGCCTTTATTCTTTCTATCAACATGGATGACCATGTAGACTATATTCCATCTGCCACTTTGCCCATTCTCCCAATCTGTCCTTCACATACACACTGCAGACACCCTTCTTCCTCAACACTACCTACCCTTCCACCTAGTTTTGAATCATCCAAAAATTTGGCCACAAAGCCATCAATTCCTTCATCCAAATCATTGACATATAACATGAAAAGAAGTGGTTCCCACACCAACCCCTACAGAACACCACTAATCACTGGTAATCAACCAGAAAAGGTCCACTTTATTCCCTTCTTGCCTCCTGGCAATCAGCCAGTCTTCTATCTATTCTAGTGCATTTCCCCTAATACCATGGGCTGTTATTTTGTTTAACAGTCTCATGTGTGGCATCTTGTCAAAGTCCTTCTGAAAATCCAAGTACACAAGAGCCACTGACTTTCCTTTGTCTATCCTGCCTGTTATTTCCTCACTGAGTTCCAACAGATTTGTCAGGCAAGATTTCCTGTTAAGGAAACCATGCTGACTTTAGCCTATTTTATCATGTGCCTCCAAGTACCCTGAAACCTCATCCTTAATAATAGACTCCAGCATCTTTCCATCCACTGAAGACAGGCTAGATGGCCTTTCATTTCCTTTCTTCTGTTTGCCTCTCCTTCTTAAAGAGTGGGGTGACATTTCCAACTTCTGAAACAATGCCATTGTTCAGGGTAGGCACAATTAGGTGAACAATGACATTTTTCAGGGTGGGCACAGGTGGGTGAACAATGATATTGTTCAGGGTGGGCACAGGTGGGTGAACAATGATATTGCTCAGGGTGGGCACAGGTGGGTGAACAATGATATTGTTCAGGGTGGGCACAGGTGGGTGAACAATGACATTCTTCAGGGTGGGCACAGGTGGGTGAACAATGATATTGTTCAGGGTGGGCACAGGTGGGTGAACAATGATATTGTTCAAGGTGGGCACAGTTGGGTGAACAATGATATTGTTCAGGGTGGGCACAGGTGGGTGAACAACACCATTGTTCAGGGTGGGCACAGGTGGGTGAACAATGATATTGTTCAGGGTGGGCACAGGTGGGTGAACAATGATATGGTTCAGGGTGGGCACAGGTGGGTGAACAATGATATTGTTCAGGGTGGGCATAGTTGGGTGAACAATGATATGGTTCAGGGTGGGCACAGGTGGGTGAACAATGATATTGTTCAGGGTGGGCACAGGTGGGTGAACAACACCATTGTTCAGGGTGGGCACAGGTGGGTGAACAATGATATTGTTCAGGGTGGGCACAGGTGGGTGAACAACACCATTGTTCAGGGTGGGCACAGGTGGGTGAACAATGATATTGTTCAGGGTGGGCATAGTTGGGTGAACAATGATATTGTTCAGGGTGGGCACAGTTGGGTGAACAATGATATTGTTCAGGGTGGGCATAGTTGGGTGAACAATGATATTGTTCAGGGTGGGCACAGGTGGGTGAACAACACCATTGTTCAGGGTGGGCACAGGTGGGTGAACAATGATATTGTTCAGAGTGGGCACAGGTGGGTGAACAACACCATTGTTCAGGGTGGGCACAGGTGGGTGAACAATGATATTGTTCAGGGTGGGCACAGGTGGGTGAACAATGATATTGTTCAAGGTGGGCACAGTTGGGTGAACAATGATATTGTTCAGGGTGGGCACAGGTGGGTGAACAACACCATTGTTCAGGGTGGGCACAGGTGGGTGAACAATGATATTGTTCAGGGTGGGCACAGGTGGGTGAACAATGATATGGTTCAGGGTGGGCACAGGTGGGTGAACAATGATATTGTTCAGGGTGGGCATAGTTGGGTGAACAATGATATTGTTCAGGGTGGGCACAGGTGGGTGAACAACACCATTGTTCAGGGTGGGCACAGGTGGGTGAACAATGATATTGTTCAGGGTGGGCACAGGTGGGTGAACAATGATATTGTTCAGGGTGGGCACAGGTGGGTGAACAATGATATGGTTCAGGGTGGGCACAGGTGGGTGAACAATGATATTGTTCAGGGTGGGCATAGTTGGGTGAACAATGATATTGTTCAGGGTGGGCACAGGTGGGTGAACAATGATATTGTTCAGGGTGGGCACAGGTGGGTGAACAACACCATTGTTCAGGGTGGGCACAGGTGGGTGAACAATGATATTGTTCAGGGTGGGCACAGGTGGGTGATCAATGATATTGTTCATGGTGAGCACAGTTGGGTGAACAATGATATTGTTCAGGCGGGCATAGGTGGGTGAACAATGATATTGTTCAGGGTGGGCACAGGTGGGTGAACAATGATATTGTTCAGGGTGGGCACAGGTGGGTGAACAATTATATCGTTCAGGGTGTGCACAATTGGGTGAACAATGATATTGTTCAGGGTGGGCACAGGTGGGTGAACAATTATATCGTTCAGGGTGGGCACAATTGGGTGAACAACACCATTGTTCAAGGTTTGTGCAGCTGATAAAGCTGCTGCCTCGCAACTCCAGTGATCCTGACTGTAGGTGCTGACTATGTGGAGTTACACATTCTCTTTGTGGTTTTTTTCATGGTTGCTCCGTTTTCCTCCCATACCCCAATGACAAATAGATTGGTAGGTTACTTGGCTGCTGTCAACTGCCCTGAGTGTGTGGGTTAGTGGTAGAATCTATGCGCAGTTGATGGGAATGTGGGGAATAAAAGTTACAGGGAAAAATTTTGGGGGAATGAGAGTGAATTGAGAGCTTGATTAGATTTGATGAACTTCAAGCCTCAGAGAAACCAGAGGTGCCTATCTCTTCCACAGTAATGAAATATGGAACTCCGTCTGGACTCAGAGAGACCAGGGGTGTCTGTCTCGTCCACAGTAATGAAACAGAGGACTCAGTCTGGACCTCAAGTCTCAGAGAGACCAGTGGAGTCTGTCTCCTCCACAGTAATGAAATATGGGGCTCCATCTGGACTCAGAAAGGCTAGGGGAGCCTAGAGACCAGAGACTATGCCTTCTATTGGAGGAAATACCCTTTTCAGTCCGATTACTGAACTAGCACGTTCGGCTCCAAAGAACTCCAGAGGAAGAAGTTTCTTTCACAAACCTGCTCCCAAAATTTTCAGTATTGAATTGCAGATTACTCCTGTTTTTTTAAATTTCTAACAATCTTTAAAAACTCCTTAAACATATTCTCTGTGAAATCTGACAAGTGGAGAGGCAGGTTGATCCCAGCGTAAAGACTCTCTTCCCCTGTGGGTCAAACGTCAAGCGCAGTCTGACCCAAGGCTCCTGAACGTCAGGTGCTTTTCAAACTAATTCTTTGATCTCTCGGCTCTTCCTCCATTCTCCAATGAAGGAACATTAGGAATGCATTCAGATTAGGCTGCCCAGTTCTTTCCTCACCACCACCGCGTCATTGTGCAAGCCCCCACACTCACTCATCCTCCCCCAAACAAAACAGCTTTTCCCCCAGAAGTATCTACAAATTAATTTTCTATCAGAACGATATTTGCGTGTTTACTGATTCTCAGTTGGATCTGCACTGCGTTGTTCGGCGAAGGACAATAGTCCCATTGTGGAAAGCGAAACGTGAGGCTTGACTTGCTCACTGAAGCTCAGCTGCACGCCACCGACTTCGGAAAGATGATACGGCCCACTTAAACAACCCTGCGCGGCTCAAATGACATCGCCACTCGTTACTTTTTAATGCTGCTCCCAAGCATGGCTTGGCTCCTGTTTGCCAAATGCATTGTCTGGTGAAAGCGGGTCCTGTATCACCTGTCCCACGGACCTGCAAGGGAATGAGGAGGAGAAGGGGGTGGGCGCGGTGTTTACAAACACTACTCTGTGTAGGGCTCTGGTTATTGATACCACCTTGATGCTCCTTGAGGTTGGAGACAGGCCAATGGAAAACAACGGCTTTTCAATCCATTCGGTTACTGTACAAGGCTCCTGTCATTGTGATGACTTTGGATTGGACCTGACCTTCTATTTTGGTCCGCATTATGAGGGAGGTTACGCTCTTGCTCTTGGCTCTTTGCAGACACTCACTACTGTTTCCATTGTCTATCATTGCCACAGGGAATGTCATTCCCTCCACTGACTCATTGAGAGAGGGAGTGGGTCTGCTCTGCCATCTCAGCTCTGCTCGGCTCCACCCAGTCCCAGGTTGGCCTTGAAATAGAAGCATGAGTAAATGTTCCGTTCCCGCCCAGTAAAAGGTGCCTGCAGCCCCACAGGAGCCGGCAAATCCATCCCCATCCAGACCTTCGAACTGTCAGCCTGGTGACTAAACCACAAATTCCCAATGAAAATATCACCTCCGTCTCGGCAATGTACATCTGCACGATTAGACTCAGAGAGAGCACTGGCTAACTAAATCACTTAATTCACCTCACACTCGTGAACCTGTGCTATAAGGTTAAGGAAGTTTCACTTGTTTCAACAATTGTTTAAAGTTCATCAGAAACATTTGGTGGTGGGAAATTCAGTTCATTGGTATCTACGTGGGTCCATAAATGGGGCGTGAGAAATCTGGGAAGAGCATGCATCAGCTAGAGTTCTCCTATTGCCCAGTAGAGCTGCGTCGGTACATAAACAGAGTGAGACGTTCAGAAGCAGAGCCTACTTCCAACAGCCACATTATGGAAACTGGCCACAGATCCCTGGACTTTTTCTGTGCTGTACTTTTCAATGACTGTGTGACTTTTACACCAATACATCCTCCAGTCTGATCTCCAAGCATCCAGAAAGTTCAAACCCACACTATTCACCGCCAGCTTTTAAGGTTATGCTTCCAGTGTTAATATAACAACTTTCAGAAAAAGTAATTCTTTTTTTTTACAGCTTAGTGCTGGGAATATGCAAAATAAGATTTTCATGCTATTAATTTAAGATCTACATCAATGATAATATCCTAACAAATGTGAGCTTATTTACTTTGTCTTTTTGTTTAAAGACAAGTTTTCTAATGCCATCAAATACAGACTGAAATCTGCATCATTTGACCAATATTCCCATTAATCATACAGATAGTTCCCTGATCTTGTCTTATACTGTATTTGTAGTTGTGTATAATTTATATTATGTTGCCTGTGAGGCTGCTGTGGACAAGTGTTTCATGGCACTGTACCTCACCATGCTTGTGCACGTGACAATGAAACTGACAATAAGCAATAAAGTGGACATTATATAAATTTGCATCAATCCACTTGAATTGCCAACACAATAAAATGTTTTGCTAAGCCAAAATTTGCTTGAAATCCTTCCTACAGTAGTCCTGACTAGATGCTTGAGCCACTATCGAGACACAAATAACCGGTCTGTTTGCCAGAAAACGACTAATGAACCGTCCATTCTGTAAGTTCCCTCATTCAATCATGTCCCATTTTGGGAAAGCACTCAGTAGAAACAGGGCTCCTGTAGATGGGTACATTACTCAGCCTCCATCCAGTATTCACAGGTCATGTGTCCAGCTTCTGACGTGAATCCTGTGATGCCACCTGGTTCATTTGGTAGCACTCCTGCCTCTGAGCTAATTGCTTAAGAAACAAAAGCATCACTTGTACAATCGTGAAGGTGTGCTGCATTATCAGAAACAACTTACAGAGGTTGGTTATGTTGCTCCTTTAAGGACAGATTCATTGGGATATCCTACAGAGAAACAGGCCCTTTGGCACACCAACTCCCATCAAGTTCTCCTTTTTACACTAATCCTATCCTATTTCAGTTTATTTTCCTGCATCAGCATCAACGACCACCCAGATTCTACTAAAATTTACAGACTAATTAACCTGCACACCTTTAGAATGAGGAGGGTGGGAGGGGAAAGGAAATCCATGCACAGGGAGGATGTGCAAACTCCACACAGACAGCACCTGAGGTCAGGATTGAACCTAGGTTATTAGAACTGCAATGCAGCACCTCTATAAGTTGTGCCATTGTGTTTCCCCTGTGTTACAGGTTTCATGATACTTTTCAAAAAGGGGCAGGAATTCTCCATTGCCTCCACTTCAAGAGAGAAACAAACTGCTAGAAGCACACAGCAGGATGAGCAGCATCTGTGAAAGCAAGTCAGAAGCTTTTTACTTTTTAGTTTTCCTACTACCTTCATTACCATACCCACATATTCTTCTGCCACAAGGTTGAAATTATAATGAATGCTCAGTGTTTCTCACCCAATTACATACAGAAAAGAGACAAGTTCATCTTTGCACTTCTGGTTTTAATGAAGCCAAAGCTAGTCAACCCATTACAACCTTTACAACATTTCCTCATTGTTCTCCTTTTCAATTTAATATACATGGCTTAAGACCCTCCTATCAGTTACTTTGCTTCTCTCACTCAATAGTTCCAACACTGAATTATGTAAATGTTTCAAATAATTCAACATTAAGTCATGCTCTTTTCTGGCTGCTGTTATCAGGAAGAAGTAATAGTTGCCTCAGGACCCACACCACCAAGTTCAGGAACAGTTATTACCCTTCAACCATCATGTTCTTGAACCAGAGTGGATAATTTCACACAACTTCACTTGCCCCATCACTGAAATGTTCCCATAGCCTATGACTCACTTTCAATGACCCTTCATCCCAAGTTCTTGGTATTTATTGCTCAATATTTATTTATTATTATTATCATTCCATTTTTTTCTTTCTTTTTGTATTTTCAGTTTGTTGTCTTTTGCACTCTGGTTGTCCACCTTATTGGTACAGTCTTTCATTGATTATAGTTATTGGATTTATTGAGTATTCCCACAAGAAAATGAAACTCTGGGTTGGTGACATATATGTACTTTGATAATAAATTAACTTTAAACTTTGATTAAGTAACAAAGGATGATGATCATAGCCTGGTTTTAAACAATTCTGTGTTCACTGCTGTTTGCTCCCTGTTTATAACCTCCATTTTACAGACTGACTGACTTCTTCTGGCTCTTTCCAACTGGTTGCTTAATTGCAGCATTAATGTAGAGTTTATTGGTCTTATGGGAACATCTATAAATTCTCACACTCAAGCTGATAACATCATTATAACCACCACACACAAGCTGCTTGAATTATGCAAACAAATTTTCCACCCTATTCTCCACACAGGCTGTAAACAGCAGAAAATGACCTGCACAGCAGACTCATGGTGGGAACCTGTGTTCTCCATATTGCTTTTACTCCCACACTGTAAAAATGGTATGCTTACTATTGGTCAGCAAGCACAAAAGCTGACAGGTTGTCACATGCAATGTACTGCTGTAGTAGTACTCACTCTTTACGTCATTAGCTGCAAAGTGCTTGAATAAGTCTTCAGTTTACTAAAAGCAATTAAGTTTCTTTCAATGTGGCTGGATCAACATGAGCTTTCACCCAAGGATCTCAAAAAGGATAATTGTGTAATCATCAAGTCATTGCTGTAGTCAGAGAAAACTACAGCACAGAAACAGCCCTTTGGCCCATCTAGTCCATACTGAACTACTTAAACTGCCAAGTCCCATTGACCTGCTCCCCAACTATAGCCCTCCATACCCCTCCCATTCATGTACCTAAGCTAACTTCTCTTAAAAATTTAAATTGAAATCACATCCACCACTTGCACTGAAAGCTCGTTCCAGACTCTCACTGCCCTCTGCGTGAAGAAACTTCCCCTCCTGGTCATCTTAAATATTTTACCTTTCACCTTTAACTAATGACCTCAAGTTGCACCCTCTAGAGGATCAAAGGGATCTTGGGGTCCGAGTCCATAGGACACTCAAAGCAACTGCGCAGGTTGACTCTGTGGTTAAGAAGGCATATGGTGTATTGGCCTTCATCAATCGTGGAATTGAATTTAGGAGCCGAGAGGTAATGTTGCACCTATGTAGGACCCTGGTCAGACCCCACTTGGAGTACTGTGCTCAGTTCTGGTTGCCTCACTACAGGAAGGATGTGGAAGCCATAGAAAGGATGCAGAGGTTGCCTGGATTGGGGAGTGTGCCTTATGAGAATAGGTTGAGTGAACTCAGACTTTTCTCCGTGGAGCGAAGGAGGATGAGACGTGACCTGATAGAGGTGTACAAGATGATGAGAGGCATTGATCATGTGGATAGTCAGAGGCTTTTTCCCAGGGCTGAAATGGTTGCCACAAGAGGACACAGGTTTAAGGTGTTGGGGAGTAGGTACAGAGGAGATGTCATGGGTAACTTTCTTACTCAGAGAGTGGTGAGTGCATGGAATGGGCTGCCGGCAATGGTGGTGGTGGCAGATACGATAGGGTCTTTTAAGAGACTTTTAGATAGGTACATGGAGCTTAGTAAAATAGAGGGCTATAGGTAAGCCTAGTAATTTCTAAGATAGGAACATATTCGGCACAACTTTGTGGGAGAAGGGCATGTATTGTGCTGCAGGTTTTCTATGTTTCTATGTATCTCACATAACCTCAGTAGAAAAAGCCTGCTTGCATTTACTCTGTCTGTACCCCTGATGATTTTGTATACCTCTAAAAAAAATCTCCCCTCAATCTCCTACTTTCTAGAGAATTAAGTTCCAACCTATTCAATCCTTCCTTATAACACAAGTCCTCCAGTCCCAGTAACATCCTTATAAATTTTCTCAGTACTCTTTCAATATTATTTACATCTTTCCTGTAGGTAAGTGACCAAAACTGTACACAATACTCAAAATTAGGCATCACCATTTCAACATAACATCCCATCTCCTGTACTCAATACTTTGATCTATGAAGGTCAATGTGCCAAAAGCTTTCTTTACAACCTTGTCTGTCTGTGATGCCACTTTCAATGAATTATGGACCTGTATTCCCAGATCCCTCTGTTCTATCACCCTCTTCGATGCCCTACTGCTCACTGTGTAAAACCTGCCTTGGTTGGGCCTGGTCATTGTTGTATTTTTCATTTGGTCCCATTTTAAAATCAGAATTATATATATATATCTGACATACAGTCTGTTGTGAAACTTGTTGCTTTGCTGCAGTAGTTCAGTGCAAGACATAAAATTACTATAAGTTAATATTTGTATCTGACAAATATGTGCTTTCCTGCAAAGCACATCGTCCTCTCGTCTTCAGCCCTTCACCTGCAGTGAAGCACTTTGATATTTACTGAAGTGAAAAGTACACACACTTCTTGGAGTCATAGACAGACAAGGAAGGCCCTTGGGCCCACTGACATCCCTGTCCATTAAGCTACCCATTTCCATTAACCCATTTCTGTTCCATTCCATTTCTGTTCTCCCTACATTTTCATCAACTTATCTCCAGATTTGACCCAGAAATAGAAGTAATTAACAGTAGCTAATTAAACTACCAATATACATGTTTCTTTGATGTCAGAGGAAACCAGAGGACTCAGAGGGAACCCATACAGTCATAAGGAGAATCTGCAGACTCCACACAGACAGCACCTAAGGTCAGGATTGAACCATTGTCTCTGGCACCAAGAAGCTGTGCGTCTACTAGCTCCACAGCTTGAAATACAGTAACTGCCTTACCCACTGATTCAGCCACAGTACCTTATGTCTTTCAATCAACATGTCTTAGGGACCCAAACTAGGTGCCAAACAATCACTCTTTAATTTGTCCATCTTCTTCGCTAATCTCTGGAATGTCCCGGGGATGCCATTAATCTTCCACCTCATAAGTCATTCAGTTTTCAGCCTTCCTGGGGCTGAGAATGAAAGGAATGGACATATTTCCACCATCCTGGGAGGAATCACTAGCAGTAAACAGACAGGAATGTTTGACCCTGAGACCTGATACCAAAGGCAACAAAAAACAAAAATACTCATAAAGCCCAGGTCAAAAATATACTGTGAAGGAACAAACAAGAACTCAAGGGTTCATTATATCTCACCAAGGCTGAGACGTAAAACTCCCTTTTCTGCCTAATCTGCCTCTCCCCCCCCCCACCCCAGTCACTGACCCAATTTTTACCAAGCTGTTAAACCCACGTCATCAAACTGCTGAACATATATACTTGAACGTGAACTCTCTCTTGAATCAGTGCAATTAATCAAGATAATCAATGGGAATCAATTGATGTCTGGAAGGTGGCATCCTCTAGCACAGCGGGGAGGAGATGTGTCAAGAATGAGGCTAATTCTTAGATGATTAATTTAATGCCCTTAATCCTTTTTTAAATGGATTCAATTGGCTGCTCCTATCTGTCATTCAGATATAAAATGTATGAGCCACAGTCAAACGAAGCAATACAGATGTGTCCAGCTCCACTGTAATTGACTGAATTCAGTCATTTAAACTAGGCTTAAAGTAATTCTAAGTAATTGCAGCAATATCAGAAGAAACACAGCACAGTCTGCCTGCCATTGATCACAGTCACCATGGATACAGGATATTAATGCAAATTAACAGGACCATGGGTGTCATTGCACCTGAGGTTTTGGCCCAAGTTGATGGACGTCTCCATATGGCCACAACTCCTCAGCATTCTGGTAAGGTTGAGTGCCTGGGTGTTTGGAGTGCTGAGTACCTTGGGCATGTAGTGATTCTCTAAAGTGAAAAATTCCATGGTCTGTGACACTATTTCTTTCAGGCATACTCTGACCTTACTGCTGGGTGGGCAGATATCATGGGGAGTTCCAGCTCACAGTCTGCAGTGGAGACCAGAGTCTGAAAAAAACTCATGCAGAAACAGAAAGAGTATTTAAATGTGTAAGGGTGATTTGAAGATAAGATTTTGGCAGGATAAGGTAGGATTTCCACAGAGACACAACAAAGACGAATAGGGATAGGTTTCCCCTTGAGCCTTCGCATTCTCTGCAAATTTTGCAATCTCCAACACGATCCCATCATGTGGCTCATCTTTCAAACCCCCCCACTCCCTGCTTACTACTGACATCGCTCTCTCCATGATCCCCTTGTCTGCTCCTCCCTCCCTACTAATCCAGATGAGGCAGTCCTTCACATGTGAATCAACCATTACACCTGGTGCTCTCAGTAAGGTCGCAGAGTGGGGATTGCTTCATAAAGCACCTTCACTTCATCCTCTGGAACAGCCAGGAAATCCTGGTGGCCAGCCATTTTAATTCCACATCCCATACCATCACCAAGATGTCTTTCCATGGCCTCTACTACTGCCAAATTGAGGCTAGACACAGATTAGAGGATTAGTCCCTCATACTGGTAGTCAATAAATTGATGGCATGAACATTGATTTCTCTAACTCCTGTTTACCACTCCCTTCTGTATCTTTCCCTCCATCTTTTGTTTACCCTTATCCTAATAGTCCACATCACCTCTTCTTTCTCCCCTCCCAGTCCTCTCAATCAGTCCATCGCGCACACTTTCTTCCCTCTGGTTTCCCTCCTTATGTCCTTCATTATTTTATTCCATGATCCACTATCATCTTTCAGATTCCATCTTCTTCACCCCTTTCCACCTTTCACATATCACCTCAAAGCTTCTTACCTTGCCCACTATCACTCCCTTCACCTATCATCTTGCTCCATCCCTTCCCTCCACCTGAATCCCCTGTTTCTCTCAGTCCCAATGAAGGGTCTCAACCCAAAATGTCAACTGTCCATTTCCCTCCATAGACGCTGCCTGACTCACTGAGTTCCTTGTTCGGGATTTCCACAGAACTATCTTAATCACCTGCTGTAACTTCAGTAGACATTGGGAGATATAGCAAGAAGTTTTTGCAAGCTCCAAGCATTATCAGATGTAAGTCATCTCTTCCTATTTTCATCTATCTGGCTGCCACCCAGGACAGACAACTACAGCCATGTACACTGATGGATATTGATGAAAAATTGCACGGTTCTGAAGCTGTGACATTGGTGGATACACCAGATTAGATTTAAAGGGACGGAATGGGGTATTTCATTTCAAAGTCAAGTCAGTCATATTTATTTTGTAATACAAACACTTGGAAGGATCTTTACAAAAATCAAACCAACAGATAAAAGGCCACTAAAAATGTGGGCATACAGGAGCATAAAAGAGGCAGTTTTGTCAACATATCTATTACCTACGGTCATTTTGCAGAAATTTAGTTAGGAACTAAAGAAATAACAAAAAATCACATGCCATTACAGAAGCTAAGGCACAGAAGAAGCCCTTCCATGTAGTCCCACTATCACTTCAAATTTAATCCACCAGCCTCTATGTCCTAATACATTTCACTATTTCTATGAGATAACTTCACTCAACTTCACTTTCCCCATCACTGAAATGTTCACACTACTGATGGTCTCACTTTCAAGGACTCTTCATCTCATGTTCTCAATATTTATTGCTTATTTATTTATTATTATTTCTTTCTTTTTGCATTTGCATGGCTTCTTGTCTTTTGCACATTGGTTGAACACCCAAGTTGGTGCAGTCTTTCATTGATCCTATTATGGTGATTATTCTATTAAGGATTTATTGAGTATGCCGGCAAAAAAAATGAACCTCAGGGTTGTCTATGGTAGCATATATGTACAATAATTTGATAATAAATTTACTTTGAACTTTGATGAACAATCCTCTCTCAACAAAGTTTATCACCTGTAACTCCTCTCCCCTGCACTATCTGCAGTTATTACTGTGTATATGAGTCAGGATTCCATTTTTTGCCTATTGTGCTGTGTGCAGTGCCCATCATGTTATGAACCACCTGCCCTTTTGTAGTTGTCTCTGGTTCCATCCTCCACAAAATGTGACCAAATCATTGTGTTTGAGTCTGATCTCAACCTACACTATGCTACATTAGAAAACAGCATCCATCCACCCTTTTGAATCACAGCTTCACTTTCAGGAATCAACAAGCTTCAAATCCTGGGCCTCTGTACCTCCCTCTGCAACTGGATCCATAGAACCATAGAACATTACAGCACAGAAACAGGCCTTTTGGCCCTTCTTGGCTGTGCCAAACCATTTTTCTGCCTAGTCCCACTGACCTGCACCTGGTCCATATCCCTCCATACACCTCTCATTCATGTACCTGTCCAAGTTTTTCTTAAATGTTAAAAGTGAGCCGGCACTTACCACTTCATCTGGCAGCTCATTCCACACTCCCACCACTCTCTGTGTGAAGAAGCCCCCCCCCCCCAATGTTCCCTTTAAACTTTCCCCCTTCACCCTTAACCCATGTCCTCTGGTTTTTTCCTCCCCTGGCCTCAGTGGAAAAAGCCTGCCTGCATTCACTCTATCTATACCCATCATAATTTTATATACCTCTATCAAGTCTCCCTTCATTCTTCTACACTCCAGGGAATAAAATCCTAACCTATTCAACCTTTCTCTGTAACTCAGTTTCTCAAGTCTGGGCAGCATCCTTGTAAACCTTCTCTGCACTCTTTCAACCTTATTAATATCCTTCCTGTAATTCGGTGACCAAAACTCCACACAATACTCCAAATTCAGCCTCACCAATGCCTTATACAACCTCACCATTACATTCCAACTCCTATACTCAATAATTTATAAAGGCCAATGTACCAAAAGCTCTCTTTAATACCCTATCTACCTGTGATGCCACTTTTAGGGAATTTTGTATCTGTATTCCTAGATCCCTCTGTTCTACTGCACTCCTCAGTGCCCTACCATTTACCTTGTATGTTCTACCTTGGGTTTTCCTTCCAAAGTGCAATACCTCACACTTGTCTGTATTAAACTCCATCTGCCATTTTTCAGTCCATTTTCCAGCTGGTCCAGAACCCTCTGCAAGCTTTGAAAACCTTCCTTACTGTCCACCACACCTCCAATCTTTGTATCAGCAAATTTGCTGATCCAATTTACCACATTATCATCCAGATCATTGATATAGATGACAAATAACAATGGACCCAGCACTGATCCCTGTGGCACATCACTAGTCACAGGCCTCCACTCAGAGAAGCAATCCTCCACTACCACTCTCTGACTTCTCCCATTGAGCCAATGTCTAATCCAATTTACTACCTCACCTTGTATACCTAGCGACTGAATCTTCCTAACTAACCTCCCATGCGGGACCTTGTCAAAGGCCTTACTGAAGTCCACGTAGACAACATCCACTGCCTTCCCTTCATCCACTTTCCTTGGAACCTCCTCGAAAAACTCTAACAGATTTGTTAAACATGACCTACCACGCACAAAGCCATGTTGACTCTCCCTAATAAGTCCCTGTTTATCTAAATACTTGTAGATCCTGTCTCTTAGTACTCCTTCCAATAATTTACCTACTACTGACGTCAAACTTACTGGCCTATAATTTCCTGGATTACTTTTAGAGCCTTTTTTAAACAATGGAACAACATGAGTTATCCTCCAATCCTCCGGCACCTCACCCGTAGATACCGACATTTTAAATATATCTGCCAGGGCCCCTGCAAATTCAAAACTAGCCTCCTTCAAGGTCCAAGGGAATACCCTGTCAGGTCCTGGGGATTTATCTACTCTGATTTTCCTCAAGATAGCAAGCACCTCCTCCTCTTTAATCTGTACAGGTTCCATGACCTCACTACTTGTTTGCCTTATTTCCATTGATTCCATGCCAGTTTCCTTAGTAAATACTTGACTTTCTCACCTGGAGACCATAGTCTATGTGGATTGGAAATAACATCGCTTCCTCACTGACAATCAACTCAAGGATGTGTGCCTAGCCCACTGCTCTACTCTCTCTACACACATGACTAAGGCTAGGCACAGCTCAAATGGTAACTATAAATTCAACGACAACAAGGCTGAATCTCAGATAATGACAAGGAGACATAAAAGACTAAGATAGATCGGTTGGTTAAATGGTGTTGCAACAACAAATTTGCACTCACCCTCAGTAAGACCAAGGAGCTGATTGTGGACTTCAGAAAGGGGTTTGTCAGCAGAACACATATCAGTCCTCATCAAGGGGCCAGCACTGAAAAGGGTAAGCAGCCTGAAATTCCTGGGTGTCATCATCTCTGAAGATCTATCCTAGGTCCAACATATTGATGCAATCACAAAGAAGGCATGACAACAGCTCTATTTCATTGGGAGTCTGAGGAGATTTGATGTGTCACCAATGACTGTAGCATAACTACACAGTCAGGTAGCTTCTGAGGAGCACATCTCCTGATGAGAACAGTAAGGTTTGGGATAGGTCTGGGCCAAACTCTAGGCAGTATCGGAATTCTATCTGTTCCTGGTTGCTTCCTAGTAAAGGCACTGATGTTCCTCCAACTCTTGTTGAAATCATGGACAAAGGTAGTTAAAATTGCATTACTGCACATTTTTTTTATTCTGAAGAGCCTACAGAAAAATTCATGGGGAACATCCACATAGGAGAAAGGTCAAGGTAAGGAAATGAAGAACTGCGGATAAGGTGACCTGTTGTAGGAAGGAAAGGAGTTTGTGTGGAGCAGAGTACATTTAGATTGAATGGCCGATGGAAGGCCCCACTATACATTTACTTAGTTTTTTTTTAACTTTGGTAAACTTCTGTCTATGGGGGATGTAGCCAGGAGAGGTAATGAGGAATGCAAGCTGGTGGTGCTGGATGCTGTTAGTAGCATCCTTTTTGTGGAGACAGATTAGCTCTCACTATAGTGTGACACCTGGCTCGGGCTGCAGATATTTCCAGTTTCATATGTTACGTACCCTGTAACTGGGTGTCTGACCAGCAGAGAAAGAAGAATCCGTTGGAGACTGGTGGCACCAAACTAAAGGTGTTTATCAGTAAACTACACAATACAATATCAAAAATGCAAATATACATATAAAACAAGTTAGCAGTAATAAACCTAAAAGTGTAGGAATAATAATAATAATCAATAATAAACAAGTTCTATTGATGTCTAGGGGTAAGTGAATTGTCATAGGAAAGTATAGAGTTCAGTTCATAAATGCTGAAGTAGTTATGGTTGATGTATTGAAATTGTTGGAGAGAGAGAGAGAGAGAGCGAGTGAGATGTGACAGCAACAGTTGCGGCAGGCAAACCTTTTTGTGGCTTTCTTAATCCGTCGTATCGTTGTGGTCATTCAGTTATGACCCCTCTGGTCTTCAGCTAGACTGTTCTTCTGTGATGGACTCATCACTCTGGCACGAGTGGACACACAGACAAGTCCCCACCGGCCCTGCTGTAACACTGTGAGCTTTACTGACCAATCTCCTGGTTCGGTCTTCGAAGCCCCCACCTTTCTGTGGGTTCCCAACACTCAATCAGTGTCCACTGGTGTGTCTGAAGGGTGTCTCTCCAGACCTGTCTTTTTATCCCCACTCAGCTATCCATCAACTCTGAATGACCGTGTCCATCAAATCAGGCCACTCCTGCTATCTCCTGAGGAATGTTAACGAGCAAAGTACAGTCCTTGTAGTAGAAGGTAAATAATCCAGGAAGAGTCATAATACAATAAATCAGCAGTATCTCTCCCCCTCTTATCTGTAGCAAATGTTCTTGCCTGGGCTTTATCTCTCTCTCATGAGCAGCATAACAACAGCAATAGTTTGTAGTTCTCGGGGGGGGGGGGGATGGTTAACTCTGCACCCCATTGTTCATCAGGTCTGTTCATCACTCATAACACATATCAGAACAAATTACATTCTGTGACTACATTTTGAGTGAGTTCTGGAGGCAAAGTTGCCTTTGGTACAAGTGTCAAAGGGGAATTGTGAGCCAGCAGTCATGATTACAGCATTTGGTCCTAAACAACCCAGAGACTCACGTTCAAATCCCACCAAGTCAGTTGGCTTAAGTTCAGTTACTAATCTAACATGTTAAAAAATGCTTGTTTTTGGGAACAATCACAACACAACTTGATATTGCTGTTCCTTCACTATCACAGGGTCAAAATGTAGAAACTCCCTCCTTAGCAGCAGGGATATACCTACACCTTAACGAATGCAATGTTTGAAGATAGCAGCTCTCCATCACCTTCTCAAGGGAACAAGGGATAGGAAATCAAATGCTGGCTTAATCAGCAAAACCCACATCCTTTGAATGAACAAAAAGCTATCAGATCAGTATAAAAACCAGCTGGTTGTCTAATGCCCTTCAGCAGTGGAATTCTGGACTCCTTACTTATTCTGGCCCTAAAGTGACTCAAGACCTCTTACTGTAGTTGACATTTAAAAGACCTCTGACAGCTGAAGGAAGCTACTTTGCTAAGAAGTAGTTCAGGATGAGCAATAAATGCTGGACTCTCTGATGATACTAAATTCCTAAGAAACAAGTGGTTTTTAAAATTTCACTTGATTTTGCTTTGCATCATCAAACTCAATAGGGTAAAGGCTGAGTGGGGTGAAAAGGGCACCTCTGATTGCCCATTTTGGCAGCAGTGGCCTGGACTGATACCTCCCCCTGTGGACCTAGTGCTCACTCACCACATTTCAGGTTGCCACAGTAGCTCATTTCTGAGGTGAGAAGTGAGTCCATGGGGAAAGGGTGTTCCAGAGTGCAAGAAGAAAAGCCAGTCACTTCATGCTGACTTCCGATGAATCGGTGTAAGGAGTTACAAGCAGCTGCCTCCACACCAACTTTCCTCAGTATCAATTTGCCTAGAGCAGACCTTAAACCCGGCAATTAGACTTTGTGGCTTTTGAAGAGTAGGTCAATATAAACACAATCCTTTCTCAGCAGCACAATAATATACTATGTGTCTCATGATATAATACTCCTATGATTATAAATATTCATTACTTGAATTACAGTACACAATGCCACAAGAATACCTGTTAGTGCTGCTATTTCTGTGTGGTTACAGCATTTGATGTATCAGTCAGCAGAGAGGAGCATTGAGAACTACAAGCTTGAAGAGTATCATCTGTTTTACAGTTGCTCACAATACTTTGAGTGATGAACACTACCAGTAGATCACCTCCCCAGTCCTTGTCATCTCCCCACAATCCACATCCCTAATCTCACAGCACCTAGTTCAAAATGAGTAAATTAACCTGCAGCTGCACTAACAGTTTTCACACCCTATATCACTCTTGAAGATATTCAGTACTGCACACATCTCAATGTTTTCATGTCTTCAGTGAGAGAAGCATCACTTTTGCTGTTACCTAACATTGCCTGTATTCACATTCACAATGGCAGAAGTGACCGTCCCATTCAAGATGGCTCACAGTGGGTGCAGGTTCTGCTGATCATGCTGCCAAATGTTTCACACCCAGAATTCTGCTCACAACACTGTGAGCCATCACCTTGCACCAATATTGCTATTTTAACAAACCCATTGACAAGATCCACTGCACTCTAGTTTTAGTGAATCTTTCACACTCAATTTATCTGATCTTTGATATGAAAACAAAACATCTTAAATTCAGCAGAAAACATAGCAACATACACAAAGTGCTGAGTAGGCAGTGCTGGGAATCTTGCTGTCACTGTTCATAAACCCAGCAACTGGGAGCAATTCCTTCATATGAGCAGCATTGACTCTGTGCATTACCTGTCACATTCTAAGACATTGCATCATTGACTGTATGAAATCCTTAGAAAGCGAGTGGTAGCGAACACTAAATGCCCACAATTTACTCATCTCAGGCATGTCATTCCACTTCTCTCCCAGAGAGAGTGGCACAGTGGGAGGGGAGTCACTCCCTTTGAGGCTGCTGTCAGTCGAGGTTCAAGCAAGGCACTGAGAGAGACTAAGCAACAGCTGGTCTGCCTGGTCTGCTTGGTGTGATAACAGAACATGGAGATGGGACAAACAGAAACATGGGAACATTAGTTCTTATAATAAGCTGGGGGCAGGGGCTGGGTTTACGTTTTTCTTTATTTAAGAGAGCAGATTGTTTCTCACTTACTTTTCGTAGTCATGCTTGCAGTAAAGCTTCTTGTCTCTGTAGTAGCAAGTGGTGGCAAGGGGCTCCCTGCACCCAGCACACTGCACACACTGTTCATGCCAGAAGCTGTCATTCACCCGCAGAAGAAACCGGTCTAGGATCACCCTATCACAGCCCTCGCAGACTGCCCTCTCCTTTCCACTGGGCCCTGGAGAGAAAAGACAGCAGAAATCCCTGAATCTGCTTATACCACAGGTTCTGCCATTTGACAGGTAAAATGTCTGGGATATGGATTATCGACACCAAACCATGGTGGGAAGGGTTATGTATATGGAGCAATAAGGGCGACAAGGAAAGAAAGGAGATTGAGATGAACTGATAGCTAGCTAGCTAGTTAATACAATCAATAGATACACAGATAAACATATATATCATACCTAAATAAATAGAATGATTGATTACATAGATAGGCTAGAAAGAAAGATTACACAGGTAGATAGATAGATAGATAGATAGATAAATAAATAAATAAATAGGTAGATAGACACTTAAACAAATAGATAAACATATTTTATAAAGATAGATTGATAGATAATATAGGTTGATAAGAGACAGATTGCATATCTATATGGATAGATAAATGAACAGATAACCTGGTAAATTGATACATAGATAGTTAAATAGATTGAAATGATATATATTTTGTATCAAAAGATAGATTATATAAGTAGATAGAGATGGATAGAGAGAGCAAGAGATTGGTGGATGACTGGTAATGGAGAAAGAAAGTGGAAGAGGAGCAAGGGTAAGGACATGCCTCAGTGGAACAAGCCATTTGATTCATGCAGTAATGAAAGAAATAGAGACTACAAAATAGGAAAGAAGAAGTTTTAAATGAAGGGATGGGTGAATGTCTTCAGGAAGGAGAGGGAATGATACACTTAATATGTATCCATTGAATGTTTTTGAGAATTCTGTGTACCAATAATAAATACATAATTAAAATCAAAACACTGGGTCACATCATACAGTTGTGCTCAGAGACCCCTTACAGACAAAACACATTCTATCTATGAAACTGCATGATGAATCCCTCCTCACTTTATTCTCTAGATCAGGAGCAGGACCACTCCTGTACATTCTATTCCCACACCACCTCAGTTCTCTGCTGAGTAGAGTAAGAAGGATACTTTAAGGAAATAATTTGCAACTTTACAGATCTCAGGATATCCAAAAAAACTTCACAGCTTTTGAGGTATTTTTGCAAATGTAATATTAGTTACAATGCAGGAAAACACAGCAGTCAATGCACTGCAAAGTCCCACATGCAACAGTATAGTCCTGTTTCACAGATAATAGTTGACAGGCATTACAATCATCTGTTTAAATTGCCCTTCCTTATTTTACAACAGCCTGAGAAAGCTGACAAAAGATGTTTCTGCTGGAACTGCTAAGAATAGATATGAAACATACTCATGGTGCTTACAGAGAAGGCTTTCATCCAGTCAGTCTGGGCTACATTCAAAGCCAGCTCCAGGACTTGGAAAATCATTCATGTTTATTCTGCAGTATAAACATTTAGGTGGATCTTTACACAGCTCCATATTCAAACATGCATGTTAATTTCAGGTAAAAACTCTCAGCAAGCAGAAATATACAGGGACATCATTAAACAGAAGACACCAATGTTGACACAACTATTGCACACAGTATCATACATATGTACTCCTCCCACAAAATCTGGCTTGAAAATCAAAGCAAATTCTCAGCAGAAAACAGTGAGAAAAATTCATTCACCAGTAACTGGCAGAAATTACAGTGACAGGTGAGGAGACAGTCTTTCCCTCTACTCCATCTCCAGAATCTAAGTTGGTAAATTGGTTTATTATTGTCACATGTACCGCGATACCATATAACCATATTACAGTGATATAGTGATAAAATTTGTTCTGTGCATATCTATACAGTTTATTTCATCACATCAACAGATTAAGGTGGTAAAAACAACCACAGAATTCACTAAATAGTATTACAATGCAGGCACACAATAATGGGCAAGGTAGGCTGTGAGATCAAGACTTCATCAATATCATACAAGGGTTCTGTTCAATATAACAGTAGGTTAGAAGCTAACTAAAACCATAATTTAAGGATCAAAACTTTCAACCTAAGTACAGTGATTTCCCTGGCCGGTGCAGATAGGCCATACAATAGTGCCATCTGGTGATACAGGATATGGTGAATGCCATGGGCATGTGTTTGCCTAACCTGGACACACTGAACCCTAATGCATATTGATGATATACAGTAAGCATAATCAGATAGAGGGGATTGCTAAAGTCATATTGGGCAACAGGAATATGTACAGCTAAGGTCATAGGAAAACAATGTATTTGCCGATTGGTGTGAAAGACAGAAAAGTGATATTAATATTTAATGGCTATAACGTTGCCACAGTCTTTTCTACCTGTTTCTGTAATTAACTCATTTACATCATCCATTCCTGTCTTGTACATAGAATGGAGTAGGGTTTCCCAACAGAGAGAGCAACTTGCTCAATAGCTGCACAATTCACAGAGGTTTATACAAATCACACACTGAAGATTGATGAGTGTGTGTGTTCAAGTGTCACAATATAATTCATTGGAAGGAGTCAGCTTTCCTTGTACTGTCTGTGGGTACTATCTAATTAAAGTTGTTAGCCATAAAGTATTATACTGTAAGACACATTGTTCTGATGTTGATTTCTGTGTACTATACAATGTATAATGTAGACTAGTAGAATGCATAGTATCATTTCAACATAAAGTATCATCAATTGTCTTCTGAGTTAATGTGTGAGGAATCTGGTTCCATGTCCCATCATTTGGCAGGTTTCCTTGAACCAGGCACAGATAGCTAACCACAGAGGGGATACTGAGCCATATTTAATCACTTACGAGAATGGAAAGGTATAGAAATTATCAAACCAAAATGGCAAACATTACTTCTGTGATAATGTATTGCTTGACATGATAATACTATTTAATATTCACAGATCACAGTCAGTGCAGATCAGTCAAAACATTTCATCTTGAGTGAGAATCAGTATAGGCACACCTCAAGAATACTTAGCCCACTGTTCTGCTCTCTCTATATATTCATAATTGTGTGGCTAGGCACAGCTCAAACGCCATCTATAAATTTGCCGATGGCACCACAGTGTTGGCCAAGTTTCAGACGGTGCTGAGTGAGGAGTGAGATATTTCAGCTGGTTGAGCAGTGTCACTTGGCACTCAGCATCAGCAATACCAAAGAACTGATTGTGGACTTCAGGAAGGAGAGGTTGGAGAAGTGTGCACCAGTCCTCAGTCAGGGGTCAGTGGTGGAAAGGGTGAGCAGATTCACTTTCCTGGGTGTCAATATATCTGGAAATCTATTTTAGAATCAACACATTGATGTAATCATGAAGAAAGCATGCTAGTGGCTCTCTTTCAATAAGAGCTTAAAGAGATTTGGTATGTCACTGAAAACTTTTGCAAATTTCTAAGAGGTCCGGTGGAGAGCATTCTGGTATGGAGGCTCTAACGTGGAAGATTGCAAGAGAGTGCAGAGGGTTCCTCTGTAGACTCATCCAGTTCCATCATGGGCTCAACCCTCTCCAACACTGAGGATATCTTCAAGAGGCAGTGTCTCAAGAAAACAACATCCATCATTAAGAACCCTCAACATCCTTTTCTCTTTATTACCATCTGGGAGTTAGTAAAGGAACCTAAAGATCACACTCACCATTTTAGGAACAGCTTCTTCCCCTCTGTTCCTCCATGAACAGTGAACGCTATCTTGTTATTCCTCTTTCACAGTATTTATTTATTTTTGTAAATTATAATAACTTTTATGTTCTGCACTGTATTGTTGCCACAAAACAACAACTTTCACAGTATCAGTGACAATAAACCTGATTCTGAATCTGACAGAAATTCCAAAAGTTGTGTGCATGCCACCAAATTCATTAATTGCTGGTAATCTTAAAGGCAACTATAAACAACAACAATCTGTCTGACTCATATCTTTGATACTGTAACTGTTCCAGAGCCTGGGGACCTGTTGAAGCAAACCTTTCCTATAATTTATATTATGTGTATAAGTTCACTATACTGTACTTGGGTTGAAAGTCTTGATCCTTAAATTATGGTTTTAGTTATAAATCCCACTTTCCCGCGTCATGAGATGAGCAATGGCTGGAATTTTAATTTGTGTTCTTAGCCAGCCAACACATTCATGAACCCTGTTTTTAATTTACCAAATTTATATTATGGAGAAACAGTTGGTTCTTAGTGAGCATGTAGGAGCTTTGTAGAGCTGAGCCAAACATCGCAATCTTTAAAATTATTTATATACTCTCAAACTTCCTGTATATATATATATATATATATATATATAAAAGCAGAGGATGCTAACAAAACCTGACAACACCAGTGCTATAGGGAGCATATGGAGCTCTTTCACAAGCATTATATTTGATACAAACCCCATTTTCAGAAAAGTTGGGATATTTTCCAAAATGCAATAAAAACAAAAATCTGTGATATGTTAATTCACGTGAACCTTTATTTAACTGACAAAAGTACAAAGAAAAGATTTTCAATAGTTTTACTGACCAACTTAATTGTATTTTGTAAATATACACAAATTTAGAATTTGATGGCTGCAACACACTCAACAAAAGTTGGGACAGAGTTAAAATTAGATTGAAAAGTGCACAGAATATTCAAGTAACACCGGTTTGGAAGACTCCACATTAAGCAGGCTAATTGGTAGCAGGTGAGGTATCATGACTGGGTATAAAAGTAGCGTCCATCAAAGGCTCAGTCTTTGCAAGCAAGGATGGGCCGTGGCTCACCCCTTTGTGCCAAAATTCGTGAGAGAATTGTTAGTCAGTTCAAAAGGAGCATTTCCCAACGCAAGATTGCAGAGGTCTTTCAACATCTACAGTACATAATATTGTGAAAAGATTCAGAGAATTCAGAGACATCTCAGTGCGTAAAGGGCAAGGTCGGAAACCACTGTTGAATGCGTGTGATCTTCGAGCCCTCAGGCGGCACTGCCTAAGAAACCATCACGCTACTGTGACAATTATAGCCACCTGGGCTCGGGAGTACTTCGGAAAACCATTGTCACTTAACACAGTCCGTTGCTGCATCCAGAAATGCAACTTGAAACTGTATCACACAAGGAGGAAGTCATACATCAACTCTATGCAGAAACGCCAGCGAGTTCTCTTGGCCCGAGCTCATCTCAGATGGACCGAAAGACTGTGGAACCGTTTGCTGTGGTCAGATGAGTCCACATTTCAGATAGAATTCGGAAAAAACGGGCGTTGAGTTTTCCATGCCAAAGATGAAAACGACCATCCTTATTGTTATCAGCGAAAGGTGCAAAAGCCAGCATCTGTGATGGTATGGGGGTACATCAGTGCCCACGGCATGGGTGAGTTGCATGTATGTGAAGGTACCATTGACTCTAAGGCGTATATTAGGATTTTAGAGAGACATATGTTGCCATCAAGGCGATGTCCATGCTTATTTCAGCAGGACAATGCCAGACCACATTCTGCACGGGCTACAACAGCATGGCTTTGTAGACACAGAGTGCATGTGCTTGACTGGCCTGCTGCCAGTCCAGATCTATCTCCTATTGAAAATGTATGGCACATCATGAAGAGGAGAATCAGACAACAGAGACCACGGACTGCTGAGCAGCTGAAGTCTTATATCAAGCAAGAATGGACAAAATTTCCAATTGCAAATCTACTACAATTAGTAGCCTCAGTTCCAAAACGATTAAAAAGTGTTATGAAAAGGAAAGGTGATGTAACAAAATGGTAAACATGCCTCTGTCCCAACTTTTGTTGAGTGTGTTGCAGCCATCAAATTCTAAATTTGTGTATATTTACAAAATACAATTAAGTTGGTCAGTAAAACTATTGAAAATCTTTTCTTTGTACTTTTGTCAGTTAAATAAAGGTTCACGTGAATTAACATATCACAGATTTTTGATTTTATTGCATTTTGGAAAATATCCCAACTTTTCTGGAAATGGGGTTTGTATTTTGAGGTGTCTTCTAAAACGGATCACCATGAGGAACTGTTCAATCTCTTCAATCTAAACAAACTGTATGAAGAGTGTTTTCAAGAGTGAAAATGGTGTGTGCTAAATAAAGACTAACATCCTTCATGCATTGCAGAGAGCACGTTGGAGGATGTACTGTATTAATACTACTGTACTAGTTCTTCTATTGCCCTTTACACATTGTTTGCACAATGGCTCTCTTCCTTCAGCAAAGAGATCTCCTGAAGTACTGTAATGTAGAAAGGGGAACATTCCTTCCAACTATCTCCACCAATGCCTTTCCAGCATGCCGCATAATCCTACCTTCCCATTATGTAGATGACAGCCCCTCTCAATCCATTCACCCCATCCCACTCCAATCCTTCCAATTTCAGTCATTGCATCTCTCATTCTTGAGATCATAAAGAGGGAGAGAAATAATTTACTTTAAATCACCTGAAAAGCATCCATAAAGTTTCTACTGTTGTTAAGTAGGAAATACCAGAGTCAAATTGCATATAGCAAGCTCCCAAAAGCAGCAAGGTAATAATGTAATTTCGTGGATAACAATTCATTGGGTATCCAACACTCCTGCTCTATGAGTGTTATGGAACACTGCCATGGTGTCTTTATACCATCTAAATGAACCCACAATTTAACATCATATGTAAAGGATAGAACCAGTAATAATGCAAAAATTCTTCAGTACCAGTCTGGATCCTTGTGTCTAATCACCTAGTGAGGCTTGGTCCTCTGAACAATGACTGACCATAGCCTAGAAGAGATGGAAACTTTGCCCCCTCAACGTGCTAACCATTCTCCCTTTAATGTTTTTATTTTCTCTCAGGAGATAAGTTTTTATGGTCATTAAAAATTAATTAGATTGTGAATGGGGACTGAACTTTTTCTCTCTCTCTCTTTCACATAGATGTTAACAAATATAATGTTTTTACAAGGTGAAGGGAAATGGCATTTATCTTTTTAAATACCAAAATTAATTTTAAATAATGTTTTAACCAAAACAATGATGTTTTCCAAGCAATTAACAGAATGAAAAGATCATCTGGAAAATTAGGTAGAGCCATAGCAATTGGAATTTAAGCCAGACAAGTATAAATTAATGCATTTGGAAGGTCAAATTCTAGTGGGGTGAATGGCAGGCTCCATTGATGTTCAGATAAATCTTGGATTCAAGTCCATAGTTTCCTGAAAGTGGTGACACATGAATAGGGCAGTGAGAAGGGCATTTGATATTCTTGCCTTCATAGGCTGAGGCATTGTGAATTAGAGTCGGGATGTTCTACAAAACGTGGGTTAGACTGCACGCAGCATTTGTACAGGTCTGGTCACAACTGAACAGGAAGGGTGTGGTAGCAGTGAGAGAGTACAGAAGAGATTCGCGGGATGCTGTGTGGAATCGAGGCTGCAGTTATAGGGGAAGATTGGATAAACTTGGATTATTCTCATTGGAACGTAGAAGGGTGGAGAATGACCTTATAGAGGATTACAAAATTATAAAGGGCGTAGGTAGAATAGATAGTCTGAATTTATTTTCCCCAGGGAAGGACAGTCCAGAACTAAAGAGTACAGGTTTGAGATTTATTTGATCAAATGGATGCTTTTCACACGGAGGCTGGGGAATATAGGAATGAACTGCCAGAGGAGGTGGTAGAGGCAAATACAATTTCCATATTTATAACCATATAACATATAACAATCACAGCACGGAAACAGGCCATTTAACAGGCGTTTGGACAAGTGCGAGGACAGAAAAGGAGTACTGAGATACGGGCCAAACTCAGACAAGTGAAATAGTGTACACAAGCGACACAGTTGGCAAGGAGAAGTTCAGCCGAAAGAGACTGTTTCTGTGCTGTACCAGTCCTTGGTCGTGGATTCTATGAAAATATATACTCTCGATCCTTCCACATACCTTCGTCTCGCTAGTATAATAATATTGTATCTGAGAGTGAGGGAGAGTGGTGTGTGTGTGTGTGTGTGTGTGTGTGTGTGTGTGTGTGTGTGTGTGTGTGTGTGTGTGTGTGTGTGTGTGTGTGTGTGTGTGTGTGTGTGTGTGTGTGTGCGTGCGCGCGAGAGAGAGAGAGCGATCCGTGTGTGTGAGAGAAGGAGTGATGTGTGTATCTGTTAATGAATTATAACACCGGGTTATTCACATCTTCAGATTAGCCACGAATTTCAGCTTCGTACAGTTTAGGTGGAAATGGTTGAGCAAACGATTGATTTCCTTTTACCTGTGAGGAATCCGGCGAGAAATCACCTGGTGTTTAGCTTGTTCGCTCGCTATTTTAGCAGATAGTGTGTGTTGGAATTGCAATCTGAAATTTGAGATTTACACCCTCGCCTGTCAAGCAGGCCGATGGTGAACATTAAGAACATAAGAAGGCCGGATGTGTGTGTTTTATAGGTGAAACCGCCACAGCCCGCAGGTAACTAAAGACCCCAAAGCGCTAGTCCTAACAATGATTTCTAGATACCTGCAGCAATATTCCCCGCGACCAGGATGGTATAAAAATTATCCCGTCTAATAATAAATATCATTGTCCTCCCCAAAATATAATAACCCTATTTCAAAGTCACGATTTATTAGTTCGACTGTCAAATACTTGGTATCTGTGAAATACACTTTAAAGCCCCTGCAGTGTTAACTATTGCGCTTTGGCGTAGATTGAACATGTTTGGAGTTTACTGCGCATTATTTAATAAGTATGAATTGTTGCTTAAAATATTTATAATAATTTCTTCGGATGGGATTACTGGATTGTGTGAACTGATAACGCAACAAAATTACACCATTGAACGAAAAATGGTATAATCAGAAAAAGCATCGAAAATATATATCTGTATGCGTTATAAATTAAGTGTGAAAGAAGAATCAGAAGAATTGACATGATGGGAATGCCGTGGAGCAAGTTCCTAGATTGGCCCAAACGGCAATAGTAGTGAATATATTTAAACTACAAATCAATAGATGAAAGAATTATGTGTATAATATCGACGCATCAATCCTTCTCGAATCTATCACATTCGCCAGTGCATTTACATCCGTGTGCATGTCTATTTGGGTGTATATCTGTGTGCGTATATATTTAGGTCAGTGTTTATCTTTGTACGCGCATCTATGCCTGTGTTATAGTACATTTATGTGCATGTGTAAGTGCTTAACTGCTTGTGTGTCTTTGTGTGTCCATCTCTATATGTGCATGCGCCTGGGTATCTATTTATCAATGGTGTGTGTGTGTGTGTGTGTGTGTGTGTGTGTGTGTGTGTGTGTGTGTGTGTGTGTGTGTGTGTGTGTGTGTGTGTGTGTGTGTGTGTCTGGGGGGGGGGGGGGGGTCCCTGTATGCTTGTATTAATTTATGCCTGGGTGTTTTTGTGTCTACGGCTCCGGGAGTGTTCCTCTATGTTAGCGTGTGCCTGAAATAGTCGGAATTAAAATTTAAACTGATTTCCACTTCATTTCCTCCACGAAATTCTCCAAGACAGACACAGACAGCAGCCTCTTACCGCCCGCTCCCGTCCCGGTAAAGTGGAAACTGCAACTCTAAGATGACTTCCGAGTAAATTCGGGGCAACCACTTTCGCTCAGTTAAACCGAAAGTCTGGCCTCACTTCGATGGTGTCTTTACCCACCGGGACCCTCCCCCTTTGCAAAGTATGTGAGCAACTCTCCGCACCAGTCTGGGCAGACGCAGCAGTTGTTGCTGCCGTAACAATGGCCCTCCTTCCACCACACCCCAGTGAGGTTGTGGGAGCAGGCGTAGAGACTGGACACTTCACTCAGGAGGGAAAGGGGTCGCTGACAAACTTTGAGGGAACCCTTCCCGGTGAAACACGGCTCCCATCTGTCAAGCTGAACTAGAAGATTATCTTCAATTTAAACAAATTTACAAAGCTACATATTCTGAATTACACACGTGCACCAAGGCCCCTACAGGGTATTTAGACAGTGATCAGGACTCCGCCAACGGTGTCCACCACATGCCTAATGTACAGTTATCTAGAACTCCGCCGCTGACCTAACATTAGGCCCATAACCTATCTTAAATAGGCATTTACAAATATAAAATTATATCCCACTCCAACCTGATGTCCTGGAAAAAATATATATAGGGATAATTTGCAATAGGATTGGGTGTGAGGTGCGCATGATTGGTTAGATCTACCGTTCACGTTTAAACGTAATCCATGCAGGGACTTTGTTAATCTCTGCCGGATGAACTCCATAGTAATAGAGTAGAGTGTGAAATTGCATTAGGTTCAGAGTTTTAATTGCTCTTGGTATCCGACTTTTACATAGAACGTGCAGTAGTGCATGTTCGATAGGTTCGCGGGTAAGTGTGTGTGTGTGTGTGTGTGTGTGTGTGTGTGTGTGTGTGTGTGTGTGTGTGTGTGTGTGTGTGTGTGTGTGTGAGTGTGTGTGTGTGTGTGTGTGTGTGTGTGAGTGTGTGTGTGTGTTTGAGTGTGTGTTTGTGTGTTTGCGTGCATGTGAGTGTGTGTGTGTTTGAGTGTGTTTGCGTGCATGTGAGTGTGTGTGTGTGTGTGTGTGTGTGTGTGTGTGTGTGTGTGTGTGTGTGTGTGTGTGTGTGTGTGTGTGTGTGTGTGTTTGCGTGTAGATGTGCTTTTACAGATAACTGGGTGAGAAACGGATTTGTATAAATGAAAATGTGGCCTTAATGAACAAATGCTGACGGAAGTTCCGAAGAAACAGAGGCAGAGCCGGCCGCTCCGTCAGTCCGTAAGATGGGGGCCTGTAGGATCACTGCCTCAACCCCACTTCCCCGCCTTTTCCCCGGATCTCTTTGATTTTGCCATTGGGCAACAATAAATCAATGAAGATAAATTAAGACACGCAATGATTGCCATTAATGATCCTAAACCGTTGGCGACAGAATCCCCAGATGCTTTCCATTGTATGGACAGAAATGTAGGTGTATGGCTGAATGTACTCAGGTGTAGCTCTGTGCTGCTGTTTAGATCCGTATGGGTAGCCGTCGATGTGCGCTCTGGGTGAATACTTGGGTAGGTAATCCAATAGGAATGAGTATCTGAATAAGTGTGTGCATCTTATCTACGTGTTTATATGGCTGTTTATCCGGGCTTCAACATATTGACAATTATTGGTTGTAGATATCTGCTTAATGCATCCCGTTCGTAAAAGTTATTTCATAATACTGTCCTTCCTTTACACATACTAGTGATAATGAATGCACAGACTAGCGCGACTTTTCATTATATATTGTTCTGGACGTGAGTAGATTGAAAATGTGAAACCTTTTAAAATAAAACATCCCCTTCACTCAGCTATAAATAGATTGCGTATACTACTGTATGTAGAAAATTCGGGGCTGAATAAAACTTCGAGCTGAACAGCCCCCCGCCATCCAAACCTCCACCAACGAAATGTTGTCTTCCGCGATATCACAAAGCATAATATTCGCGCTTATACAGCTGTCACTGCCATTCCTCTAGTGAACAGAAACCCGCCGGCGGGGCATTCATTCGGGGACAACCTTGTACCCGAACCTGGTGGTGAGATCATCTCCTCACCCGACCGGTTCCCAGTCTTTCGAAATCACTTTTTGTTTCAGGGGTTAGCGCTAATCGTCAGGTAAGGTGTTTGTGATAATCTTCTGATAAAATAAACAAAAAAGGCCAACAAAAAAATCATGCGCAGGCTAGCAAATCTGGGGAATACGTTTTGTTCGCTTAATTTCAACAGGTCGATTTAACTTAAATGGGAGTCAGCAAAGTCGAAATACCTTAAGGAGGCAATTGGAACATTTGGGAGAGCGTCGGGCGTGGAGAACACGCCAAAAACGTTATAGTTATAGTTATAGATCTGGAAAACGCAACACTCCAGCATTAGAGTCATACAATTTACGTTTGTTTAGCAATGCTCCCAAACTTCTAAACGACATCCATGTCAAAACAGTAACGCGCAGTTTGTGTTCCCTCTTCGCAATGTCTGTCTGTATGGTTTCACGCAGAAAATGGTGGAGAGATTTACAATTTTTAAAATTGTAAATAGTATTTAGCACCTGGAAGTATACTAGAAAGATGAAATGTGGATTGTTTTTCTGAAGATAGACACAGACATATCGTGACAGGGAGAAGTCGGTCCTCTCTTCGGCCTCATTCGCCCGGGCCACCTCTTATGCGTTTCAATTCTCGCATTCTGCCAGAGTCTTATCTACTCTGATTTTCATGTTCTGTCCTAGTCCCTCCGCTGCTCTCCTTGCAGCCGCTGGTCTAGGTCTGGTTTTATCGCTATTCTACTACACACACCAACTCTTTCTCTTTCTCTCCTGTGTCTACCTGCCGTCTGCACACTCGGTGTCTCGGTGTGTTTCTCGCTGATGTTTGCAAGTTATCAACTGTACAAGCAAACAATGTGCTCGAAATATTCTGCTAAATACTTTTATTTAACAATGAGGTATATAAAACTACACCACAGCAACATAATCATTTGATGTCAAGATACCTTGAAAGTCTGTCCGTTTAGTGGTGACTCTCGCCTGTTGCAAGCACAGAGGGATGTACACTGAAAATCTCTTATCTATTGTGTAAACTTGTCAGCTTTGGAACGGTGCGAGCAGCGGTGCATACGGAAGTGAAAGTTCATTAATATTTCTGATGCTCCCCGAGAGCTTCTCTGTATTACAAAAATATTCCGAGTATTTAGTATGAATTTGACGGCACTGTCAATTACGTGGTCTCTATGCACCGACTCTATCCGGTGCCGGCCCTGGATAATTGGAATACCCGCTCGACGCTTCATATTCTTTCTTCCCCACACGCTCAAGCCACGCAATTTTACTTGATCGTTTTACTCATTCCCTATAGAGATCGCGATTCCAGCTTCAGACACTGGATTTCATTCAAGCAAAATCGGTGATGATTTCCAAACTTCAAATATATAGCCCACAGGAGCGGCGTGAACCCCCTAGGATAATACAATGGGCTTATTTTCTAGCAGAAGTTTTAACAGCGATAGTCCGGCGCGAGTGTATGACGGATTTGCTTTTGTTTCTGCCGATTTGGGAATTTCATTGTAAATTCAGAACATGAGAAAACCTTCTCTGGGGTCATCAGTACTCTCTGCAGCGCCCTTGCGCGACAACTCAGCACATTTGCGTTAAACTGCGACCGCATAAACGGATTTTTAAAAATTCTGAATTTTACAAAAATGAGCGGGAATTTTAACATTGCGGGGGAAATTGAGGAGAATTTGAAGGTTTGCAGTTAGAAGTTCAAAACCTGGAAACAACTACTGTGTGTGCGTCCTGAAACTGAATCAGACGCGAAATGGCTCCAACGAAAGCAAAGACACCGCTCCACTTCCGTGTCTGAAACTGTAACCAAAGTGCGTACATAATTTCCACTTGAACAAGTATGTTCAAAGACACAAGGTGTGTGAATGAACATGTTTGTCTTTCCATATTATACATAAACGTGCGTTTATCGCTTCAGTATCAACTGTGTGTAAGAAGTTCGTCCTGTCTAGATTCATAGGAATTTACACGTGCCAGTATACAATGCGCATACACGGTATATATACATTCGCCCAATGATATTGTTAAACTATCATTTGCAAAAATAATTACATAGGGATTTGTGATATTTCCTGGGTACAGCAGTCACGCAGCCTCGTTATGTTTGAGAATGAATATTTCACAACCCGTGTATTGGAGACGCTATTTAATTAAATTATCTAAGTTACATACATTCTGTATGGCTTTTGCGTTTTTAATGTTTACAAGACGTGCGATGTAACTATCACAGTACAAAATGTGCATTGTACGACAAATTTGATAACCAGTGTTGTTTTGTGCGCTTATTGTGTATTTCATATAGTATATATGTATTGTATGTACATGCCTGTTCCGAAGTTGTATGCGTATTCTGCATTTTGGCCATTGTGCATGTAACTAGAATATTCATTGTCTAGAATTTGTATACTGTTGGATATAAATGTTAAATTTATTTCTAGATTTTGTATATCGTTCGTTCAATTTTGACTTTGCGTATATTGAAAATTATATACACCCTGCGTTTATTTTCTTAATATTGCGTGATATATATTCTATATTTGGTTTCTACTGCGGTACTGCTTAATATGAATTTTGTATTCGTTTTGACATGCATGTTGCGTAACGTATTTTGCATACTTTCATTTCCAAACTATTCTGCGCATCCTCCCTATAATACACCCAAATCTTTCTCTAACATTTTGTTCTTGGTTCGACAAACATCAGCATGAGTTTACAAACCGCATGTGAGCTGTCTATTCACGTTTTGTAAAAGACTCATTTAAATATCTGAGTATGAAATCTCTGCGAAACGAGCGCCGTAACGTTAAACCTGGAACATAATATGTAAAGCAACGATGGAAATAGAGAACTCACCGTGAAGTGAAGCTGGAGTCTGGGCCGAATGCGGCAAACTTCCTTCCATTTTTAGTCCGTCCAACATAGTCTCGGGCGAGGAGGCAGCTGAGTAAAGAGAGCAAGGCTTGTCAGCTGGGCCAGTGCTAGTGCATGCAACCGGTAATCGCTCGCACTCGGGCCTGCCTGGTTCCCGGCCTCGGCCCTTCAAGCGGCGCTCGAACAGCCCCGCTGTTCGGCGTGGCACAGGGGAGAGGAGAGGGGCCGTCGGCAGCCGCCAGAAAGAGAGGTCGCCACACAACTTTCCGCCCGTCTCCTTCCCTCCTTCTCTCACCGCGCCACCCACCCCCCTCCACGCCCCTCGCACTCTCCTCCTCAGAGTTACCGATCTCTCCCAGCGGGACTGACGAGTTCTCTGTGCGGGCTGAACTGCGAGAAAGACTCGTTGGAGCACTGATCCGCGAACGGACGCGCAAATTACTATCGAAATAAGAAATAATCAACTCAACTGGGATGCAAATCAAATCTAAGTGTTTGACCCAGGATTTCTGCTAACATTATCAAAGATAAATCATTATTTTAAAAAAGCACAGCCCGCACGCGTAAATAGCAAGCATTTACGTTGCGCCTTTTTACTTTAACTGACTTTGGTTTTCTTCTAACCACGCCCCCAATGGAAAAAAAATCTCTCTAATTTTGGAAATGAATGAATGACCCCCAACATTTAGACACACATACACGCCCCTCCCCGAACACAATAAATATATAGTTCTGTCACACAAATCAACCGACAAGGAAACGGGAAAAGGGGACCTTTTCTGAATCTTGCGTTCAGCGAGAATATTAATTCTCCGTGACGCGTCTTCTGAAATCGGCAAGGCTGCACAGGCAGAGAGCGGGAGAAGAGATGATAGCGGACCCTTTCCATCAAATTTACACGCACACCGTCTAGGATAGGGAGCTGAATTAATTTTACTCTTTCGTCCCGAGTAACCGATTTTTAAAATGATGTAAATTCACTGTATGTCGAAATAATTGAACTTCGCTCCCCCACCACTAAATAAATCTTTCGAATTATTGTTTTGTAAATCGGTTTAAAATCGTTTAATTATATTAAAAAAAACAACGACGGTGTCTTATGCGGTTTTAGTTAAAATTCTACGTAGTTTGGAGCGTAACTGATTTCTGACAAATTTAAAGAATCATACTTAAAACTGCAAAACGATTTCGATCATTAGTAAAGATGAAACTACGCGTTTGAACAAAGTTCACAATTCTCATTTAAAAACGCTTTCCGTTTGATTTGATTTTCAAACTTTAAAATGAAAGATTTGGACACGTGAAATAAATGGGTCAGTTTAACAGTGTAGTAAAAACAAAGGGCATTAGTTATTTTGAAATGAGATTATTATTTACAAAATGGAAATACAAATAAGGGCGGCCTGTAAATATTGCACTCGTTTCGATCGTGGCGTTTTCTTAGGATTAAAATATTAAATGAACTAAAACATTTATTGGAAACTGTTAAAGCTAACTTACCGATTAATAATTAACTTCAAAAAGCAGCGTGTAGTAAGTGGTTTCATATCTGTCATCAAGACTGTCCATGAATGCCAGTGGCTATCTGACAGATTCGATCTGGCTGTTAGTGATTGAAATCGCACAATGCCACAGATCTGCGATTAAACCTACCTGGTTTTTTTTTATTTTCCTCCAATAACTTTCAGATAAAGTTAAAGTCTATCTGTATGGGTTTTGCTTTTGCTCATTAATTTGATCACAAATTACGCGCATAGGAAGCAATGTGCATATACAACTCACCGTGATCTCAGGGCACACTGACTTTTAAAAGGGAATGGGTCGTAACTGATCGCCAGATCTCAGAGCCCGTCCAAGGTAATATGTAATTCCTCTCTCAGTCCAAAGGTCCCAGCATGTCCAAAATCCAACTCCCCAAATTTTGGCTCTAATCACCGCTGATGCTAGTCTTCCCTTCCGTTGTTTGGGGGAGTTAGAAATGGGGAGGGTGTAGTGTTAACGAGAAAGATTGTCTGATCCTGGCTGCTGCTTCCAGACCTCCCAGTCCCCAAACTTTCTTCCCAGGGAACCACACGGTCACCTCCACTTCTGGGTTGATCCTGGGGTCCAACCACTCTGACTGCTGCTCGCTAGTCACAAGGCACTGGGCGGAGGAAGTGTCCACGTTGAGCTGGGTACAAAAGAATAAATGCTAGCAGAAGACAGGCCCAAGTCTTTCGAGCAAAGATCTCAAAGCGAGGGCAAAGATGGGCACTGAGCGTGAAGTATCAGAACAAAGATGCGAAGCTGAGGATGAGGTGGCAACAAGGGGGACAAAATCAATTCGTTTCAGCAGCTTATATTTTCAGATACATTTATATATTTTACAACCATTTTACATGCGCGCATAACACACATTTTCGTATTTATTTCTGTAAGTGCACATATTTTAATTTAATACTGCATATTGTACAGTATAATAATAAATAATATAATATAAATATAAATACTGTATACCATGAACATATCCATTTTATTATTTCCAGAAATAATTCTGCTCCCATTCAAGTTGCTTAATGAACGAATAGGTCTGTGTATTAAGATTATTAACAAAACCAAAACAGTGTGTATCAATAAAAAGGCAAATGTAGCAGAACTACCTAGAAGGGAGGTATTTCGACAGATTTCAGTGAATAATTTACTGTTGCTTTGATGTCTCTGAACTTCCCCTTCTAAGTGAGAGCAGATTCAGGACAGTTACTCTCCACGCCGCCTGAACACCAAAATATCTCTATTTTATTCCAACGAATGTCTGACACCGCGTTTCCCCTTCGTTCTCCGCTTTGACGTCCTAGCCGGCAGAGATTTCCCGGATCTCGGTGAGTGTACAACCCGTTATTTATTTTCCCTCAGTCCCTTTTCTCTTCCTCTCTCTGAGTTTATCTCCCCGGGATTCTGTTTCATAAAACGCCAGAGCCTCTACCCTGCTCCGCGCGCGCACACGTGTGTGTGTGTGTGTGTGTGTGTGTGTGTGTGTGTGTGTGTGTGTGTGTGTGTGTGTGTGTGTGTGTGTGTGTGTGTGTGTGTGTGTGTGTGTGTCTCACACTGCCTGTCACCTCCATCTCTCCTTCAGAACCTCATCCCTGTCAGACAATTAAACAACCCCGGGACTCGGTCGCTTAGTTCCTTTCGGCCAAGTGTGATGAGCAACAGCATAACCAGATTATCTGGGGGCGGGGGTGGAGAGAAAGTGAGGAAAGCGGGGAGGGAGCACTTCCACAACGAAACTAAAATATATCCAGCCGACTAATAATGGTAACTTCAGTTATTAGTCTGTTCTCTCATCCCATTTCTCCTCTTGCCACCGTGTTCTCCCTTCGGCGTTCACCTCTCCCTGTTGGCCTATTTACAAGCCCCCTCCATAACCCAAGTCTTGTACAGTACAGCCACGGCCCTTCGGCCGTTCATGCCGACCTCTTTGACCCTCGACATCTGTACGTTCGGGTATTACCTGAGCGAACGCTTCAGCTCCCCTTGTAGGCGAGACCCAGGGACATCAGGGAGGGAGAGTACGTGGAAGGTGAAATCGTTTCATAGCTCACAAACAGTGGAAACACACACACACACACACACACACACACACACACACACACACACACACACACACACACACACACACACACACACACACACACACACACCGGTTTAAAACAACATCAGCAGAAAGAGAAAATTGACAAGTAAAATTTATTAACACTTTAAGAAATTTTAAGTTAAAAAAGTCTGCCCAATTATTGTTGGGAGCTCATTTGCCTAAATCACAGTTACATAAAGCTTCCCCAGGCCAGGCTGGAAAAGATTACCAAGCCGGTTCAGCTCAGCCGCTCAGACAAGGGGTGTTTCTGTGCTTTGCTGGACTCACTCTCTCTTTCTCCCTCCACCCCAAACCACTACCTTTCTCTCTCCCGTGTGTCGCGGAGAACTTGGTACTGTCTCCACCGGGGAACCCTCCCTGCTCGAGAATTTGATTCAGCAGATATTCTACAACATATAAATGGCCAGTATAGAAAATAAATCTGTAGCAGGCGGTAGAGTTCGTGAATTAATTCCCGCAGAATTAACGCATCGAAACTGGCATTAGTGCGGTGCGGTGAGGTGCTCCATAATTCGACATCGGGTCACACCAACATAGATGTAAAAGTCGGCTCACCTTTCCAGTCGCTTGGATTTAATTACCCCTTCAGGTTGAAGATATGTATCTTAAAGCAAAGGGTTTGAAGTTGTATTTGTGAAAGCCAGTGACTAGTGTTTATGTATAGAAATAATCTTTGCTAAGGAGCTGTCTGAATAATTATCAGATATTGCATACATGGGTACATACCCAAATGACAGAGAAATATTCGGTGTCATTTCATATAAAAGATTTTATTATAGCCGACGATACTAACGTATTTACTTATTTTATGTAAGTTATTATATATATTGAGACGTGATTTTTTCGAGCACATATGTAGAACCGCAATTGGTCTACGGGTAGATAATCGCTCAAATATATTGTATATAATATGTAGTACCCCCGTTCCTGGGTGAGGCCAATTGCGATCTTTCCGGATTTATATAATTACTCGTCATCTTCAAACACGAATAAGTTTAGCTACAATATATAGTTTTTTTTTAAAACTGCAACATCGACCGCAAACTATATCAGCGAACATTGTGGATTTCGAATGAATTCCGAGTGGCCCTTTGAAGAGTTGATCAAATAAGGAAAGTGCCGCTCGCCGGGTCGGTGTGTCGGCCGTAGTTCAAAGGTTTTAAAGTATGTGCAATTTACCATTTTAACGGAAAGCAATATTTAAAAAAAGAGAACGAACGTTCGAATGAGAACCTGAAATCTGCATAAATTTCCAATATTCACTGTCGCTGGCTTGTCTCATCCAACTTATCACCGCCAGCTCTTTAATGGCTCTTCAGAAAGGATTATCATTTTCTTTTGGGTTTTTTTCGCGTTGTGTGTAATTATCTTACTTGTTATCTTGAAAGAATCAGCGGGTACGAGCGACGATAATTTAATGGAAGCTCGTTTGTGCGTGCTTAGCTCGGGGGCACTTTTTATTAGAAATTTCGCTCAGAGGGCTTCAGTTTATTAAACGAACGGAGCCGATTTCACCAAGAGGCGAGAGGTCTTGCGCCAGAACCGTAGAAACACCGCTTCCAAAATGCAACATTGGAAATACTTTGAAATTTAGGACGGCAGAGATAAGTAGCAACAATTCGATAAGTTTTATATTTATTTAAAATATGTTGAATGCAAATGAAAGCAGTGTTATTTGTAAATATAAATTAGTACAAATGTGTTTAATTAAGTACTAACAAAATATGCATGTATCAATCGAGAAGATAACTAAAATTCTGTTTAGATAAGGCGCAGCGAGGCAGGTGTGAATAAAACCTCGTTACTGTTGCGTTTTGAAGTGTGTAAACCGGGTTCTATCGAACTAAAATCAGTTTGACAGATAAATTTGCCTTCTAGTGAATGGTCGCCGCAGGCGTTTCGTTCCGGTAGCGGTGGGAGAAGGAACGATCTTCATTGGTTCTCTCACCAATGGGACCGAGAGGTTTGGGTTGGGGGGGCGGGGGGAAGGTTTCATAGGGATTGTTGACACCATGACGGGTGTCCGGCTGGCCGAGTGGGTGGCGAGCAGACCGAGCTGTTCACATCTCAGCCCAGCTCCCAGAATGAGGCGCCCTCAGAGCAAACAAAGGGTGTTTCAAGAAATTGTGGCATCAGTTTCTCATCGGATACAAGTACAGGTGATGCCACAAACGTCCCAAACACATACTCACACTTTATAAAACACACACATATATTATCTATGTAAATTACAAACAAATTGCTTATTAATTACAGACGTCACACAATTTTTTCATCCATTACAAATCTACGCTTATATACACATCGTATATTGTATTGCATTCATATAAATATATGCTTACTTATTGAGCATTCCATTTTTAAGACCGGGGAAATTCCATTTTTGTTGCCCCATTCAAATTGTTGCAAAGACAAATATTACAACAAAAGGTTCCTAAAGTTTAGCAGGCAATGCTTTAAATGTAAAATGCTTTCGGCAATGAATGATGTAGGAAAGAGAAGGGAGGCCACTGGAACCGCCTGTGATTTCAGTCACTAAGAGCACAGAATGCAGAACGAAATCTATGGCTCCTTAACAGTCTGCAGTCAGAGCGAGACCGCGCCAACCCGACCGGCTCCAATATACAGTACATTTACAGAAATATGGAGCCAGAGGAACATGTCAAGGGAAGACTTCCCAATCTCTAACCGAATTCAATACGATTACAAATTGGGACGTCTGGTTACTGAGAGGCCAGTACAAATCAACGAGCTAACATCCCCAGTGACTGCCACTTTCCCCATGCCCGGCGCTCACTTGAGCGAACAGAAAATGCCGTCAAGTCGCAGATCGTATAACAACGGCCCGAGTTTTCCGACTCACTTCCGCGGACAGAGGACAGTTCCCAAGAGAGTACCTCCACAACCCAGGGCAGAGGAGGGGGCGGGGTAGAAGCGGCGGCGAGGGAGCAAGACTGCAAAAGATTTCACGTACATCAGTCAACTGGGAAACGATGTCACACCCTGGAGGTGGAGCCGACAACCACAGCAATGCAGGGCGTAGGTGGTGAGAGAGGGAGAGGGGCGGAAACGGGGACGGGAGAAGTAAAAGGGAGAACTGTGGGGCAGGAAGAAGAGGGGAAGGATGGGGACAGAAGTGGAAGAAAGAGGAGGCGAAGGACAGGGGGAGGAGAGAGAGCAGGAGAGGTAGGAGGAGGAGAGAAGTAGAGGAGGGCCGAGAGGCAGAAGGGAAAGTTGTGGGACAGACGGAAAGGAGAGAGGAGGGGGCACGAATGGAGTGGAAGGGTGAAGACGAGAAGGGCAGTTGGAATTGAGGGCAGGAAGAAGGGAGGGTTGGTGCAGGGTGCTGAGGGACAAGAAGGTGGGAGAAGAGGGGGAAGGAGAGATGGGAGAGCTGGGAAAGTCAGGGGTTGGAGATTGAGGGAGACAGTAGTGTGCTTGGACCGGGCGTAAGGAGGATGGAGAGGTGAAAGCAGGGTGGAAAGAATTAGATGAGAGTGGAGGAGCAGCGATTGTGCAACCTAGGGTCTGTTACAGGGCTGGAGGTGTGTTGGGGTCTAGTTAGTTGTGGAGGTGAGTATCAGGCCAAAAGCATGACCGTAGCAATAACCCCACCAGTTAACAGCGGCGGAACTTCGAAGAAAGAAATGGTGACTTTGGGGGAGATCCTCTGGCTGGACAACTGTCTACTGTCTACGAGAAACTCCGGAAATGGACAAGGATGTGGCTAGCGGCCTCTCACCGAATATTAGCAACACTTAACCCTATAAATTAGGGAAAACTGCCTTTTAATACCCCTCCCCCTTCCTTTACTGAACAGTTGCAGAACTTCTGAAATGAGGAGCTCAATGAGAGGAGCGCCTAGAGCCCGGAGCCCGGAGCCCGGAGCCGGATAACCAGTGGACGGAAATCATTCATCACGAGCTCATTTTATACAACCTTCTCCCTGAAAATACAGACTGAGTCTCGGCCCGAAACCTCGACTAGTTCTCTCCATAGATACTGTCTGAGATCTTCCAGCAGTTTGTGCATGTTACATTCCACACTGGAGAATGACCCCGAAAGCATTTGGAAATTCTATTACACGAACATCCAGAAAACCAATACAGAATCTGATTAGAAGTTCAGTAACATCAATAATTAGATATAACGGTTGGCAGAGACTGTTATGTTGCGACTTGGCAGCTATGGTAACAGAGCGGGTTACTGGGAGTCTGGCAAGCAGACGGACTGGCATCTAAGGGTGGTATTCCGATGTGGCAAATCCCGGGTGGGCGCTGCAATTGGGATTTTGGTATCCAGAATTGGCAGTCAAAAGTGAATAGCAGTTGGGGGCGGGGTCATCAGAACATGCGAGTCTTCAGCAGTTGTGCCTCTGGGGTCGGAGGCAGTCAATGATCTGCGCGGTGCCTCGCCATCACCCAGCCACCGACTCCGCCTCACCTTCGTAGCGAGAATCCTGAGTGTCCTAACCCGGCCACTGATGCATGGACTGGCGCAGTGTCCTAAAGTGGCGTGAGGGTCCACTAGCCCGGAACACTTCACTAGGGAACGAGGTGGGTTTGTGGCACCAATCCTATGACTAATAGAAATATTAAGTTTACAGATTATAATATTTATGGGATTTTTCTGTAACCCCTGTCTGGTTCTCCATTATTCCAAATGATCTTGACCTTTAACTCAGTAGAACGTGGCCGGTAAGCTCGATGCAATGCAGGTCTCAGGGCAGGGAGCCACCCGTGACCAACGAAACAGAACGAGTGACCAGCTGAGATGCCTATACACGGTGTAAAGTAATAGTTTTGTAAAATAAGGATATCTGGTTGCTTTGACGTGAACATTAAGAGATACATTTTCAGTAGGTTTTAATTTGACACTCCCGATTAATTTACTGATATGTCACCCATGAATAAAGGAAGTAGAAAAAGTTGCTACACTGCCATACCCAGCGCAGCACAAAGTACCAGGGTCTAAACTTGTTGTCAGATAGTTAGAAATATTGGTACTGAGATCAACGGCCCAGCCCAAATAAAGGGTTTAGACCCTAAACGTCGGCTGTCCACTTCCTTCAATAGACGTTGCCTGTTCCGGAGTTCCTCCCGAGTGGAGAGGCCCTTATTGCACCAATAGTAGGACAACGAGAAAAATTCTCCATCCCCGGAAAGGAGAGATGTCTTATGCGAAAGACAACAGGATTGCAGGCATAAGGTTTGGTTAAGTGCTCGATTTCAGATATGGACCATAAAGTCACAAGACACAAGAGATTGAGTGCTGGAATCTCGGGTATTGTTGGAGGAACTCTATGAGTTAGGCAGCACCTGTGTGACAAAGGGTCCTCGTGACATTATAAAGTTGTGTTATAACCTTTAAAATGTTACTATAAACCAACGTTGAAGTGTTCCATATATTTATCCAATAGAAAGTAGAGAAAGAGGGAAGTGATTACTCAGTGGAGACCAGGTTGGTTTCATGGGTTAGAAGGTTATGCAAACTTCTCGATGGATCCCAGAACAGCAGAGACTAATGTCAGCACCGGATTTTTCAAAAAGGACAATACGTATTTCTAAATCACACAAAATTCTGGAGGAACTCAGCAAGTCAGGCATGGAGGGGAATAAATAGTCAATATTTCAGGCTGAGCTCATCAGGACTGGAAAGAAGGGAGGAAGAAGTCAGAATAAGGAGATGAAGGAGTACAAGGTGGCAGGTGATAGGTAAAACCTGGTGAAGGGGAAGGTGGTAGGTGGAAGAGGAGGAGGCATGAAGTAAGAAGCTGAGAGCTGATAGGTGGATGAGGTAAAGAATTGAAGAAGGAATCTGATAGGAGAGGACAGTGGACCATGAGAGAAAAGAAGGATCTGATTTGCTGAGTTCAGCATTTTATGTGGTTCACTCAAGATTTCCAGCATCTGCAGAATCACTTTTGTTTACATTTTTAAATCAGCCATTGATCTCATATACACAGTACGCAGTGAGGATTTCTCTTCATCTGAGAACAACAGTGGATATTATTCAGGATGTTTGAGAGGTAACCATGAAGGAAAAAACATGACTGAACAAAACTATGGTAATATAAATACAAGTGAACAGTGGGCAGTTAACACAAAGTTAAACCATCTCTATACACGTGTCCTGAAGGAAAGCAATGTTAACTGACAGTAAATCAAAGTGAATGAACAGACTACATAAGACACCACTTTCATAAACTTTCACTTAATAAGCAGCATCCCCAGGTATCATTCATTTTGGACAGTCTTAATATTCTAATCTCATAATATTTTGTTCTGTATGAACTATCTTTCCAATGTTAGACCCAAGACTTCCTTATGGTGAGCACGGGGAGGAGGAGGGGCCAGGGTTTTTTTTTGTTGCTTTACAGACCCAGTGACCTGTTTCAATTCTGCCCTCAGCGCCCCTGTGTGTAGTTTGCACATTCTCCCCGTGGCTGTGTAGTTTTTTTCCCACAGGTGGTCTGGTTTCCACACACATCCTACAGACATCCAGGCAGGTTAAGCTGTCCCTGGTCAGGTGGGTGGCAGAAGAACCAGGAATCGGGATGGACATGTGAAAGAGAATGACTTACAGAGAAATATGTGGTGGGATGGCCAAAGGGGTTAATCTGAGAGCCAGCATAGACTCTCTGGGCAAAAAAGGCCTCAGAAGTTGTCAGACAGTATGAATACCAACAGGCTGAACTGTCACAAAAGTTGAGGATGGACACTCTGGACTTGCGATCACATCAAGTCTTGAGCATATTCCAAAATCTCTGCTGTTTTAGAGTAAAAATACTTGCAATCTAGGTTAGATTAGCCATATGGTCAACTTATTTCTGAGAAATCTTTAATTTTGTTAAAAGGGAAAATTGTTTTAAGGAGCGGGGTATAATTAATTGCTGGAATCATTAGCAGTAGATTCAATTGGGACACAAGCCAGTGAAGGTCCTACTCACTGATGTGTTCAGATTCTCCCAGACTGTAAAGATAACCTGGAGATCTTCCACATGCCAGGGTGAAATAGCAACTGGACATTATTTCTATTTTAAATCTGTTTCACAAATAGAAATAGCCACGACACACTGCCCTTGGTGTAGATGAGTGGTGGAATGTGGGGAGAGTTGATAGGAATATGGGGAGAATAAATAGGATGACTGTAGGTGAGTCAGTGAGTGCATAATGATCAGTGTGGATCATTAATACATCATGGACAATTTCTATGTTGCATGGCTATAACTCTATATCAAATTGCCCTATTCAGATAAATTACAAGGGGGAAAGCCAGGGTTATATCTGCAGCTCTTGTGTCATAGATCTAGTTACTGCAGGTGTATCAATCTATAGACCAGGTATATAGGATGAAGAATATGTAAGAGGTGTTGCATAGGAATATGTGTTTACAATTTGTAAAGTCATCACTGTGCTGAATTAGATTGTACAATGTTATTTGAACTGAAGCCTTAGCTTTCAGGTGCACTACAAGGACTATATTCTGTCTGCATCCCTCTCTCCTTCATGAAGCTAGGTCATCCTTGAAAGTTTTAATGAGTTCTTCCACTTTTAATAATAATTGACATCTCTGCCTGACAGCTATAGTCAACAACAGCATGCCAGTGCCTGAGAAGGGGGGGGGGGGGGGGGGGGGGAAACGACCTTGCAATAGCTGAATGGTGTTTTTAAGACCAAATTAAAACTTGCCAAATTTCAGTTTTAAAATATATATAGTATCAAGCTGAAGTAGCAACAGGGACTCTTGCATTGTACTCTGGCAAAATCCATTCCAAAAATCCTTGCCCTCATGAAAAGTTCCTTTAGTGAGTTCTTCCTTCCATCAGGCTATGAACAGCCACTGTACAACTCTCCTTCAATATTAGTTGGGTTTTGTTAATGGAAGGGGTCAAGGAATTAGATTACATTGAAATGTTCACTTGGCTGAATAGCCTGTAGGGCCTTATAAAGGTCCTAATGTTACTGTACATTTCACTTTTTTACCAGTACCTTCATCATGATAAATTACACCCAACTTAATGGACTCTCCCTCCCCATCCCTCCCTCATTCCTCTCTCTCACACACACACTTCATTCATCTTACCCCAGCTTTGCATGGCACCAGACCTCATTAACCACTGCATGATTGGGACAGGGTCAAGACATTGGTGCAGTGGGTAGACTTCCTACCTCACAGCTCCAGCAAGCTAGGAACAATCCTGACCTTGGGTGCTGTCTTTGTGGACTTTCTATGTTCTTCTTGTGGATTTCCAGTTTGTCCTCACATCCCAAAGATGAGTGGGTTGGTAGGTCAATTGGTCCATAAACTGCCCCTAGTGTGTGACTCTGGAGTAGAACCTATAAGAGTTGATTAGAATCTGGGAGAATAAAAAGGGATTATGAAGGATTTTTTTATAAGGTGTTTGATGGTTGGGAAGTACTCATTGGGCAAAGGGATTGCCCCTGTGTGATGTTGTTTTGTTGTCATGGGGTGGTAAGACCACTAAAAATGCTTTCCATCATTCAAATGCTCAGTTATACAACTATTCACACAAGTTGGAGGCTATCTGCCCCTTCCACATACACCCACCTTGTCAAGCCATCTCAGGATTTTATAGATTTCAATCAGATCATCTCTTATTCTTCTAACTCCAACCTGCTCAAATTTTCTTCATATGTCAATCCATTCATACCATCCCAGGATGAATCACCTCTAGATGCTGTGTGACTGATTATATGTATCTATGAGGCAGTACAGAGAAGCTTCTTCCTTAAATGATCAAAATTCCACACGGCACTTCAGTGGCAGTCTTTGCCACTGCCTGTAAATTTGCATCTCTACTTTTATATTCCACACCCCTTTCTCATTCCATTAGCCTTTCAGAAATTATTTAATCAACCTCAAAATATTTAGGAACTTACTAATCTGCAGCCCAAGGTTGCAAGGTTTCCTTCAGAAGAATATTAATTGCAAATAGTTGGTTGCTTGATATAATGAAGTCAAGAATCTGTGGCAAATATTTTATCATGTGCTCTAGCCTCCAAGGTTAATACTTGCTTGTATAAATCAATACAGTGAAAATGATTTTTAAATAATGCAATACAAGTAGGTGGATTCGTGCTGAGTGCAGTATTTGAGCTGAGACTGCCACCATGTGGTAACAATGGAAATAGCACCAACATTTACAGAAGCGGAGACATTGTTAAAAGAACAGTACAGCCCAGGAACAGGACCTTCAGCCTACAATGTTGCACCGAACTAATTAAATTATTCATCAAGTGTCTAAATAAACTAATCTCTTCTGCCTAGACAATGTCTATATCCTTCCATTTCCCTCAAATTCGTGTACCTGTCTAACATCTCTTAAAGTCTCTGTCACCTCTATTTTTCTGTGGCTATCCAATCTTTTAGATCTTTTAAAAAAAATAAAAGGCCAGTATTTTTATGATTTGGGGATAAAGTGTAGGGTTATTGTCTAGTCTGATATCCAATTAAAGGTTGAAATGCTTCGTATATAGGACATATAAGACTGCATATAAAAAACATACAGTAGATCTTTTTTGGAATTTTTTTCTGAAGGAATTGACAAAGTTTCTATGTGATCTCTTCCTTCTCCCATTGCAGTTATCTGAATACATGTGGGTATTTTTAAGTTTTCTTGACTCATGTGAGGGGATGGTTGTGCCCCCTTTCACTGCCATTCCTTTCTCTTCAGTCTTCAACTATCCAAGTCTGGTTGGCAAGGCCAGCAGTTACCCCCACCCCTGACCGTTCTCAAAATGAGTGCCTTGCTTGGTCACTTCAGAAGAGGCAACCGCTTTAAGGTGAGCCAGACAAGGACAGCAGATTTCTTCATCCCCCACCCCCACCCCACAGGATATTAGTGGACCAGATGGGTTTTTGTGGCAATCCTGGAGTCTTCTGGTCCATTGATCATTTGCTTCCTCTCTCATGACCAACTTGAAATGCTGCTGCTCCTGCTATCAGCTAATTGCACAGTATCCATAAATGTGGCTTCTTTTAGAGCGTACTGACGAAAGCACATCCAGCTGAAATATCACCTGATTTGCTGAGTGGACTCAACCCAGTACATCACAGGCACATTCCTCCTCACCGGCAGCGGTGCATATGAGAGGCAACACCTGACAAGATGCCCACGAGCTGGGCCATGTCAACTTTTTTATTTATTGAGATAGAGCACAGGGTAGGTAGGTCATTCTGCACTGCCCAGCAACCATCGATATAACCCTGGCCTAATCACAGGACAATTTCCAATGACCGTTTAACCTACTAACTGGTATGTCTCTGGACTGTGGGAGGAAACTGGAGCACCCAGAGGAAACCCACGTGGTCACAGGGAGAATGTCCAAGCTCCTTTCAGACAGTGGTGGGAATTGAACCTGGGTCACTGGTACTGAAAAGTGTTAGGCTAACCATCGTGGCACCTCAGCTACCGTTGGTAAGAAGGTACAGAAGCCTGAAGTCCCACACCACCAGGTTCAAGAAAGCTATTCCCCTTCAGCAATTCAGATCTTGAACCAAGCTGCTCAAGCCTATCCACTACCTCAGTATAGCAACACTTTTCACACAATCGGCCTACATTTTTGCATCAGTTATATTCGTTCTTGTAAAATTGAGTATAATTTGTTTATGTTTTCATGTAAATGTTGTGTATCTGATTAATGTGCCTGTGAGGCTGCTGCGCGTGAGTTTTCCATTGCACTTGGTAACACACTCATCTGTGACCTTTTGTTGTTTCTGTTTTGATTTTGGGTTTATAACATCTGAAAGTTTTCATTTTTCAAGCAGTAGCCTTCCTGAGAGTTGGATTCACTCTCCAAATTACCGGCAAAGACATCAGTGAGGCAGATGTGAAAACACAGAACATAAAACTCTACAGCACAGGAATAGGCCCTTTGGCCTTCAACGTTGCACTGAACAGATTAAACTAGTAATGAAACACCTACGTTAATTAAACTACAAACACGAGGAAATCTGCAGATGCTGGAAATTCAAACAACACACACACAAAATGCTGGTGGAACACAGCAGGCCAGGCAGCATCCATAGGGAAAAGCGATCCATAGGATCCGAAGGGTCTCGGCCCGAAGCGTCAGCATCGCTTCTCCCTATGGATGCTGCCTGGCCTGCTGTGTTCTACCTAATTAAACTAGTTCCTTCTGTCTACACATCCGTATCCCTCCATTCTCTGCACATTCATATAACTATCTCAGAGCCTCATAAACACCTCTATCATATTTGCCTCACTTGGACTTCTCTCTGTATGACTCGAGGATGGGAACACAGCAAAAGCCAGCATCATAGGGAGAGAACAGGGAAATCGGAGAGCTTTAATTTCCTTTGCTGTTCCTGAGACATACACCCTTATTCTTTCTCTCTGGCCCTGCACATGTTCTAGATACACACACCTATATGTTCATTTGAAAGTTTCCAGTGTATTGACTTCTGTCACATTTTTAGCAAGAACAGCTCAGATGATAACAATTCTTTACATCAGTCATCTGCATTTATAACCCAATATCTTAAATCATTGTCACCTGTTATTTGAGATTTTTTGACCGACAGGAATGCCCTATCTGCACTATCAAATGCCCTTTCCATCTTGTGACACTATGAGATCACTCCAATTTTGTGCTCTAATCCCAGCATCTCCACATGACTGAAGCCCTATTACCCTGGAGTATCTCTCGTGAGTCTGTTTGACACTCTCTTCAAGCTAGGTAAAGCATAACCAAAATATTCAAATTGTATGATAAAATCTTTGAAGCCAAACAGCACAGCATTCTCACATCATCAGAATATAAATAGAGATTACATATTTAATCCATTTGATTGCTTCCTTACAGATTATGGATCTGCTAATTACAATATGTTTGATTTTTTAATACAGCCTCAAATGACATTCAAAATCCTTTCCAATTGTTCTTCAATTATATTTTGTGCCCAATATGGTATGAATCAAATACATATATTTTATTTGAAGACATCAAAAGTTGCTTTATTCTGAGAGGTAGTGGTATGGAAATATCTGATACAGCTCATTTGCACAGCTGTATAATGAACAATTTCTCCAAATAATAACCCCACAGTTCAGTGATCATTAGGAAACAGAATCTTAGTTCATTTTTATTATTATAGAGGAAAACACAGTTTCCAGATCAATAAACATTAAAAAAGTTGATTTGTCACCTAGTTAAGTGTATCTTGGGACATTTCAAATGCAAACATCTAATGAATGATGTTAACCCTTCCAATCTCCAGGGAGTCATTACTGTTTGTATCCTCACGTAAAGCATTCTACACAGGCCATCATCAGGTCAAATTATCTGCATAGTCTTGCTCAGGGAAAACAGGAGGAGGTTATTTCCCCTGAGTCACCAGTGCCAAAGCTTCTCTGCACATTAGGCAAACATTGTCACATATACTTCCATAATGTAAATTCATGCTTGACAGTTTCACTTACTCCTCCTATGAATTTGAATACTTATAAACCCCGCCAAGAGAATAATTAAATATGCACATTTGGTATTCACCTTCCACATTACTATAGCAACCGCTACCATTAATAGAATGAGTTAATGGAAAAGCTACAAAATATTTCTTCACTTAACCTGATTGTTAAAGCAGATGAGAGATAACAGGTTAATGAAGCATCCAAGCAGCTCTGTGAAGAGTGAGTGGAAATGGTTCTGCTGAAGCACTGGAGCAAAAGCAGGGGAAACAGATTAGATCTGGGAGCAGAGATGGGAGTGGAGTTGGGGGCATTGGTGGTGAGAAGGGAAATGGATAAAGGGTGAGAAGAGTGAGGGTAGTGATTGATGGGCATGGCTTGGACAGGGACACACGTCTATCCCCCAAATCACAATAAAGTAAAGCAAATGTATCCCCAAAAATGGCATTACTACCTCAATACTGGACACATCTGACCAACAATAGGAAGCCCACATTCCAATCAAAAGGAGCAAATGATGAGCCATCAGCTGTCCTGAATAGGAGGAACACAAATATCCTAAAAAAGTAGAGCTGAAGTCTCCAAGTAAAGAGCATTCCTATCCCAATAAAGGGACTCAGATATTTCCCAGTAAAGGCCAACACATTGACCCCAGTCAATGAGGCCATAGTTATCCAGAAATGATCTGCCAACAGTCACCCATTAAAATAAAGATCATCAACCCAAGGTGTCTGGCCCGAGGTGGGGCTCTGAAAACCTGTGCCACCCAACTGGCGGGAGTGTTCAAGGACATCTTCAATTCTCACTGCTGCAGCTGGAGGTTCCCACCTGCTTCAAAAGGGTGACCATGCTACCAGTGCCCTATAAGAGCAGGGTGAGCTGCCTCAATGACCATCACCCAGTTACACTCACTTCTACTGTGATGAAAAGCTTTCAGAAGTTGATCTTGGCTAGAATGAACTCCTGCCTGAGCAAGACCTGGACCTATTGCAACTTGCCTATCAACACTTTAGGTCTACAGCAGATGTAATCACACTGGGTCACCACTCAGCCTTGGATCACCTGGGTAATAGCAATACCTATGCCAGGTGATAGCAATACCTATTAACTACAGCTCAGCATTCAGCACAATCACACCTTCAGCTCAAATTAACAAGCACCAAAACCTGGGCCTCTGTACTTCCCTCTGCAGCTGGATTCTTGACTTCCACCCCAGGGGACCACAGTCTGTGGGGATTGGAAACAATATCTCCTTCTCACTGATGATCAACACTGGCACACCTCATGGACAAGTACTTAGCCCACTGCTTTACTGTCACTACACCCAGGATTTTGTGGCACAGCTTAAACTCTGTGTATAAATTTGCTGATGACACAACTATTGTTGGCAGAATTCAGATGGTGACGAGGAGGCGTACAGAGGTGTCATGTATCAGTTGGGTGAGTGGTGTCACAGCAACAACCTTGCACTCAATATCATTAAGACCAAGGAATTGTTTGTGGACTTCAATAAGGGGAAGTTGAGGGAACACACACCAGTCCCCATTGAGGGATCAGAAGTGGAGAGGGTGAGAGTTTCAGATTCCTGAGTATCAACATCCCTGTGATCTATCCTGGGCCCAGCATACTGATGCAATTACTAAGAAGGCACAACAGCAGCTATATTTCAATAGGAGTTTGGGAAGAATTGGTATGTCACTAAAGGCACACACTTGACATTTCAGGAACAGTTTCTTCCCCTTCACTGTCAGTTTTCTGAATGGACAATGAGCCCATGAACACTATCTCAGTATTTCTTTCCCTCTCTTTTTGGACTACTTATTTAATTCATTTTTCTTTTTTATATATACCTGTACTTCTTATTGTAACTTATAGATTTTATTATGATGTTTTGCAATGTACTGCTGCCATGAAACAAATTTCATAACATATGATGGTGACATTAAACCTGATTCTAAGTGGCAGCTCAGTTATTCAAATAAAATAGAGCTCAATTGTTCCACCCAAAGGCAACACAACCATCAATGCAAAGGAGCAAAGGTATTCTAAAACAAGAAGCTCCTGTCTTCCTGAGGTCTGGTGTTCCTGAACTCCTGTGTTCCTGTACCTGTTCTCATGTCCTTCTGTATTCCTGATTCTTGAGTTCCTGACATCCTGTGTATATGTACTATTGTGTTCCTGGCTTCCTTAACTCTTGTGTTTCTGAGCTGTGGGGATCCTGCATTCCCCAGCTCCTGTGTTCCTGAATTCCTTTGCTTTCGTCCTCTTGTGCTCCTGCTCTCCTGTGTACCTTTCTACCTGCATTGCTGAGTCCCTTTGTTCCAGTACACGTGTTCCTGTACTCCTGAGTTCTTGTATTTCTAAGCTCTTGAGTTTCTGAACTCCAATGTTCCCAATCTCCTGAGTTCCTGAGTTCTTGTGTTTCTCTGTTTCTGTCCTCCTGTGTAACTGAACCCCCTTAACTGAGCCGCTGGGCTCCTGTGCTCCCAGGCCTCAGTGTTCCTGGGCTCCTGTTCTCCTGCATTCTTGTGCTCCTCAGTTCCTGTGCTTCCATCCTTCTGAGCTCTTGGGTTCCTGTTCTCCTGCATTCCTGATATTCTGTAATCCTGAGCTGTGTTCCAGGCCCCCTGCTTTTCTCGGCCAAGCTCCGGTGTTCCTGAGCTCCTGTGTCCCTGAGCTCTTGTGTCCCTGAGCTCTTGTGTCCCTGAGCTCCTGTGTCCCTGAGCTCCTGTGTTCCTGAGCTCCTGTGTTCCTGAGCTCTTGTGTCCCTGAGCTCCTGTGTCCCTGAGCTCTTGTGTCCCTGAGCTCCTGTGTTCCTGAGCTCTTGTGTCCCTGAGCTCTTGTGTCCCTGAGCTCGTGTCCCTGAGCTCCGGTGTCCCTGAGCTCCTGTGTTCCTGAGCTCCGGTGTCCCTGAGCTCCTGTGTTCCTGAGCTCCTGTGTCCCTGAGCTCCTGTGTCCCTGAGTTCCTGTGTTCCTGAGCTCCGGTGTCCCTGAGCTCCTGTGTTCCTGAGCTCCGGTGTCCCTGAGCTCCTGTGTCCCTGAGCTCCTGTGTCCCTGAGCTCCGGTGTCCCTGAGCTCCTGTGTCCCTGAGCTCCTGTGTCCCTGAGCTCCGGTGTTCCTGAGCTCCTGTGTTCCTGAGCTCCGGTGTCCCTGAGCTCCTGTGTCCCTGAGCTCCGGTGTTGCTGTCCTCCTGTGTCCCTGAGCTCCTGTGTTCCTGAGCTCCTGTGTCCCTGAGCTCCTGTGTTCCTGAGCTCCTGTGTTCCTGAGCTCCTGTGTCCCTGAGCTCCTGTGTCCCTGAGCTCCTGTGTCGCTGTCCTCCTGTGTCCCTGAGCTCCTGTGTTGCTGTCCTCCTGTGTCCCTGAGCTCCTGTGTCCCTGAGCTCCTGTGTTGCTATCCTCCTGTGTCCCTGAGCTCCTGTGTCCCTGAGCTCCGGTGTCCCTGAGCTCCTGTGTTCCTGAGCTCCGGTGTCCCTGAGCTCCTGTGTTCCTGAGCTCCTGTGTCCCTGAGCTCCTGTGTCCCTGAGCTCCGGTGTCCCTGAGCTCCGGTGTCCCTGAGCTCCTGTGTTCCTGAGCTCCGGTGTCCCTGAGCTCCGGTGTCCCTGAGCTCCTGTGTTCCTGAGCTCCGGTGTTCCTGAGCTCCGGTGTCCCTGAGCTCCTGTGTCCCTGAGCTCTTGTGTCCCTGAGCTCCTGTGTCCCTGAGCTCCTGTGTCCCTGAGCTCCTGTGTCCCTGAGCTCTTGTGTCCCTGAGCTCCTGTGTCCCTGAGCTCCGGTGTCCCTGAGCTCTTGTGTCCCTGAGCTCTTGTGTCCCTGAGCTCCGGTGTCCCTGAGCTCCTGTGTCCCTGAGCTCCTGTGTTCCTGAGCTCCTGTGTCCCTGAGCTCCTGTGTCCCTGAGCTCCTGTGTTCCTGAGCTCCGGTGTCCCTGAGCTCCGGTGTTGCTGTCCTCCTGTATTTCTGTCCTCTTGTGTTTCTGTCCTCCTGGGTTCACAAGCTCCTATGTACATGAGGTCCTGTGTTCCAGTAGACATCTTCCTGTGCTGCTGGGCTCCTATGCTCTATTCTTCCAGTACTCAGGTGTTCCAGTACTATGTTCCTGAACTCCTGCATACTAGTATCCTGTGTCCCTGGACTCCTGTGTTCCTAAGCTGTTGAGCTCCTGACCTGAGATCCTGAATTCCTGTGTCTCTCTCCTTCTGTGTTCCTGAGCTTCTGACTTTCTGCCCTCTTGTGTTCCTTTGCACCTGCATTGCTGAGCTCCCATGTTCCAGTAAGCCTTTGTTCCTGTAAACCTGTATTCCAGTACTCCAGTGATCTTGTGATTCAGTGTTCCAGTGTCCCTGTGTTCTTGAGTTTCTCTGTTCCTGAGCTCCCCAGTTCATGGGCTCCTGTGTTCCTCTGTTTCCATAGTCCTGTGTTCCAAAGCTCCTATATTCCTGGGCTAGTGTGCTGCTGTCCCCTATGTTCCTTTGTTCCTTAGTTACTGTGTTCCTGTGTTTCACTCCTACTGTGTTCCTGAACTCCAGTGTTCCTGTAATCTAGTGCCCCTGAGAACCAATGTTCCTGAGCTCCTGTTGCAACAAACGAGGCAAACCCAAATGCAGGACACAGGAACAGAAATTGAGTTAGGACGCAGATGCAGGTGTGAGCGTTGAACGGCAAACAGGAGAGAGTGCAGGGAAGCAGGAGGCAAGCAGAACTTATCTTGACACGGAGCGTAGAAAATGAAGAGGCAGACGATGCTTTTCTTAGCACAGAGAGACGGAGTTTCACAGGTAAACCTCAGAACTGAAGCAAAACTTAGAACACACAATCCTAAGCGGCCGGGAAGTGCTAATTACCACACAACAATCTGGCAACTAGTGGGTGCAAAGCAGGGGTTCTTATGCTGCAGGTTTTGATGTAAACCAGGTGTGCTGCTATCAAAGGGAATTAGGAAAAAATGGGGAATTAACGGTTGGGACCGTGATAGTACCCCCCATCCCCCCAACAAGAGTCTCCAGGCAAACCACCAAGCTTGGCCGGATAGTCTCAATGGAAATCTCGGATGAGGGAAGGGTCCAAGATGAAGGAGCAGGGAGTCCAGGTGCACTCCTCAGGACCGTATCCCTCCCAATCGACCAGGTACTGAACACCCCTGCCTCGGCAGTGCACAGCCAGTATTCACCGGATGGTGTACGCTGGGTGGTCGTCAATGATCTGGACGGGTGGAGGAGGTCCAATAAGAGGGCACAAAGGGCTGACAGATACAGGTTTCAGTTGGGACGTCTGAGGTAACGAGGGGCAAGTTTCTTGGGTTCATTTTGAGGGGGAACGTTATTTGAAGAGAGCCAAACCTTCTGACCAGGCGATAGTTGCGTGCAGGAATTTGATGGTGATCAGCAATCCTCCAGTTGCGGTCAGCTGAGTGGAGCAGGGGTGCACGTGTATCCTTCCAGACCTTGCGGCACTGGCAGAGACGGGCCTGAACTGAAGGCACAGCAATGTCGTCTTCCTGGGCAGGAAACAGAGGGGGTTGATAACCGAGGGAGCATTCAAAGGGATACATTCCGGTGGCGGTGCTGACCAGGGAGTTGTGGGTGTACTCCACCCAAGTGAGATGGGTGCTCCAGGGTGACGGGTTCTTTGCGGATATGCAGCGCAGTGCTGCTTCCAAATCCTGGTTTGCTCATTCCGTTTGACCATTAGTCTGAGGTTGGAAAGAAGAAGATAGACTTAATGAGGCTCCAAGGGCTTGACAGAAGGATCTCCAGACTTGAGAGATGAATCGGGGGCCCCGGTCAGAAACAATGTCAGAGGGAATTCCATGAAGACAGAAGACGTGTTGGACAAGGAGATCGGCTGTTTCACAGGCTATAGGGAGTTTGGGAAGGGCTACGAAGTACACGGCTTTGGAGAAACGGTCCACCACAGTGAGTACAGCAGTGTTGCCACGTGAAGGGAGTAGTCCAGTAATATGGGATCCAGAGCAATATGGGACCAAGGGCAGCTAGGAACAGGTAGGGGACGAAGCAACCCAGCAGGTGGTGGATGGGAGACTTTTCAGCAGGCACACACAGAACAGGCAGAGATGAAGAAGTAAGTGTCAGTATCCATGGTGGGCCACCAGAAATGTCACTTTAGAAGGGACAGAGTTCGATCAATTCCGGGATGGCAGGTGAAACGAGAAGTGTGCCCCCACTGGAGAACCTGAGACTGAACAGAGTCAGGAATGAAGAGGCGATTGGGGGGTCCATTGCCTGGGTCAGGTCGAGTCCATTGGGTCTCTCTGACTGTGGATTCGATCTCCCAGGTGAGGGCAGCCACCACACAGGATGGTATCGGGGTTGGGAAGGCCCTCCTTTGAGACGTATTGACGAGAGAGAGCATCTGGCTTCCTATTCTTGGAACCAGGATGACATGTGAGGGTGAATTTGAAACGGCCAAAAAAAATGCCCAACGAGCTTGGCGGGAATTAAGGTGTTTAGCAGTTTGGATGTATTCAAGGTTCTTATGGTCCGTCCAGACGATGAATGGATGTTCAGTTCCCTCCAGCCAATGCCTCCACTCCTCCAAAGCAAGTTTGACGGCCAGCAACTCCCGATTCCCAATGTCATAGTCCCGTTCAGCGGGGGATAGATGTCGAGAGAAGGCGGCGCAGGGATGGAGCTTTTGGTCTGGGACGGAGCATTGGGAGAGGATCGCCCCCACCCCAGAGTCAGAGGCATCGACTTCCACAATGAATTGGTGAGAGGGGTCAGGTTGGACCAGGATGGGAGCGGAGGTTAAATGCCTCTTCAGCTCCGAGAAGGCTGAGTCTGCTTCAGGGGTCCAGTGAAAAGGCAATGCAGGAGAGGCTGTCATCCCTGATCAAGCGATGGTAGATGTTTGCGAACCCCAGAAACCCCAGAGTTGTTTGAGCGTCGTGGGTTTTGGCCACTCCACCACAATCTGGATCTTTTCGGGATCCGCCTTCGCTTGCCCGCTGGGATGTACCCCAGGAAGCTGATGGAACGGGCATGGAACTCACATTTCTCTGCATTAACGAATAGCTTGTCCTCCAAAAGCCTCTGAAGAACTTGACGGACATGGTGGGTGTGTTCCTGAAGACTGCGGGAGAAGATTAGGATGTCGTCAAAATAAACAAAAACAAAACGATTAATAAGGTCCCTAAGGAAGACGATGGGTGCATTGGTGAGAGCAAATGGCATGACCAGATATTTGAAATGACCGAGGTAGTTGTTAAAAGCTGTTTTTCATTCATCCCCTCCCTTATCCCAACCAGGTGATAGGCATTCCGTAGGTCCAACTTAGAGTAAATGGTGGCTCTGTGAAGGGGCTCGAAAGCTGAGGTGATAAGGGGCGGGGGATTCTTGTTCTTTCAGGTGATGCTATTCAGGCCCCGGTAGTCAATGCAGGGGCACAGTGAACCGTCTTTCTTCCCCGCAAAGAAGAAACCTGCACCTACAGGGGAAGATGAAGTTCGGATAATGCCAGTCACGAGAGAGTGATTTAGGTAAGCCTCCATTGCTTCCCTTTCTGTTCGGTACAGGTTGTACAGCCAGCTGGTGGGTAGAGAGGCTCCAGGGAGAAGCTCAATTCTGCAATCGTAAGGGCGATGTGGAGGCAGGGAAAGAGCCCGTTGCCTTCTAAGCACTTCTCCCAGATCATGATACTCTACTGGAACATTGGATAAGTCGGTGGGGGGGGGGGGGGCGGTTCAGAGGCGGACGAGTTCATAGTGACCTCCACTGGGGAAAGGGATGATTAGAAACATAGAAAACCTACAGGACAATACAGGCCCTTCGGCCCAGAAAGTTGTGCTGAACATGTCTCTACCTTAGAAATTACTAGGCTTACTTATAGCCCTCTATTTTACTAAGCTCCATGTACCTATCTAAAAGTCTCTTAAAAGACCCTATCGCATCCGCCTCCACCACCGTTGCCGGCAGCCCATTCCATGCACTCACCACTCTCTGAGTAAAAAACTTACCCCTGACATCTCCTCTGTACCTGCTCCCCAGCACCTTAAACCTGTGCCCTCTTGTGGCAACCATTTCAGCCCTGGGAAAAAGCCTCTAACTATCCACACAATCAATACCTCTCGTCATCTTATACAACTCTATCAGGTCACCTCTCATCCTCCTTCGCTCCAAGGAGAAAAGGCCGAGTTCACTCAACCTATTCTCATAAGGCATGCTCCCCAATCCAGGCAACATCCTTGTAAATCTCCTCTGCACCATTTCTATGGCTTCCACATCCTTCCTGTAGTGAGGCGACCAGAACTGAGTACAGTACTCCAAGTGGGGTATGACGGGGATCCTATATAGCTGCAACATTACCTCTCGGCTCCTAAATTCAATTCCACAATTGCTGAAGGCCAATACACCGTACACCTTCTTAAACACAGAGTCAACCTGCGCAGCTGCCTTGAGTGTCTTATGGACTCAGACCCCAAGATTCCTCTGATCCTCCACACTGCCAAGAGTCTTACTATTAATGCTATATTCTGTCATCATATTTGACCTACCAAAATGAACCACCTCACACTTATCTGGGTTGAACTCCATCTGCCACTTCTCAGCCCAGTTTTGCATCCTATCAATGTCCTGCTGTAACTTCTGATAGCCGTCCACACTATCCACAACACCTCCAACCTTTGTGTAATCAGCAAACTTACTAACCCATCCCTCCACTTCCTCATCCAGGTCATTTATAAAAATCATGAAGAGTAAGGGTCCCAGAACAGATCCTTGAGGCACTCCACTGGTGACTGACCTCCATGCAGAATATGACCCATCTACAACCACTCTTTGCCTCTGTGGGCAAGCCAGTTCTGGATCCACAAAGCAATGTCCCCTTGGATCCCATGCCTCTTTACTTTCTCAATAAGCCTTGTATGGGCAATCTTATCAAATGCCTTGCTGAAATCCATATACACTACATCTACTGCTCTTCCTTCATCAATGTGTTTAGTCTCATCCACAAGAAATTCAATCAGGCTCATAGGGCACGACCTGCCCTTGATAAAGCCATGCTGACTACTCCTAATCATATTATACCTCTCCAAATGTACATAAATCCTGCCTCTCAGGATCTTCTCCATCAACTTACCAACCACTGAGGTAAGACTCACTGGTCTATAATTTCCTGGGCTATCTCTACTCCCTTTCTGGAATAAAGGAACAACATCCACAACCCTCCAATCCTCCGGAACCTCTCCCATCCCCAATGAGGATGCAAAGATCACCGACAGAGGCTCAGCAATCTCTTCCCTTGCCTCCCACAGTAGCCTGGGATACATTTCATCCGGTCCCAGCCACGTATCGAACTTGATGCTTTCCAAAAGCTCCAGCACATCCTCCTTCTTAATATCTACACGCTCAAGCTCTTCAGTCTGCTGCAAGTCATCACTACAATCACTAAGATCCTTTTCCATAGTGAATAGTATTCATTAAGTACCTCTGCTATTTCCTTCGGTTCCATACACACTTTCCCACTGTCACACTTGATAGGTCCTATTCTTTCATGTCTTATCCTCTTGCTATTCACATACTTGTAGAACAACCTGGTATGGAAGTTGTCCTGTCCAAGACCGGAAGAAGCTACAGTAGATCGTGAACATAGCCCAGCACATCACACAAACCAATCTTCCGTCCTTGGATTCACTTTACACCGCATGCTGTCGGAGCAGTGCTGCCAGGATAATCAAGGACACGACCCACCCAGCCAACACACCTTTTGTCCCTCTTCCCTCTGGGAGAAGGTTCAGGAGCTTGAAGATTCAAACGTCCTTGCTCTCCCTGACAAAGGCGAAGGTCATCGAGCTGCATCTCCAGTTCCCTCACTCGGTCCTTCAGGTGCTGCAGCTCGACACACCTGGTGCAGATATGGCCATCCGGGAGGCTGGGAGACTGCAGGACCTCCCACATCTGACACCGAGCACAGAAAACTGGCTTCACACACATACTTCCTCCTTTCTGCAAATAACACAGGTGAACCGACCTCGCCTCATCCCGTTACCACCTAAGCCCATTGAGCCAAAACTCTATCACTCTGCTGCCCACGCCGAACATTGCCCGCTGGATATGGCAGTCTTCTTTTTAAGCCTTTTGCACTCTACTGGCTGACGTCACACGCCTGCGCAGTCTCGTCTCTCTTTTATCCCAAGTAGTAAAAAACTCCCTTCGCACCAAAAAATCAGCCATTCCCTCGCAGCCTTCTCGCTCGGAATTGTAGACAAGTGGAATGGCAGAATGAACTCCAGCTGACTACCTTCCCAATGTGGGTGTTGTGACGGCTTACGAGGAATTCCAGCCCGGAAATCCAAGTTTTCATCCAAAAGGTTTCCCTCAACTCCGGAGTCCACTAGTGCTAACAGAGGCAGGGACTGTTGGTTGTAATGCAAAGTGGCTTGAAGCTGCATCCGGGGTCAGGAGACGGAAGGGAATGTTGTCTGGCTCACCAGAATCCACCTTTCTGGTAGCACGGAAGTGGCCGGACTGGCCGCAATATAGACCCTCACCCACTCTCAGTCTCTGGAGTTGTTCTGTGGGGGAAAGGCAGTCCTGTCCCAGCTGCATTGGTTCCTCTAGCAGGGCAGTGGAACCGGCCGGGCTGGGAGCTACTCTAGGAGTAGGAGGAGGAGACAGGCTTTTTCTGGCGGGAGGCGGTAATGAGATCCGAGGAGTGGCCCAGGGTGGTGGACAACCAGTTCTTTCTCTATGGCATTCTCGGAGACGATTGTCCAATCTGGTGGCCGGGGAGATCAAGGAATCCAGGCTGTCAGTGTTGTCTCTTGCCACCAACTTGTCTTTCACCATGTCGCTGAGACCATTCCGAAATACCCCTTGGAATGCCTCATCGTTCCACCCCAAGTCAGCCGCTAACAACCTGAACTCCACAGAATATTCTGCAACACTGCGTGAGCCCTGGTGAAGAGTGAGTAGACGCTTGGCAGCATTTTTACCACCGATGGGGTGGTCAAAAATCCTTCTCATTTCTGAGATAAAGGTGGCGAAAGAAGAGCAGATATCCGGTTGGTTATCCCAAGCAGCTGTGGCCCATGCTAAGGCACTTCCCCGCAACAACCCCATGATGTAAGCAATCTTTGACTTATTCGTGGAGTACATGGACGACTGCTGTTCAAACACCAAGGAGCACTGAAGGAAGGAAGGCCCGGCACTTCCCCAAATCCCCAGCTTAGTGCTCCGGTTCAGGTACGTGAGGTTCTCTTGGTGGGGACGTTGCTGACACGTAGGGGTACAGGCTGTCTGGGCTGGTTAGACAGGGTCCCAGGAATGGATGGGGTAAAATGAGTGGAGACACGGTCCACCTGGTCAGCGATCTTCGTTACGTCAGCAGACAGGAAATGGAGGTTTCCCCATGACCTCCCGGAGGAGTTGGTCGTGTTGTCCCATTAGGGAACCCTGACTGGTGAGGGCTTGTTGAAGGATATTCGTGTCTGCTGGGTCCATAGTGGTCAGATCATTCTGTTGCAACGAACAAGGTGAACCCAAACGCAGGACACAGGCACAGAAATTGAGTTAGGACACAGATGCAGGTGTGAGCATTGAACGGCAAACAGGAGAGAGTGCAGGGAAGCAGGAGGCAAGCAGAACTTATCTTGACATGGAGCGTAGAAAGTGAAGCGGCAGACAAAGCTTTTCTTAGCACAGAGAGACGAAGTTTCACAGGTAAACCTCGCTGCTGAAGTAAAAATATAAATCCTATCTTCACACAGAGAGACGGAGTTACACAGGTAAACCTCGGAACTGGAGTAAAAATATAATTACTATCTTGACACAGAGAGACAGTTTCACAGGTAAACCTCAGTGCTGAAGTAAAAATATAAATCCTATCTTGACACAGAGAGACTGAGTTTCACAGGCAAACCTCGGTACTGAAGCAAAACTTAGAACACACAATCCTAAGCGGCCGGGAAACACTAGTTACCACACTGGCAAAACCAACGATCTAGCAACTAGTGGGTGCAAAGCTGGGGTTCTTATGCTGCAGGTCTCGATAAAAACTAGGTGTGCTGCTATCAAAGGAAATTAGGAGAAAATGGGGAAATAACGGTCGGAACCATGGCACAATCAAAGGGAATTAGGAGAAAATGGGGAATTAATGGTCAGGACCATGACAGCTCCTGCATTTCTGTCCTCCTGTGTTTTTGTACTACCATGTTTCCAAGCTTGTGTTGTCCTTTACCTGTGTTCCTTTACACCTGCATTGTTGAGCTCCTGTGACCTAGTGTTCCTGCACCCCTGTGTTTCTGCAGTCCTGTGGCTTTGAGCTCCAGTCTTTCTCTCATCCTGTGCTTCTGAGCCCCTGTCTTCCATTACACATCTACCTTTACACCTGCATTGCTAAGCTCCTGTTCCACCTGTGTTCCTGTACTCCTGTGATTCTGAGCTTCTGTGTTCCTAAACTGTTGGGCTCCAGAGCTCCGGGGCTCCTGCTTTCCCAGGCTTGTGTGTTCCTGAGCTACTGTGTTTACCTCCTCCTGTGCTTCTGAGCTCCTGTCTTCCTTTACACATGTTCCTTTACGCCTTGTTATATCAAGTCAAGTCACTTTTATTGTCATTTCGACCATAACTGCTGGTACAGTACATAGTAAAAATGAGACAACATTTTTCAGGACCATGGTGTTACATGACAGTACAAAAACTAGACTGAACTACGTAAAAAAACAACACAGTGAAAGCTACACTAGACTACAGACCTACACTGGACTGTAAAGTGCACAAAAACAGTGCAGGCATTACAATAAATAATAAGCAAGACAATAGGTGTCAGTCCAGGCCCTGGGTATTGAGGAGTCTGATAGCTTGGGGGAAGAAACTGTTACATAGTCTTGTCGTGAGAGCCCGAATGCTTCAGAGCCTTTTCCCAGATGGCAGGAGGGAGAAGAGATTGTATGAGGGGTGCATGGGGTCCTTCATAATGCTGTTTCCTTTGCGGATGCAGTGTGTAGTGTAAATGTCTGTAATGGCGGGAAGAGAGACCCCGATGATCTTCTCAGCTGACCTCACTATCCGCTGCAGGGTCTTGCGATCTGAGATGGTGCAATTTCCGAACCGGGCAGTGATGCAGCTGCTCAGGATGCTCTCAATACAGCCCCTGTAGAATGTGATGAGGATGGGGAGTGGGAGATGGACTTTTCTCAGCCTTCGCAGAAAGTAGAGACGCTACTGGGCTTTCTTTGCTACGGAGCTAGTGCTGAGGGACCAGGTGAGATTCTCTGCCAGGTGAACACCAAGAAATTTGGTGCTCTTAACGATCTCTACCGAGGAGCCGTCGATGTTCAGCAGGGAGTGGTTGCTCCGTGCCCTCCTGAAGTCAACCCCCAGGGATCATACAAAGTGCAATTAAAGGGGAAGCCCAGCAAGCATATTCTGCTCTGACATTTGAGAGGCAACTGATTATAACACAGTGAAAGATGCTGTGCTTAAGGTTTACGAGTTGGCTCCAGAGGCGTACAGACGGAAGTTTAGAGATTTCAGGAAATCTGAGAGCCAAATGTATGTGTAGTTTGTCTATGAGAAACTTGTGTACTTCAATCGTTTGTGTACCTCAAAAGGGGCAAATGAGGATATTAACACCTTGAAAGAGTTGGTTTTGATTGAAGAATTTAAAAGTTGTGTCCCTGATGAAATAAGGGCATATTTAGAGGAAAAAGAGGCTGCGACCCTTTCAGAGTCTGCTAAGTTAGCAGTTGAGTATGCTTTGACCCATAAGGTTAAGTTTTTAAGATTTTCCTGAATGAGCACTTCCAAGAGAGTAGCCGGAATGATCAGGGTGAATTAGAAGTTGAAGCTGGGACTAGTGATGAAAGCAAGGAAGAGGAGGCAGTCCTAATTGCCTGTGTTCAGGTTGTTGAGGCATCTGTAAACCTGCAGGACGCTGAACATTGTGTTGAAATTCAGTTAAAACCTGAGGTGTCGGATTTGGTTGGAAAGAAATATAGTTATCCTGTGAAGTCTGGATTGGTGGCAAGACCTTTGACCTTGTTGGAAAGACAAGGCTTGGAGACTTCTCAAAACAAAGGGAAGTGTTGTTTTGACCAAGAGGGACCATCTGCAGGTGTTACTATGGAAACCTACGGAATAAAAGGTCTTGGAGGTGGAATTAATGACTTGTTTGAACCTTTTTACAAGGTAAGCACAGTTTCAGTAAGTTGCACGAATGTGCTTACTTTGGAAAATATTGGTGAGGAGTTGGCACCAGTTCAGGGTAAAGTTCAGACAGTCCTTGAAGGTCCTGTGTAAGCTGGTAAGCAAGCTGATCACATGATCCGTGAGTGTTCTGTTTTGAAGTGGAAAAGAGAAAATGGTTGGTCAAACGCTACTTTGAACACAACAGGATCTGGGTTTTGCAGGAATTTGACTTTTTTGTAACAAAGCATGTAAAAGGTAAAGACAATAACATGGTAGATTGATTGTCTGGATGTTAAGTTTAAAAATGAAATAGAAACTAGTATTTGTATACGCTTCTGTAATGTGCTACATGATAATCACATATGTATTGCTTTATACTCTGTAATCTACAGTTAAAAATTTTGCTCCTTGATCAAAATTTTGCTTTATCGGGGGAGGTGTTATATACCCCCAGGGTTCATTTTTTTCTGTGGACTGTTGCTTTAAAATGTCGAGAGGATGAGACTGACTTTTGGAACACTGCTGGACTTCTACTGATTACAAAATTGCAGGGTTGCTATGGTGAGCAGCTCGTGTTTGGACTTATACAAGGACACTACAGAACTGCTGTCGGCTTTTGGGTTACTGTGGTGAGAGAGGTGGAGTTATTTGATGGACAATGAATGTTTAATTTTTTCTGCGGCTTGTTTTCAATAAGCACGGTCAGATGATCCTCTCACAGACAGACACAGAGAGACACAGCTCAGAGTCAAGATGGATTCAGTCAATGGAAGACACCAGTGAGTCAGTCGCTGGTTTAAACTCTCAGTAGCCCTAAAGGGGTGAGTTGAGATCGATCCAGAGTGTCAATGAATGACTCTCACAAGTGCCGCAACTAGAAGAAGTTTGCAGAGTGGAGAGGAGAGGATGGTTTGAAACAGAAGAAACCCAGTGACAAAGAGATCACTGTTTGGACTCTCTCTTCAAGTAGCCCATGAGGGTGAGTTTGTTTCCATTTGAATACGAAAGTGTGATTGTCACAGAGTTAATCCACAGGAGTGGGTTCTCTGGTGTGTTTACCCTTTGTCTGGGTGTGGTAGTTCACTGAAGAAAGGCACCTCTGTGGCAAATCACTGTTGGAGTTATTTCATATGTCATGGAACTGGATAAGTGGCTATCACCTTGTGGAATCTACCAGTGTGTCGGCCCTTACCTGGGTGGTGGTTCTCTTGAAGATGGTCCCCTTTGTGATAAGCTGCTGTTGGTGATATTTCATGTGAGGATTCGGAAGACAACGGGAATATCGATGACACCTGTTTGTTTGGATACAAGTATCTCTCTCTCACTTCAAATTCCGTGGATTGAACTAAATAGAACTTTCCTACATACCATCAGAATACTGTAACTCTTGCCACCTGAGCTTGAATAAGTTTGGGAACTTTATTTTTACACCTATTTATGCATAACACTGCTAACCCTTGGTTTATCTGGTTTAAGTTACTATATTATGTAGTTACTAAGAAAATAGTGATTGTTAACAGCAAAACCAGACTCCATGTGTGTTCTATTGCTGCTGAAACTTTTACCGTGTTGTGTGCACATAAGTGGTACTTTCTCCAGGGTTGTGTGTACGTAACAACCTGCATCATTGAGCTCCTGTGTTCCATTACACCTATGTTCCTGTACTCTTGTGAACATGAGCTCCTGTGTTCCTGAGCTGCTGTATTCCTGAGTTCTTGTGTTTCTGCCCTCCTGTGTTTCTGCTATCCTGCATTTCTAAACTGCCGTGTTTCTAAGCACCTGTGGTACTTGACCCCTGTGTTCTTTTACACCTGCATTGCTGCGCTCCCATGTTCTGGTACACCTGTATTCCTGTGCTCCAGTATGCCTGTGCTTCAGTGTTCATGCATTCCTGAGCTCCTGTGTTCTTTTACTCATGTGTTCCAGGCTGCTGTTGTGTTTCAGTCCTCCTGGTTTACTGAGCTTCTGTGTTCCAATACCCCTGTGTTTCTGTCTGCCCGTGTTACCGGGTTCCTTTGTTCCTGGGCTCCTGTGTTCCCAAGCTCATGTGCTCATGAACTCCAGTGCTCCTGTGCTCTAGTGATCCTGTGTTCCTGAGTTCCTGTTTTTCCTGTCCTGCTATGTTCCTGAGCACCTTTGTTCAAGTACCCCTGCATTCCTGAGCTCTGGAGTTCCTGCATTCCTGCACTCCTGTGCTTATGGCCTCCCGTGTTTCTGAGCTCCTATGTTTCTGTCCTCTTGTGTACATGAGATCTGTTGCTGTCCTCCAGTGTTTCTCCCCTGTTTCTGTACTAATGTGTTCCTGAGCTCCTGTGTTCATTTACCCGTGTTGCTGAGCACTTGCGTTCCTTTACTCCACGTATTCCCGTGCAACTGTGTTCCTGAGCACTTGTGTTCCTTTACTCCACGTATTCCCGTGCAACTGTGTTCCTGAGCACTTGCGTTCCTTTACTCCACGTATTCCCGTGCAACTGTGTTGCTGAGCACTTGCGTTCCTTTACTCCACGTATTCCCGTGCAACTGTGTTCCTGAGCACTTGCGTTCCTTTACTCCACGTATTCCCGTGCAACTGTGTTGCTGAGCACTTGCGTTCCTTTACTCCACGTATTCCCGTGCAACTGTGTTGCTGAGCACTTGAGTTCCTTTACTCCACGTATTCCCGTGCAACTGTTCCTGAGCACTTGCGTTCCTTTACTCCACGTATTCCCGTGCAACTGTGTTGCTGAGCACTTGCGTTCCTTTACTCCACGTATTCCCGTACAACTGTGTTGCTGAGCTCCTGTGCTCCTCCGCGCCAGTGTTCCTGAGCTCCTATTTTCCTGCTCTCCTGTATTTCTGTCCTCCTGTGGTCTTGAACTCCTGCCCTTCTGTCTTTCAGTTCTTCTGTGTTTCTGTGGTCCCATGTTCCATTATTCATGTCCCTTTACACCTGCATTGCTGAGCTCCTATTTTCTGATACACCTCTGCTCCTACGTATATATCTGTCTTCCTACACTCCAGTGTTCCTGTGCTGCAGTGTTCTTGTGATCCAGTGCTCCTGAGCTCCTGTGTTTCTGTATTCTTGAGCTCCTGTGTTCCTGCCCTCCTGTGTTCCAGATTACAAGTGTCCTTGTGTTTCTGTTTTCCTGAAACCCGATCCCTGGGCTCCTGCATAGTCCTCTGGAACTCCTGTGTTTCTGTCTTCCTGTGGCCTTGAGCTCTTGGCTTTCCGTCTTCTTGTGTTTCTGTACCTCTGTTCCTGAGCTGCTGGGCTCCTGAGCTCCTGCACTCTTGTGTTCCTAGGCTCCTATGTTTCTGATCTCCTGTGTTCCAAATCCATATTCCCAAGCTCCTGTATTCCTGGTCTCCTGTGGCCCTCGGCTCCTGTGTTTCACTTCTACTGTGTTTTTGGGCTCCTTTACACCTCTGTTGTTGAGCACTTCTGTTCTGGCACACCTGTGTTCCTGCCCTGCAATGATCCTGTGCTCCAGTGATCCTGTGCTCTAGTGTTTCTGACCTCCCATGTTCCTGTGCTCCCAAGCTCCGATGCTCAGAGCTGCTGAGCTCCTGTTCTCCTGCGTTCCTGGGCAAATGTACCTTGTTCCCCTGCGTTCCTGGGCGAGTGTACCCTGTTCCCCTGCGTTCCTGGGCAAGTGTACCTTGTTCCCCTGCGTTCCTGGGCAAGTGTACCCTGTTCCCCTGCGTTCCTGGGCAAGTGTACCCTGTTCCCCTGCGTTCCTGGGCAAGTGTACCTTGTTCCCCTGCGTTCCTGGGCAAGTGTACCCTGTTCCCCTGCGTTCCTGGGCAAGTGTACCTTGTTCCCCTGCGTTCCTGGGCAAGTGTACCCTGTTCCCCTGCGTTCCTGGGCAAGTGTACCCTGTTCCCCTGCGTTCCTGGGCAAGTGTACCTTGTTCCCCTGCGTTCCTGGGCAAGTGTACCTTGTTCCCCTGCGTTCCTGGGCAAGTGTACCCTGTTCCCCTGCGTTCCTGGGCAAGTGTACCCTGTTCACCTGCGTTCCTGGGCAAGTGTACCCTGTTCCCCTGCGTTCCTGGGCAAGTGTACCTTGTTCTCCTGCGTTCCTGGGCAAGTGTACCCTGTTCACCTGCGTTCCTGGGCAAGTGTACCTTGTTCCCCTGCGTTTGTGGGCAAGTGTACCCTGTTCCCCTGCGTTCCTGGGCAAGTGTACCCTGTTCTCCTGCGTTCCTGGGCAAGTGTACCTTGTTCCCCTGCGTTCGTGGGCAAGTGTACCCTGTTCTGCGTTCCTGGGCAAGTGTACCTTGTTCTCCTGCGTTCCTGGGCAAGTGTACCTTGTTCCCCTGCGTTCCTGGGCAAGTGTACCTTGTTCCCCTGCGTTCCTGGGCAAGTGTACCTTGTTCTCCTGCATTCCTGGGCAAGTGTACCTTGTTCTCCTGCGTTCCTGGGCAAGTGTACCTTGTTCTCCTGCGTTCCTGGGCAAGTGTACCTTGTTCCCCTGCGTTCCTGGGCAAGTGTACCTTGTTCTCCTGCGTTCCTGGGCAAGTGTACCTTGTTCTCCTGCGTTCCTGGGCAAGTGTACCTTGTTCTCCTGCGTTCCTGGGCAAGTGTACCTTGTTCCCCTGCGTTCCTGGGCAAGTGTACCTTGTTCTCCTGCGTTCCTGTGCAAGTGTACCTTGTTCCCCTGCGTTCCTGGGCAAGTGTACCTTGTTCCCCTGCGTTCCTGGGCAAGTGTACCTTGTTCCCCTGCGTTCGTGGGCAAGTGTACCCTGTTCTCCAGTGTTCTTGTCCTCCAGTTTTCTTGTACTCTTGAGCTCCTATGCTCCAGAGCTCCTGTGTTCTTGAAACCCTGTGTTTCTTTACTATTGCACTCTCGAACTCTTGCTTCCTGTGTTCCTAAGCTTGTGTCTTCCCGAGATCCTAAGCTCTGAGTTTCTGTGCTCATGTCTTCCTGGGCACCTGTGTTCCTGAGCTCCTGGGCTCATGAGCTCTTCAGCTATTTTGTTCTTGAAATCCTCTGCTCCTGTGTTCATGTGCCCCTGAGCTCCTATGATACCTTTTATCTGGGCTCCCGTGTTCCTGAGGTCCCAAGTCCCAGTGCTCCCGAGCTCCCGTCGGCAGCGAGGGATGGAAAGGGGCAGACTCCCCCGCCGGGCAATGGCAGTTCGGCCAGGCTTGCCGGACGGAGGCAAGGGATAGGAAGGGAACTCGGTCCAGGGTGACTGCCAGACTTACTCGAAGAACTCATCTTTAATGAGGGGAACTCCAAGCCAGGGCAACCAGAGGAACAGGATAAGCAGGACGACTAGGATAGGCAGGATGACCCCTGCCGGACAATGCTGAGGATGTTCTACGAGGCTGTGGTGGCCAGTGCTATCATGTTTGCTGTTGTGTGCTGGGGCAGCAGGCTGAGGGTAGCAGACACCAACAGAATCAGCAAACTCATTCGTAAGGCCAGTGATGTTGTGGGGGTCGAACTGGACTCTCTGACAGTGATGTCTGAAAAGAGGATGCTGTCCAAGTTGCATGCTATCTTGGGCAATGACTCCCATCCACTCCATAATGTACTGGTTAGGCACAGGAGTACATTCAGCCAGAGACTCATTCCACCGAGATGTAACACTGAGCGTCATAGGAAGTCATTCCTACCTGTGGCCATCAAACTTTACAACTCCTCCCTCGGAGTGTCAGACATCCTGAGCCAATAGGCTGCTCCTGGTCTTATTTCCACTGGCATGATTAACTTATTATTATTTAATTATTTATGGATTTATATTGCTATATTTCTTCACTATTCTTGGTTGGTGCAGCTGTAACGAAACCCAATTTCCCTCGGGATCAATAAAGTATGTCTGTTTGTCTGTTGCCACACTATATCCATAAGGGGCAGTACAGATACCCTAACAGCTTAGTTATCTCAGTAATAAGGATATCCCAATAACAGATAGTACAGGTATCCCAATAATTTAAAGTGCAAATATCAATTATCCCAATAAGGAGAAGCACGATTTTCCCAATAAAGGGTTCATGTCTGTCTCAGTAAAGGCCACCATATCGATTCCAGTTAGGAGCAGAATAGCTAACTCAGTAATATACTGCATGGATGTGCCAATGACAGGATGAATAGCAGCTGGACTAAAGATCAGCTTGGCCAACCCAGTAAAATTAAACACACCCATGTCAATAAAGTGTTTTGCACAATAAAGGGCTGTCCTCTCCTCCCAACAGCACAGTCTAGCAGTCACAGAATGGGGAGCCATTGCTCCTAACAGAGGGCAGCAATGCTATTACAGTTTCGGCAAACCTGCCTAACGAATTCAGCAAAGCCATTCCCAAAAATGGAACCAAAGCCAGTTCAATGATAGGAAGCAAACCTATCCAATAACCAACACCAAAGCTTTCCCATTAGAGGAAAGTACAGGTCTCCAAATAAAAGGTATCTCAATAAGGGCAACCTACCCTATGTGCACATGGAAGCATAATATGATGCATAGGTAACCTGATGCAGTTAACCCAATAGAGAGCCGTACACATACCTCAAAAATGAAAACACAGGTATCTTAATGAAGCTCAGTGCATGTGTCCCAGCACGGGGAATGACAAATTACACAATAACAAAGGTGCCAACATTCCAATAAAATGAAAGCAAGGCATCCCAACACAGGTGACCAGACAAAAGGCAACACAGTCATCCCAAAGAAGAGACTTACAAGTACCTCATAGAAGGGACCAATGGTGAGGAAGGTGTTTACCCATGACTGACTGGGCCATATCCACATCTTTTTGTCGGATTTTCCGTTCAAGGGCATTGGTGTTTCTGTACCAGGCTGTGATGCAGCCAGTCATAATACTCTCCACTACACATCTGTAAAAGTTTGTCAAAGTTTTAGATGTCTTGCTGAACCTTCACAAACTCCTAAGGAAGTAGAGGTGCTGCCAAGCTCACTTCATAATTGCACTTACCAGGACAGGAATTCTGAAATAATAACACCAAAGAATTTAAAGTTGCTAATCCTCTCCTCCTCTAATCCTTCAATGTAGACTGGCTCATGGACCTCTGGTTTCCTTATCCTGAAATCAATAATCAGCTTCTTGGTCTTACTGACAGTAAGAGGTTGTTGTTTGGCTGGTAAAAGTTTTGCCAAGTTTGGCTGGTAAGATGGTGGCATGTGCAAAAGCAGCGGCCTCTCAGGGGCCAACCAACGGTGATTTTTTCTTAGTAAAATTTATTTATTTTATGATCCAAGGACAATTCTACTCCAGGAACTTTGGGTACTGCAGGGTTACTCCATCAGTGTGCTGCTCATTGATTGGAGTGGCTAAACTAGTGTCAGTGGCAGAGCCGGCTGAGGTGTCAAAGAAGCCAGTTGGGATATTGGAGGAGTCGGTTGGGATGTTGGAGGAGCCCATCAATGTGTCAGAGGAACGTGTTGGGATATCGAAAGAGCTAACCTGGCTGCAGACTGTGCTGCTTCCTGCTATTCTGAAGCTTTGGAGCTGGTGCAGCATAACCGTAGAAGATTGTTTTAGACATTTCTCTTGCAACTGCAAAACTGGTGGACAGTGATAATATAAATTGCCACAGGCCTGTAGCCCTTGTCTGGTGGATCGACAGATGACTTGGGAGCTCTGTAGCCTTGGTTGTAGCAAGGACCAGGTCTCAAACCACAGGCTTGCCTGCCGCTGCAGACCAGGTGAGAGGTGCGGAAGCGTTTACAGCATGGCTGGGCCTGGCCTCTCCTGCTGGTGCTGCCCTCCGGTATTTGAGTAGTGGAATTACACGCTGGCCCACGTGCATCTGCACACTGCCGGGAGACTTACCATCAAATGCTGAACATTGTCGCTTAGGGTCTTGACTATAGAATTTTCTTGTGCATATGCTTCTTTGCTCACTATTTTGAATTATGTTACTTGCTGTTTTGAATGTTACTTGCTATTCTGAAGTTTGCTTGCTATTTTGAGTGTTTTGCACCTTGGCCCCAGAGGAATGCTGTCTTGTTCAGCTGGATCTATTTATGGTTTGAATGACAATTAAACTTCATTTGATTTATGGCACCACTCAGCCAGATTTTCAATCTCCCTCATACATGCTGATTCATTATGACCTGTAACAGTGGTGTCGTCAGCAAACTTGAATGTGGCATTGGAACTGTGCTATGGATTCACTTTCAGGGACTCCTCGTCTCATGTTCTCAATATTTATTGTTTATTTATTTTTAGTATTTCTTTCTTTTTATATTTGCATAGATTGTTGTCCTTTGCACACTGGTTGAACACATGGATTTCTTGAATATACCCGCACAAAACTAAACCTCAGTGTTATATATGGTGACCAATAAGAACTTCTGAAGAAAGCATGGTTTTCCATAATGGAACGCGTAGGTATCCCAAAAATGGGAAGTATGAATAACCAAATAATGGACAGCATAGTGGTCCTAAGGAATAGACATACAGGCATCTTTATTCAATAAAAAGAATGACAGCATCCTGATAAACTGAAGAATACCTATCTTGATAAAGGGAAACATACACTATATACATTATAAACACAAAGTACACTGCAGATGCTGTGGTCAAATCAACACGTACAAACACGCTCAGTCCTGACGAAGGGTCTTGGCCCGAAATGTTGACTGTTCGTTTCCACGAATGCTGCCCAACCTGCTGAGTTCCTCCAGCATGTTTGTACACAATATACATTACTTTCCAGGTAATTGGGACACATTGTTACCAATACATTTTGCCCCAAATAAGCAGCTGCCCCAATTAGCCTAAGTTTCATGGTAACAGTTAAAAAGGTGTAAAAAACTGAGTAACAAATTATGCATTTAGAACATTGAACATAGAACATAGCAAACCCACAAAGTTGCACCGAGCATGTCCCTACCTTAGAAATTACTAGGCTTATGTATTTTACTAAACTCCATGTACCCATCTAAAAGCCTCTTAAAAGACCCTATCGCAACAAATTATTGGAACACAACTTCCACATAATCCAACATTATTTTTACTAGGCGATATTGAAGGGATAAAACCGAAATCTAAACTGAATAAATATCAGAAAGAATTCATAAAAATTGCATTGGCAGTAGCTAAAAAGGCTATTGCAGTTACTTGGAAATCGGATTCATACTTAAGTATAGATCGTTGGAAGAATGAAATTTTCAGCTGCATTCCACGAAAAAATTACTTATAATTTAAGAGATAAATATGAAATATTTCTGAAAATTTGGTGCCCTTATTTACAAAAGATATGATTAAATATATAGGTGCTCCGAAGATAAAATTATCGGTTATTTAGAGAAATAAATAAATATATATACTAAAGCTATTATGAACTCCGTGGAGCATGTGGGGATCTTCCGATATCCAGGCACTCTTTCTTTCTTTTTTCTTCTTTCTTTTTTCCCCTCTTTCTACAGGGATGTGTTTGGGGGGGAGGGGGGAAGGGTTGATAATCTTTTTTTCCTTCTGTAACTATTTGAAAATTCAATAAAAAAATTTATATTAAATAAAAGACCCTATCGTATCCACTTTCACCACCGTTGCCCGCAGCTCATTCTCTCTGAGTAGAAAACTTACCCCTGACATCTCCTCTGTACCTACTCCCAAGCACCTTAAACCTGTGTCCTCTTGTGGCAACCATTTCAGTCCTGGAAAAAAGCCTCTGACTATCCACACAATCAATGCCTCTCATCATCTTGTACACCTCTATCAGGTCACCTCTCATCCTCCTTCGCTCCAAGGAGAAAAAGCTGAGTTCACTCAAACTATTCTCATAAGGCATGCTCCCCAATCCAGGCAACATCCTTGTAAATCTCCTCTGCACCCTTTCTACGGTTTCAACATCCTTTCTGTAGTGAGGCGACCAGACCTGAGCACATGGGGTCTGACCAGGGTCCTACATAGCTGCAACATTACCTCTCAGCTCCTAAATTCAATTCCACAATTGCTGAAGGCCAATAAACCGTACATCTTCTTAAACACAAAGTCAACTTGCGCAGGTGCTTTGAGCATCCTATGGACTCGGACCCCAAGATCTCTCTGATCCTCCACACTGCCAAGAATCTTACCATTAATAGTAAATTCTGCCATCATATTTAACCTACCAAAATGAACCACTTCACACTTATCTAGGTTGAACTCCCATCTGCCACTTCTCAGCCCAGTTTTGCATCCTATCAATGTCCCGCTGTAACCTCTGACAGCCCTCCACACTATCCACAACACCTCCAACCTTTGTGTCATCAGCAAACTTACTAACCCATCCCTCCACTACCTCATGTAGGTCATTTATAAAAATCATCAAGAGGAAGGGTCCCAGAACAGATCCTTGAGGCACTCCACTGGTGACTGACCTCTATGCAGAATATGACCCGTCTATACCCTGCTCGGATGTGCCATTAAAAAGACATTGAGTTCATAAAAGGAAGCTCATCAATCCCGAGAAAGGACAGGTCCATTCTTCCTATAGGGGCAGTACATTGGGCCCAGTACCAGGCATAACATCTGTGCAAAGGACAGCAAAACCATCACAATAAAAGCAAACTTTCTACTCTAATCAGCAGCAGCAAAGCTATTTCAAATACTGAACTGGAGATATCCCAATAAAAAGCAGCACACACATAATATTGAAAAGAACAGGTATCCAAATGCAGGACAATAGTGTCCTAACCAAGTGCAGCAAACCTACCCAACCAAGGGAAGTATGGGTATCCAAATAAAGGAAACTACAGGTATCTCAAAATAGGAAGTTCCACATATCTAAAAGGGCACACATGTATCTCAGTGTAGGGGAGGAGCAGGCTCCAAATAATGAGGAACATAGATATCCAAATAAAATTGAGCACAGATATTCCAATAAAGGACAGGTCTAGGACCCTAATAAAGGGTAGTGGGGCGAGCCCTTTATTCACTGTTACCATCAGGGTAGGAGATACAGAAGCCTGAAGGAACACACTCAGCAATTCAGGAACAGCTTCTTCACTTCTGCCATCCAATTCCTAAATGGTCTTTGAAGCTTTGGACACTAGCTCAGTTTTTTAAAAATTTACAGTATTTCTGGTTTTGCATGTTTTTTAAAATCTATTCAACATACGTAATGGATTTACTAGTTTATTTATTATTATTATGATGTTTTATTTTATTTATTATTATTACTTTTTTCTCTCTGCTAGATTATATATTGCATTAAACTGCTGCTAAGTTAACAGAATTTACGTCACGTGCCGCTGATGATAAACCTGATTCTGATTCTGATTCTGGATGTATCACAACAATGTGTGACACAGGCATCTGTATAAAGGGAAGCAGAGGTATCCTACATGGATCAACACAGCTATGTCAAAGAGGAACTCAGGAATCCCAATAGGGGCAGCAAAGGTCTCCCAGTAATGAGAAGCACAGGTATTCCAAAACAGGGCAGCATGGCTACCCCATAGAGGGAAGACATACTTACTTACTGCCCATTACAGCACTGGTGTTTAGGGCATCAATGAAGATCCTCCATCTCTGGCGGTGTTCAGGGCTTCCTTCATCATGTTAGAAGATTCTTCTCGGTTTTCATGACTGTAAATCATGCAGGTCCTGGGTGGAGACTCTGGAATACCATTGTACTCAAATGGAGAAGGATTCTTCATTGCTCTGTCCCCAAGATTAACCAGTTGCTAGCCCTGAGCTGACCTCTCAAACTGAGAATGACTGGTGGACCACTCTTAGTCTAGCCTCAGCCCTTTGACCTGTTTGGCATGGGTGACCCTACAAAGAGCCAAAGCATAAAGTCCTGACTCCAGGCAACATAGCTCTCTGGGCCATTGAGGCACACAAGCCTCCAAAGCACGACAAGGTTGTGGTCTTAGATGATATAGGGAAGACAAGTGGCTCAAATGCTTCACAATGAAAGGAAGCAAAGGCATCTACTTCAAGAAGCAAAGCAGAATGCATACCCCTTTCTCTATGAATGGTGCTGAGAATTAGATGGTTCAGAGTTTCAAATACCTATGTGTAAGCATCGCCAACAACCTGTCCTGCTCCAGCCATGTGGATGCTATGGACAATAAAGTGCGTCAGTGCCTCCACTTCCTCAGAAGGCTAAGGAAATTCCACAATTTTTTTTCTTTTTGCATTACATTAATGTACTGATGCATGGAACAATCTGCCTGGATGGTAAGCTTTTCACTGTATTGTACATTGTACAATGTACAAAGCATTGTACATGTGACAATATTAAACCCATTACCAAAGGTAGCCCCATTGATGTGATCTTCGCTCCATTGAGGATATTTACAGCAGCAGGTGTAGAAAGAAGGCCTGGAAGATCATTAGGGACACCAGTCATCCCAACCATAAACTGTTTCAGCTGCTTCCATCTGGCAATGGTACCTCAGTATTAAAAACCAGGACCAACAGTCTGCAGGACAGCTTCTTTCTCCAAGCCATTAGACTTTTAGATCCACATGTCTGTACACTGCAATGGTGTCATAACACAAAGAGTTTTACTCCCTCACATTGTAAGATTTAAATAAATAAATAAATATTATTATTATTTTAAGAAGGCAACACAGTTATCCCAATAAAGTGCAGCAAAGGAATCCGGCTAAAGGGGTGCACAGAAGCACAGATACACCTATGAAAGGTACTGCCTTCCCAAAAAGGGCCAGCTCACATAACAGACATCCACCTACCCAATAAAGAGAAGCAGAACAACCAAAGTGAAGGGCTGCACAGATGTCACCAGCTGGATCAATGTGGGGAAGTTCATCGGCCCTTCTCAATCAAAAGTGTCCCAAAAGAATAGTTGCACCTCCACCCCAAAAAGGCACAACACAGTTATGGCAAAGAACAGCAGTAGATGCAGCACCACAAACAACAACACTGTTATCCTTAACCTTGTTTGTTAAAGCAACTTAACTTCTCTTCACGTACGCTTGTTAATCATGGAGACTGCATTTTTACACCTGTGAAATTATATGTTGTCAGGGAAGTTGATGTCAAAGGAAAATTATCCTCACATTCAGCCTCTGCATCTGAAAGTAACATTCCATGTACTTTTGATGTGGCTGCCTCAATTTTACATGTTTAGTTACCATTGGATACTTACAATGTCACACAGTACAAACCCTGAAGCACAGGTAAGTGAAGCAGATGAAATGTTTCTGCTTGAGGAGTGACCTTCGTTCACCTTGCTGTGAAGTACTACTGTCAGGCCGTTTGTGAAAATATTCCTTTCATTTTATCCTGCCCCCTGCCATATCATTCCCTGCCCCCATCCCTATACAGTGTCCTTTCGTTCTATTAGTGTTGGATAGTGCCCTAAGCAGTGTGCAGGTGTGTGCAGGCAATTGAAGCTCATCTTGCAGCTGCAGCCGCAGTTCCTGTATCGCACACAAAAACATCACCCAGAAAGAAAGCACAGCAAAGTCAACATTGGTAATTTCTAAATGGGAATGCCCTTGACTGAGGTCATTATAATATTAGCAGCATCTGGTGGAGCAACGCATTCTTCAAAATCATTCATCCACCACTGAATTTTGCTGTACCAATGATATCTGTGACCCATTCCAAAAGAGATATCAGTATCTACAAGAAAATGGTATTCAACACTGGGCATGAAAAAATTCAACATCCTCAGTTCTATCAAGGGTTTTAATGCAACTCAGAGACTCAAGTGCAATTGCAAATCAGAAATGCAGTTTTCATCACAATTAAAACATGCACACATAGTGGGCAAGAAATGACTAGCTTCCTTACCTACTCATGACGTCTAGGATATCATGACCAAAAACTTATTCACCCCATCGCTTCCCTGCAGTCATGTCATCTCCTGCAGGAAACAAAAGATAAAATGAAATCCCTGGGGCCAGCATAGCAAAACATCTGAGAAATTTGTCTCTGACCTCCTTACTGATCAAAACCAGTCAGCCAGAATTTTGCACTCTGACATAAAACCAGGTACATAAGTCCAACCTCAAGTACTTACAAAAGCAATGTACAAGGTTACCAACAAAAGAACCAGCTCTCTGATGGTCATAAATTCACAGGAGATTATCGGTAGTTTCTTGAGTGTTGAAGTGGTGACACCAGTAATGCAATTAATTGTCATGAGTCACAAAAGCTGCCAGGAACCTTTGGGGGCCTTTTTGTATTTTGTATTTATTCCTGCACTCCACAGTAATCAACTGTGAGTGGTTTACAAATTAATTTTTGTTTGCACCTACTTTATGACCAAATAGCATCAACGAAAAGTCAGGGTGTGGTGGTGGTGAGGGATGGAGTGGGGCTCACAAAAGAATATACTCCTGTTTCACAAAAATCCCTTACCTTAACCATGAAACAGTACTCCTGATTATTCTGAGCCATACCTAAGTTTCACATATGCCATCTCTGATGGAGATTTCTAACCTTGTAATCTACATTGAATTATGGTCTGATTAAGATGCCCCAGGACACATATACACTCCCAACAAAGCCATGTCTAGAACCTAATGACTAAAACCTTAAGGCTCTCGAACAGAATGCCGCAGAGGTGATAGAATAGATTACCAAAGTTTCCAAGATATTTGGATGATCCAAGTAGATTAGAAGAAAGCAAAAATTAATTCAATAATCAAGAAAAGGTGTGAAAGAGAAAACTGCAAACTATAGGCTAGTTAACTCATTATGCTTATTAAGCACATGCTAGTCAGGGCAGGAATAGGATGATCGTACAGAAGAATGAGTAGCTAAGAACTAGAGCAGGGAGCAGAGTTTCAGATTTCGAGATCATTAGGATCTCTAATGTACAAAAAGGATCGGTTGCACCTGAACCAGAAGGGGAACAATATACTTGTGGATCAGCTAGCTAGAACAGTTGGGGAGAGTTTAAACTAAGTTGATGGGGGAAGGAACTAAAGTGATAGTGCTGAAAATGGGACAGTTTGTATACAGGTAGGTGCAGTGTGTAGCGAGACCGTCAGGAAGAACAGGCAGATGATAGGGCAAAACTGCAGTCAGTAGGAGAGATGAAATACACCATGGAGGCAAAATCAATAAGGGTGATGAATATAGCACCTAAGGTGTTATATTTGAAGTATATGGAACAAGGCAGATAATCTTGTAAAGTAGTATGACATTGTAGGCATATCTGAGACATGACTGAAAGAAGATCATAGTTGGGAGCATAAGGTCCAAGGATATACACCTTGTATCTAAAGGATAGGCAGGTAGACTGGGGTGGCTCTGTTGGTAAAAAGTTAAATCAAACCCTTAGAAAGAGGTGCCATAGGATTTGAAAATGTAGAATTCATATGAGTAAAGTTAAGAAGCTATTAGGGTAAAAAGACTATGATGGGAGTTACATACAGATCTTCAAACAGTAGCCAGGATGTGGGATATAAATTTCAGTGGGAAGTAGAAAAGGCATGTAATAAGAGCAATGTTACGATAGTCATGGGGGATTTTAATATGCAAGTAGATTGGGAAAAATCAGATTGGTGCTGAATCCCAAGAGAGGGACATTGTAGAATGCCTATGAGATGTCTTTTGAGCCCCCTAAGGGAAAGGCAATTTTGGATTGGGTGTTATATAATGAACCAGGTTTGATTTGGGAGCTTAAGGTAAAGGAACCTTTAGGAGTCAGTAATCAGAATTCACCCTGCAGTTTGAGAGGGAGAAGATAAAGCCAGGAGTAAAGGGAATTGCAAAGACCTGAGAGAAGAGCTAGCCAAAGTTGAATGAGAAAGGATACTAGCAGGGGAGATGGCAGAACCGCAGTTGCTGGAGTTTCTGGGGCAATTTGAAAGGCGCAGGGTAGATACATCCCAAAGATGAAGAAGTACTCTAAAGGGAGGATGAGATGGGTGTCAAGGAAGTCAAAAACAGCATAAAAGCAATAGGGAGGGCATATAATAGAGTAAATATTAGTGGTAAGTTAGAGGATTTGGAACATTTTAAAAACCAACAGAAGGCAACTAAAAAGCAATAAGGAGAGAAAAGATGAAGTATGCAGGTAAGCTGGGTAATAATACAAAAACATTTTTTCAGATACATTAAAAGAGTAAAAGGGAGGCAAGAGTGGATATCAGACCACTGGAGAGGTAGTAATGGGGAACAGAGAAATGGCAGTTGAACTGAATAGTATTTTGTGTCATTCTTCACTGTGGAAAATTAGCAGAATGCCAGAAATATGAGAAGGTCAGGGGGCAGAAGTGAGTGTAGTTGCTTTTACTAAGGAGAAGGTGCTTGGAAGCTGAAAGTAGACAAGTCACCTGGACCAGATGGACTACATGCCAGAGATCTGAAAGAGGTAGCTGAAGAGATTGTGGAGGTCTTAGTAATTATCTTTCAAGGATCACCAGGTTTTGGAACGATTCCAGAGGACTAAAAAATTGCAACTGTCACTCCATTCTTTAAGGAAGGATGGAAGGAGAAGAAAGGTAATTATATTCTCCCCCCTCCTTTTCTTTCTTCCTTGGACTTCTGTCCTCTCCTATTAGATACCCTCTTCTCCAGCCTTGCATCTCTTTCACTAATCAACTTTCCAGCTCTTTACTTCTCCCTTCCCCTTTCTGGTTTTGTCCATCACCCTGTGTTTCTCCCTTCCTTCCCTCCACCTTTTAAATCTATTCATCTTTTATTCTCCAGTCCTGCTGAGGGTGACAGCCCGAAACAGCAACTGTATTCTTTCCATTGATGCTACCTGGTCTGATGAGTTCCTGCAGCATTTTGTATGTGTTATTATAAGCCAGTAAGCCTGACTTCAGTGTTTGGGAAGCTGTTGGAGACCATTATTAGGAATGAGGTTTCAGATATAGAGGCACATGATAAAACAGGCCAAAGTCAGCATGGTTTCCTTAAGAGGAAATCTTGCCTGACACATCAGTTGGAATTCTTTGAGGAAATAACAAGCAGGATAGACAAAGGAGAATCAGTGGATGTTGTTTACTTGGATTCTCAGAAGGCCTTTGACAAGGTGCTACACATGAGGCTGCTTAAGAGCCTATGGCATTACAGGAAAGATTCGAACATGGATAGAACATTGGCTGACTGGCAGGAGGCAAAGAGTCAGAATAAAGTGGGCCTATGCTAGTTGGCTGTCGGTGACTAGTGGTGTTCCATTGGGGTCAGTATTGGGAATGCTTCACGTTATATGTCAATGGTTTTGAAATTGACTTTATACAAATGACAGAAATTGATGAGGGTAGGGCAGTGGATGTGGTCTACATGAACTTTAGCAAAGCATTTGACAAGGTCCCTCATGGGAGACCCATCCAAAAAGTATTGAGGCATGGGATAAGTGGAACCTTGGCTGTTTGGATAAAAAATTGGCTTAAAGGAAGAAAGCAGTGGGTCGTTATGGAAGGAAAGTATTCTGCCTGGAAGTCGGTGACTAGTGGAGTGCCGCAGGGATCTGTCCTGGGACCCCTGCTATTTGTGATTTTTATAAATGACCTGGATGTAGAGGTAGAAGGATGGTAAGTTTGCGGATGACACGAAGATTGGAGGAGTTGTGGATGGAGCTGCAGGTTGTCGAAGGTTACAAAAGGATATAGACAGGCTGCAGAGTTGGGCAGAAAAATGGCAGATGGAGTTCAATCCGGATAAGTGTGAGGTGATGCATTTTGGAAGGACAAACCAGAAGACTGAGTACAGGATTAACGATCAGTTACTTAAGAGTGTGAATGAACAAAGGGACCTTGGGGTTCAAATCCATACATCCCTCAAGGTCGCTGCGCAGGTTGATAGGGTAGTTAAGAAGGCCTATGGGATGCTATGCTTCGTTAACTGGCGGAATGAATTCAAGAGTAGAGAGGTCATGATGCAACTCTACAAATCTCTGGTGAGACCGCACTTAGAGTATTGTGTTCATTTCTGGTCACCTCATTATAGGAAGGATGTGGAAGCTATGGAGAGGGTGCAGAGGAGATTTACCAGGATGTTGCCTGGTTTGGAGAACAAGTCATATGAAGCAAGGTTAGCAGAGCTGGGACTTTTCTCTTTGGAGCGTAGAAGAATGAGAGGGGACTTGTTAGAGGTCTACAAGATTATGAGAGGCATAGATAGGGTGGATAGTCAGTACCTGTTTCCCAGGGCGCCAATAGCAAACACCAGAGGGCATATGTACAAAATTAAGGGAGGGAAGTTTAGGGGAGACATCAGGGGTAAGTTTTTTACACAGAGGATTGTGAGTGCCTGGAATGACTTGCCAGGGATGGTGGTGGAGGCTAAAACATTAGGGGTATTTAAGAGCCTCTTGGACAGGCAAATGGATGAAAGAAAAATAGAGGGTTATGAGGTAGTGTGGGTTCAGTACATTTTTTAAGGATTATATGGGTCGGCACAACATGGAGGGCTAAAGGGCCTGTACTGTGCTGTAGTGTTCTATGGTTCTATGAATTGGATAACAGGATTGATGGCTTTGTGGCAAGGTTTTTGTGGATGATATGAAGATATGTGGGGGGGCAGGAAGTGTTCAGGAAGCAGGGAGGCTGCAGAAAGACATACATTAGGAGGATGGGCAATGAAGTGGAAGATTGAATATAGTGTACGGAAGTGTATGGTCTTGTACTTTGCCAGAAGGAATAATAGAAACATAGAAACATAGAAAAACTACGGGACAATACAGGCCCTTCAGTCCACAAAGTTGTGCCGAACATGACCCTACCGTAGAAACTACTAGGGTTACCCATAGCACTCTATTTTTCTAAGCTCCATGTACTTATCCAAAAGTCTGTTAAAAGACCCTATTGTCTCCACCTCTATCACCGTTGCTGGCAGCCCATTCCATGTACACCACTCTCTGAGTAAAAAACTTACCCCTGACATCTCCTCTGTACTTTCTTCCAAGCACTTTAAACCAATGCCTTCTTGTGGCAGCCATTTCAGTTGGGAAAAAGCCTCTGACTATCCACACGATCAATGCCTCTCATCATCTTATACACCTCTATCAGGTCACCTCTCATCCTTCGTCACTCCAAGGAGAAAAGATCAAGTTGACTCAACCTGTCTTCATAAGGCATGCTCCCCAATCCAAGCAACATCCTTGTAAGTCTCCTCTACACCCTTTCTACGGTTTCCACATCCTTCCTGTAGTGAGGCAGCCAGAACTGAGCACAGTACTCCAAGTGCGGTCTGACCAGGGTCCTATATAGCTGCAACATTACCTCTTGGCTCCTAAATTCAATTCCACGATTGATGAAGGCCAATACACCATACACCTTCTTGACCACAGAGTCAACCTGCACAGCCGCTTTCAGACTCCTATGGACTCGGACCCCAAGATCCCTCTGATCCTCCACACTGCCAGGAGTCTTACCATTAATACTATATTCTGCCATCATATTTGACCTACCAAAATGAACCACTTCACACTTAACTGGGTTGAACTCCACCTGCCACATCTCAGCCCAGTTTTCCATCCTATCAATGCCCTGCTGCAACCTCTGACAGCCCTCTACACTATCCACAACACCCCCCAACCTTTGTGTCATCAGCAAACTTAATAACCCATTCCTCCACTTTCTTATCCAGGTCATTTATAAAAATCACGAAGAGTAAGGGTCCCAGTGCAGATCCCTGAGGCACACCACTGGTCATTGACCTCCATGCAGAATATGACCTCTCCATAACTACTCTTCTCCTTCTGTAGGCAAGACAGTTCTGGATCCACAAAGCAATGTCCCCTTGGATCCCATCCCTATTTACTTTCTCAATAAGCCTTGCATGGGGTTCCTTATCAAATGCCTTGCTGAAATCCATATACACTACATGTACTGCTCTTGCTTCAATAATGTGTTTAGTCACATCTTCAAAATGTTCAAGAAACCTTCCTGAACACACCTAACAAACTCCACCCCATCTAATCCCCTCACTCTAGGGAGATGCCAATAGATAGTTGGGAAATTAAAATCTCCCATCACAACAGCTCTGTTATTATTACACCTTTCCAGGATCTGTTTCCCTATCTGCTCTTCGATATCTCTGTTATTATTGGGTGGCCTATAAAAAACACCCAGTAAAGTTATTGACCCCCTCATGTTCCTAACCTCCATGCATAGAAACTCTGTAGACAATCCCTCCATGGCGTCCACCTTTTCTGCAGTCGTGACACTATCTCTGATCAACAGTGCCACACCCCCACCACTTTTGCCTCCCTCCCTGTCCTTTCTGAAACATCTAAAACCCGGCACTTGAAGTAACCAATCCTGTCCCTGAGACATCCAAGTCTCTGTAATGGCCACCATATCATAGCTCCAAGTACTGATACATGCTCTAAGCTAATCCGCTTTGTTCACAATACTCTTTGCGTTATAATAGACACATCTCAAACTGTTGGTCTGAGCGCTTCCCTTCTCTATCACCTGCCTATTCTCCGTCACACACTGTCTCCAAGTTTTCTCTATTTGTGTGCCAACAGCCTCTTCCTCCATCTCTTCAGTTTGGTTCCCACCCCCCAACAAATCTAGTTTAAACTTTCCCCAGTAGCCTTAGCAAACCTCCCCACCAGGTTATTGGTACCCCTGGGATTCAAGTGAAACCTGTCCTTTTTGTACAGGTCACACCTGCCCCAAAAGAGGTCCCAATGATCCAGAAATCTGAATCCCTGCCCCCTTCACCAATCCCTCAGCCACATATTTATCCTCCATCTCATTCTATTCTTATACTTACTCTCACGTGGCACAGGGGTCACGTCTCACGTGGTAAATGGGGAGAAAATGCAAAAGGACTTGAGAGTCTCCAGGCAGAATTCCCTAAAAGGTTAACTTGCAGGTTGAGTAAGGAAGGCAAATGCAATGGTAGCATTCATTTCAAGAGGACTAGAATATAATATCAAGGATGTAATACTGAGGCTTTTGGTCAGACCATATTTGGAGTATTTTTATAAGTGAGAAAACAGATTCAGTAGGTCTCAAAGGCAAGGACTCTGGACACACAGTCTTGGTAGTAAAGGAAAATGACAGCAGAAGCAACACGCACAATTTACAACATTTGTGGGAAAAGTCGGTTCGGCAATAAAACACACGGACAATTAATAATGAACGTGGGAAAATCGCGTGGGAAGAAAGTGCACGCGTGCACTCACACACACAAAACCAAGGGAAAAGTCAATCTGATACCCACCATGTCTTGACTCTGTGCAGGCATGGCTCTATGCTATTAGGGTCAATAATCAACACTCCCAACCCTAATCAATGCACAGCTCACCAACAATTTCTCCAGCACCGTTCCACGGTTCTCAGTCTGGAGTGAAGCAGCATGGCCCCTCAGAGATGGCAAAGAGAGAGTCCAGCACACGTGGCACCCTTTTAGTGTAGGAGGGCTGGAGGGTCCAACCCAGGTAATTCACAGGGGTCCATTGGCTCGGTGCCAGCAGAGTTAAGCTGATTACAAAGGCCAATTGCCTGAGGCCAAGCACAAGGCTAATTAAAGGGGCCAATGGTTAGGTGTGCATTGATGGGCGAGGAGGGTTCAAACCTTGATTGGCAGGTGGCGTGCCTTCCAACCAGGTAGTGGGCAGTGCTGTCACGTGACAGTCACGATCCTTCCAATACAGTCCACCCCTCAGAAGCCACACCACTCACCATGCATTACATGTAACACAGTGAGAAGGAAAGTAATATATCTTCATGGAAGTCTTACACTTAACTATTTCTAAGGTTAATGCTATATGTGACTGTACAGAACTAAAGAAAGGCAGACGTGCTCTGAATAATTTGGCAAGCACAGCATAACCTTATTGAATTTTTTGAAGAAGTTACGAGGAATGTTGACGAGGGTAAGGCAGTGGATGTAGTCTATATGGACTTCAGCAAGGCCTTTGACAAAGTTCCACATGGAAGGTTAGTTAAGAAGGTTCAGTCGTTAGGTATTAATGCTGGAGTAATAAAATGGATTCAACAGTGGCTAGATGGGAGATGCCAGAGAGTAGTGGTGGATAATTGTTTATCGGGATGGAGGCCGGTGACTAGCGGGGTGCCTCAGGGATCTGTTTTGAGCCCAATGTTGTTTGTAATATACATAAATGATCTGGATGATGGGGTGGTAAATTGGATTAGTAAGTATGCTGATGATACTAAGGTAGGAGGTATTGTGGATAATGAGGTGGGTTTTCAAAGCTTGCAGGGAGATTTATGCCGGTTAGAAGAATGGGCTGAACGCTGGCATGCTTCTCCGTGGCTTGGTCATCCTCATCCCCCTCCTCTCTGCGGTGGACCTGGAACCGCGTGGTGACGAGTCGAGTGTGCAGGGGTTCGAGTGTATAGGGGAAGGGGCAGTTGTGGGACCTAGGCTCCTCGGGCACCCCCTCCTCGTCACTGTTTAGCAATATTTACTAAAGTAGTAAATATTTGACTACTTTATTTTAAACAGTTGTCCGCTTTAAAATATTTGCTGCTATTTTAAACAGCAAAGTTTAAAATTTTGTTTTTGGCATTCTCAGGAATGTCTCTTTGGCCTGAGTGCCATTGAATCCCAAGGAAAAGGACATTCTGGCTGCCCTGTACCTTTTCAATGTTAATTGCCCAGCCACGTCCCCTGAGGGAGGAGATTAACATATGAAGTTCCTCTGAGAGAACGGTCAAGTGTCCGAGATGGACCAAGTGAATTTGAGGGCTGGGTGGAAGTTAGAGGCAAAATCGATGAAATTGACGAGCTCCGCATGGGTGCAGGAAGCAGCACCAATGTAGTTGTCAATGTAGCGCAGGAAAAGTTGGAGAGCAGTCCCAGTATAGACTTGGAGCATAGACTGTTCCACATAACCCACGAAGAGGCAGGCATAGCTGGGGCCCATGTGAGTGCCCATAGCTACACCCTTGGTCTGAAGAAAGTGGGAAGAGCCAAAAGAGAAGTTATTAACTGTGAGTACCAGTTCTGCCAACTGGAGGAGGGTGGTGGTGGTGGGGAACTGGTGAGGTCTATTCTCAAGAAAGTAGCAAAGGGCTTTGAGGCCTTCTTGATGGGGAATTGAAGTGTATAAGGATTGGACATCCATAATGAAAACAAAGCGGTCGGGACTGGGGAACTGGAATTTATTGAAGAGATGGAGGGTGTGGGATGTATCCCAGATGTAGGTGGAGAGGGACTGAACTATGGGGGACAAAACGGAGTCCAGGTAGGCAGATACAAGTTCGGTGGGGCAGGAGCAGGCCGAAACTATGAAATCTACCGGGACAGTCAGGCTTATGGATCTTGGGGAGGAGGTAAAACCAAGCAGTGCGGGGTGTGGGAATTATGAGTTTTTTGGCTGAGGATGGAAAATCTCTGGAGTTCATAAGGGCAGTGATGGTACGGGAGACAATGTTTTTGGGTCCTATTCCAGGGTAAATAGGAGGTGTCAGAGAGCTGCCGTTTGGCCTCAGTGAGGTAGAGGTCCAGCTGCCAGACTACTACGGCACCACCTTTGTCTGCGGGTTTGATGGTGAGGTTAGGATTAGTGCGGAGAGAGTGGAGGGCAGTACGTTCAGAGGGAGTGAGGTCGGAACAGGAGAGAGGAGTGGTGAAGTTGAGACGGTTGATGTCTCGGCGACAGTTGGGGATGAAATGATCAAGTGCAGGTAGTAGGCCGGGTGTTCAGGAGGAGGAGAAGGGTTGAAGATGGGAGAAAGAGTCATCAATAGGGGGAGGGGAATCCTTGTTAAAGTAGCAGGCTCGGAGACGTAGACGTAATTTTTAAGGCAGGGACATGTTCAGAACAACTTTGTGGGCCGAAGGGCCTGTATTGTGCTGTAAGTTTTCTATATTTCTATCACATCTTCCCTGTTTGCTCCTCTCTTCCATTTTATCCCTGCTCCAGGCACACATTTGCAATACTATTTCAGTGAGAAAATGCAAATTCCTGGAGTTCAGAAATGTGGACATTCTTATACAGAAAGGTGGCATGGTCTGGATGGTGAGTTCTTTGATGACAGATGTTGCCTTCTTGTGGCAGCACCTCCTGTAGATACTACCAGTGGTGGGAAGGTATGCGCATTAGGCAGAGTCCACTACTCTCTGCAGCTTCTAACACTCCTGCACACAAAAATTGCATACCAAACCATGATACAACAATTTAGGATAATTTCAACACTACATCAGTAGAAGACAACTTCACCACACCGTGTTCCAATTCCAACCTCACTCCTTTCTAACGCTCTGCCCTCCAATCCCATCCCAACCTCACTATAAAACCCACTGATAAGGGGGGTGCTGTTGTAGTCTGGCGTACTGACCTCTACCTGGCGACAACTCTACCACAGCGACAATTACTTATTACTCAATGACCTCTACCACGGCGACAACTCTCTGATACCTCCTCTTATTTACCCCCTGATCGTGACCCCACTAAAAAGCACCAGGTCACTGTCTCCCGTACCATCACCAACCATATCAGCTCTGGGGATCTCCCATCCACTGCCACCAGCCTCATAGTTCCCACACCCTGCACTTCCCGTTTCTACCTCCTACCCAAGATCCACAAACTTGCCTGTCCAGGTAGACCTATTGTCTCAGCTTGCTCCTGCCCCACTGAACTCATTTCTGCATACCTTGACACTGTTTTATCCCCCCTTGTTCAATCTCTTCCCACCTATGTTTGTGACACTTCTCACGCTTTGAATTTTTTCAATGATTTTAAGTTCCCTGGCCCCCACCGCCTTATTTTCACCATGGACGTCCAGTCCCTATATACCTCCATCCCCCACCAAGATGGTCTCAAAGCTCTTTGCTTCTTTTTGGATTCCAGACCTAACCTATTCCCCTCTATCACCACTCTCCTCCGTCTAGCGGAGTTAGTTCTTACTCTCAATAATTTCTCCTTTGGCTCCTCCCACTTCCTCCAAACCAAGGGTGTAGCCATGGGCACCCGCATGGGTCCCAGTTATGCCTGCCTTTTTGTTGGCTTTGTGGAACAGTCCATGATCCAAGTCTATATGGGTATCTGTCCCCCTCTTTTCCTTCGCTACATTGACAACTACATTGGCGCTGCCTCCTGCACGCATGCTGAGCTCGTTGACTTCATTAACTTTGCCTCCAACTTTCACCCTGCCCTCAAATTTACCTGGTCCATTTCCGACACCTCCCTCCCCTTTCTAGATCTTCCTTTTTTAAACAAAGGGGCTTCCCTTCTTCCACCATCAACTCTGCTCTCAAACGCATCTCTCCCATTTCCCCCCCATCTGCCCACCACCCCACTCCGGATAGGGTTCCCCTTGTCCTCACCTACCACCCCACCAGCCTCCGGGTCCAACGTATAATTCTCCGTAACTTCTGCCACCTCCAACAGGATCCCACTACCAAGCACATCTTTCCATCACCTCCCCCCCTTCTGCTTTCCGCAGGGATTGCTCCCTATGTGACTCCCTTGTCCATTTGTCCCCCCCATCCCTTTCCACCAATCTCCCTCCTGGCACTTATCCTTGTAAGCGGAACAAGTGCTACACCTGCCCTTACACCACCATTCAGGGCCCCAGACAGTCCTTCCAGGTGAGGTGACACTTCATCTGTGAGTCGGCTGTTGTGGTATACTGCATCCAGTGCTCCCGGCATGTCCTTTTATATATTGGTGAGACCAGACACAGACTGGGAGACCATTTCGCTTAACACCTATGCTCTGTCCGCCAGAGAAAGCAGGATCTCCCAGTGGCCACACATTTCAATTCCACGTCCCATTCCCATTCTGATATGTCTATCCATAGCCTCCTCTACTGTCAAGATGAAGCCACACTCAGGTTGGAGGAACAACACCTTATATACCAGCTGGGTAGCCTCCAACCTGATGGCATGAACATTGACTTCTCTAACTTCTGTTAATGCCCCCCTCCCCTTCTTACCCCATCCCTGATATATTTAGATTTCCCCCCTCCTTTTTTTTCTCTCTCTGCCCATCACTCTGCCTGTTCTCCATCTCCCTCTGGTGCTCCTCTCCCCCTTTCTTTCTCCCTAGGCCTCCCGTCCCATGATCCTTTCCCTTCTCCAGCTCTGTATCCCTTTTGCCAATCACCTTTCCAGCTCTCAGCTTCACCCTACTCCCTCCGGTCTTCTCCTATCATTTCACATTTCCCCCTCCTACTTTCAAATCTCTTACTATCTTTCCTTTCAGTTAGTCCTGACGAAGGGTCTCGGCCTGAAACATCGACAGTGCTTCTCCCTATAGATGCTGCCTGGCCTGCTGCGTTCCACCAGCATTTTGTGTGTGTTGCTTGAATTTCCAGCATCTGCAGATTTCCTCGTGTTTGATCAGTAGAAGCTTATTAGAATGCTCAGTGACAAGCCAAACGTCCTTAGAGACGCTGGTGTGCCTTGCATATATTTGCATCTATGTACAGGGCCCAAGACAAGTCATCTGGTATGTTACTACACAGAAGTTTAAAGCTACTGACTCTCTACAGATTAGTTGGCCTCTGTAAATGTCCCCCCTGTTGGGGTAAGTGGGAGAATCAATGAGCAAAAAGCCCTGTTTCTGTGGTCTGCATGTGACTCTAACTCTTGGAAGAGGCAAAGGACTAGAGTTGACCTTCTAGTTATCATTTCATTAATTCCTCCAGAAGATGCAAATGAAAAGCAGATTTTTGAAACCTCAGAGTGGAATTCTAACTTCTACAGATATACTGCAAATACTCCCTTTCTCTGGGCTGAATATCAGCAGCAAGTGGAAAGCAGACCCTTCAGGCAACTGGGTCCATGACAATCAACACAACTTATTTACACTAATTCTACACAAACTCTATTTTATTCTCTCTATTTCCATATTAATGCACTCTATATTTCATCACTTACCGACACATTGGGGGCAACTTATAGTGGTCAATCAACCTGCCAAACCATGCTTCATTAGGATATAGGTATAAACTGGAGCACCTGGTGGAAACCCACACAGTCATGGGGGGGAAACTTGCAAACTCCACACAGATAGCATCTGAGGTCAGGATTTAACCCAGGTTGTTGGAGCTGTGACAGTGTGTATCCCACCCTGAGCAGAAGAGCATGATGCTGCAAAGCTCTGTGATGGTGCTTTTAGAGATGGGAAAAGAGGAGTGTCCAGTTGCTCTAACCCTGGCCAATAGTTGCAGGCAGTCTCCCAGTCATTCAGCTGCAGGTGAATCCAATCTCAACAATTTCCCAGCACACACCTGCTTTGGATCAAAGCACATTTATTATCAAAGTATGTATCCATGTTGAAAGGCCGAGACAGAGGAGATGTGAAAAGGATGTTTCTCATGGTGGGGAGTCTAGGACAAGAAGGCACAGCCTCAGGGTAGAGGGGTGTCCATTTAAAACAGAGATGCAAAGAAATTTCTTTAGGCAGAGGGTGGTGGATTTGTGGAATTTGTTACCACTGGCATCCGTGGAGGCCAGGCCGTTGGGTGTATTTAAGGCAGAGCTTGGTAGTTTCTTGATTGGACATGGCATCAAAGGTTACGGGGTAAAGTGCTAAGAAGTGGGGCTGAGGAAGGGAAAATAAAGGTCAGCCATGATTGAATAGTGGAGCAGACTCGATGGGCCAAATGGCCTAATTCTGCTCCTATGTCTTATGATCTTATACAATCTTGAGATTTGTCTCCTTACAGGCTGCTAACAATGAAACCCAAAAAGAACCCATTAAAAAAAGTAAGACTCAAACACCCAATGTGCAAAGAGAAAAAAAATCATGTAAACAATAAAAGAAAGCAAACTGCATTCAGAAGTGAAGTGTTTGCAAAAGTGAGTCCACAGACACTAAGCCAGGCACTGCAGCTGGAGCCGTAGCCACGGCAGGCCACAGCCTCAGTTCAGCACCGAGCTGAGTAAATGTTGTGGAGCAGCAAGCAGAACCAGCCCATCCCTCGCCTCTAGTCAGGACACCCTGACATGTGCCAATCTGGACTAGCACTTAAATCATCCAAGCATTTGGTCATTCCTCACTCTTGGACCTGGGCTCTGTCACTTCAATATGCTCTGGGGCCTGGACCCTGCCACCATTATTTGGCCCAGCACTTAAACAGATTAAAACTCAGGTCTTTCCTCACTCTCCGGAATGGGCCCAGGCTCCACCTCGACTGCTTCACTTCTCCATTATTTGCTGTGATCATTTACCAGAAATTTTTACCAGTAAAAGTGTTATTAATAAAGACTTTAGTTGCTTTCTTTGTTTGGTTTTCCACTGATAAGTAATCGCTGGCCTTCACCAGCATCATCTTAAACCAGAAGCCCTAGACCCAAGAGTTGGTGCAGACCAGTTAGTTTCTGACTGCCTAAATAGCTCCATAAACTTCAACATTCAACAAATGTCAAGGTTAGCACAACCCCTCAAGACATTGTCAAAACTTTCACTTCTGAAGGCCTTTCACAATGCCACTCAACTAACTGCAGGGAAATCAGCTTCCCAGTCTTATCTTTCTTGTCCAGACCCAATCCATAACTCTTCCACCCTCAACAAGGTTTCATGGATACAGGGATCCAAAGAAAATTTCAAATCACCAACCATTTAATAAGTAATTCGATTACTCTCTGCCCCCCCACCACCACCGTCAGTCTCCCTACTACTGCAGTAACCTCCCCACAACCTTTGACAAAACTACCTGAGCTTAAGGAGTTAAAAATTCCTCTCATCCCATCCCAATAACTTATCCAGTAGGTATCAAAATGCAGCAGAACAAGAAACTATAGACATTTTAATTAATTAATATAAATCCTGCAACTTCTGAAGGATTGACTTTCCAACCCATTCAGCATTGGCCCACCATTGAATGATTGAGTTATGGAGCTGATTTTAGTGATCGTACTCAAGTCACAACTCCTTAGAAATGAAACAGCCCACGCTTGCACGCAGCAAGATCCAGGCAACATTCTGGCATACCCACGAAGAATCAGTGGATTCTTAAGTTGTGGGCTAGCATGTGCTTGCAGCTGTGTGGGATTAAGACCACATTGCTTCATTGTTAGAATGCTGGGGATGGAGGGACGGGGAAGGGGAATGGGGAATACAGCTCCAGTTTGCAATCTTTGACCAAGTTGCTTGTCCCTGTTGCCAAGCCTCTGGCTCCATCTAGTGTTTAAAAATTGATGTACAACAGACTTGTCCTATACATACAAGGTGTCCTTGGCCAATAATAAGATATAGGTGCAAAATTAGCCATTCAGACTACGCTCCACCTTTTGATCATGTCTGATTCATTTTCCCTCTCAACCCCATTTTTCTGCCTTCTCCCCATAACCTTTGACTCTCTTGCTAATTATCTATCAACCTCCACTTCACGTGAGTACACCCAGTGGCTTGGCCTGTCATACGAATGCAAAGAGCAAGCACTTTCATCTGTCAGTGGCCAATTGTGTGAACCTTCTGTACTATAACAAAAAAAAGATGCACACACCACTTCCATAACCTGAACAATCCTGGAACTTTACGTTGAGACCTTGGCATCACAAATGCAATTTGGAGATTTTAAATCATTTCAGCACTTCCCAGGATAATTCAGCAAGAATGCAGAAAGCTAATCAGATCCGACATAAACAACAGGAGAATGCTGGATGCAGGATCTTCAACAGATCCTTGACTCAAGACTCAAGATTCAGCATGGGCTGAAAGGGCTCTAAAACAACAGACTAGGTCCTTGTAGATTGCAGAGACTCCAAACTTTTCCAGTGGTGCAATTAGATGGACACTTCCACAGTGAGTGTACAGTTTACCTTTGTAGGTAACACACGACTAAAGTACACAAAGAGCAGAAGTGCATTGTGGGAGGCACCAGACTGAAACTAACCCCTTAGAAGCCTTAAGTTTACTTGCAGAATTTACTTAGCTAAGTTTGGAAAGCTGCCTGTTGTTTGGACTGACTTTTGCACTCAGATGTTAGCTTCCTGGGTTATTGGGAGGCAAGTAGAGAGAATTCAGGTCTTCCTAGGGGCAGGCTCATCCTCCCCAAAGAAACTGGTCTCACAATGCCCTGGAGAATTGTAGATTTGACTTCATAATTGTGCTGTTCTTAAACCAATAATTGCACGTCAAAAGTGATGTGGAGAATACAATTACACACAACAAAGTAAGTTGATTCATTTCTTTCAGTTGGGAGTCTTGTCACAGAGGTGGCAGGGCAACATAATCTTAGAGCCAACCTGATCACACAGAGATCACAGCTGAGAAATTCAATCACATATGAAAGGGGATGATTAGTAGAAATGGGCGTCTGATTGTTAGTGTGGGCTCAGTGGGCTGAAGATTCTGCTTCCATACACTCTCTCTAGGACTCTAATTTTCTACTTGCTGCTGATCTCTGTCCAGCTGAGGGAATGTTGTCTGTAGTTTTTGGAGAAGAGAGTTAAAATGGAGATGAGGAAAATAAGCCTCCATCCTGAAATCATGCTCCCACAAAAGGACAAAGATACTCCAACTGGAGGAAACATTCTCTCATAACCTACTTTATCAAATCCCACCCGAGAATCTTAAATGCTTCAATATGATCTCTCAATCTTCAATCTTTCCTCACAAGATGTCACTTTCATTCTACGAATCAGTCTGGAGAAGCTCCTCTGAGCCACTTCGAATACAGGCTCCCAAAATTAATGGTAGTATTCCAATGTGGTCACCCAACAGTTGCTGCAAGATCACTACATTGGTCTTTATTTCAAAAGCGAAGGATGACAAATGTTCCATCTGCCTCTCTAATTTCTTGGTACACCCACATGCTAGCTCTTTGTGACACCAAATCACTGAACAGCAACATTCTGTCATCTCTTTGCATTTAAACAATACTTGGCTCCTCTCTTCTTCCTACTAAAGTGGATAATGCTACATTTCCCACCTTCTGCTTCATTAGCCAAATATCCATTCATTTAATCTCTCCACATCCCTTTGCAGACTCTTTGCATCGTCCCCTAACTTCCTTTCCCTACTGTCTTGGAATTGCCAGAAAATTCAGCTGCAATATGCTAGGTCCTTTCCTCTAATTTGTTAAATATTTAGTTAATTAACAAGCTGATCAAAGGTGGAGAGGGTCAGTAACTTTAAATTCCTTTGTGTTACCATATGAGAGGAACTGTCCTGGGACCAGCACACAAGTGTCATCGCAAAGATGGCACAACTGCTACTCTACTCTCTCAGAAGTTTGCATAGAATCAGCATGTCATCTAAAACTTTGACAGGCTCCTATACATGAACAATGAAGAGTATTCCAACTGGTTGCATCATGGCCTGCTATGGAAACACCAATGCCCAGAAATGGAAAAGCCTACAAAAAGTAGTGGATTCAGCCCTGTCCATCACAGGCAAAGCCCTTCCAAGCACTAGGCATTGCCACAAGTAAACAGTATCCATCATATCAAGGACCCCCATGATCCACACTACGGTCTCTTCTCACTACTTGTATTGGGCAGGAGCTACAGGAGTCTTAAGTCACATTCCACCAGGTTCATAACTATTTATCATCCTTCAGTGATCAGATCCTGAACTAACATGGATAACTTCAAACACCTCACTGCTGAACTGACTCTACACCAATAGGCTCATGCTCAAGAACTCTACAACTTGTCTTCAGTATTATTTATTTACTTTTTTATTAATTGTATCATTTGGCTTCTTTTGCACATTGATTGCCAGTCTTATTTATAGTCTTTCATAAATTTCTTGTAAATGTCTGCAAGAAAATGAACCTCAAGGTAGGATATGATGACATATACAGTACATACTTCAACAATAAATTTACTTTGATTCAAACATGACCTATAGTTCATTCTAGATTCTGTTAGCCAACCAGTTCATGCTGCTACATTATCCTCATGCTAAGAGTACTTGTCTTGTGCTGTAGACTTTCATGTGACATTACCTAAATGACTTTAGGAGCGCCAAACACATGACATCTACTTGTGTCCCTTTATTCGCCCTGCTGATTAAATCCTGGAAGAACTCCAATAAATTTGTCAAACACATAGTTCCTTTTTATAAAACCAAGTCAGCTTTATTAATTGGATTACAATTTTTTTAATGTCCCACTTCCACTTCTCAGTGATAGATCCCAGCATTTTCCCAGTGAGGAATACTAAGTTAAGTGACCTGGCTCCCTCATTCCTTAACCAGGGACAGTTGCAGATTTCTATTGTATAGGAACCATTACAGAATCTGGAAAATATTGGAAGATTACAAACAATGTATACATTATCTCAAAGGCAACTTCTTCTGAGATGTTAGGATGCAGGCTATCAGTTGCATAGGATGACTACCTTTATAGCCCCATTCACTCCCAGATGTTTTACAACTGTGAAGATTTTTTTTTACCCTGTACAAATAAGCTATTTCTTCAAAGCTTCAAGTTCATTAACTCCACAACCTGCAGAGTCCCTGTACTGGCAACTTAATCTTCTTTCTCCTGCTTTCAAAGCACAGCTGGCCTCTAAAACACACCTAATTTGCTACTAATCTTCACCACATTACAGTATATGCCTTTCCAGTCAATATTTTTGATCTATTCTGCAGGTTAGAACTTTCCATTATGTTTCTGAAATAACATTCACACTTGTAAATAGGCATGACTTTATGATCACTATGACTGAGTCTGATTAAAATACATCTCGAAATTCTGATTTTCTCTCACTAGGAAAGAATATAGCTTGGAACTTCAGGATCAAAAATGTTTCATTTGTCCACATTCTTATTGATTTAATTATTCAAAATACTCATGATTGCTGCTGTTGCAGATTACGTACAATGCATCCTGAGAGGTGCCTCTGAGGGTAGCCAGCAAATGTTAACCTTCTAAAAGATATAACAAGCAGGAACTTGTATTTATAATCATAAAAGGCCAGTATGGGGATGATACTAGCTCTGCATTACTGGATAAAGTGCTGGCACAAAGCAGCACAAAGTAAGAACTTGGATCAAATTTGGCTGTGTTGTTTTACCCTGTATTTTCGAATATTCAAAAACAAATGCAATATTCCTCACTAACTTAGTTCTGCACACTCAACATTCGTATATTCCTCCATTGGTTCAACATTTAGTTGAAACATTTCTTGGCAGCACAGATGCCTGGCTAGGCATCTTCCCAAGGGATTGGCCTGAAATGTTGACTGTCCATTTCCATCATAATAGTTGCCTGACCTGGTAACCTGGGCTCCCCAGCAACACAATGTCAGATCATTGGTTCATAGTCACTGACTTCAATTCTACTGGACATCTTCCCTCCATAGCCTCCATCCTCAATATCACTCAATCAAATCACAAATAAGAGAAAATCTGCAGATGCTGGAAATCTGAGCAACACATACAAAATGCTGGAGGAACTCAAGCAGGCCAGGCAGTACCTATGGAAAAAAGCAGGGTTGATGTTTTGGGCTGAAACCCTTCGGCAGGACTGGAGAGAAAAAGCTGAGGAGTAGATTGGAAAGGTGGAGGGAGGGGAGAGAGAAACACCAGGTGATAGGTGAAACTTGGAGTGGGGGGGGGGGAGATGAAGCAAAGAGCTAGGAAGTTGATTGGTGAAAGAGACAGAAGTCCACCCAGTGTAGATTGGTAAACCGCTTTGCCGAGCATCTACATTCCGTCCACCAGAACAAGTGGGATATCCCAGTGGCCACCCATTTTAACTCCCTTCCTATTCCCATTCCGATATGTCCATCATGGCCTCCCTCCACTGTTGAGATAAGGCCATACTTAGATTGGAGGAACAACACCGTACATTTCATTTAGGTAGCCTCCAAACTGGTGGCATGAACATCAATTTCTCAAACTTCTCACCATTTCCCATCCCTTTTTCATGTTATCTTCTTGCCTGCCCATTGCCTCCCTCTGGTGCTCTTCACCCCTCCCCTTTTTTCTTTCTTCCATATCCCTCTGTCTCTTTCACCAATTAACTTCCTAGCTTTTTGTTTCATCCCTCCCCCTCCAAGTTTCACCTATCACCTGGTGCTTTTCTCTCCCCTCCCCCACCTTTCCAATCCATTCCTTAGCTTTTTTTTTCTCCAGTCCTGCTGAAGTGTTTCAGCCCAAAACATCAACTGCTTTTTTCTATAGATGCTGCCTGGCCTGCTGAGTTCTTCCAGCATTTTGTGTGTGTCACTCAATCAAACATAGATCACTTCAACCTCCTCCCTAAGACCCACACCAGTCAACCCACTGATCTAGCCTGTTCTCTTCCATGGAATTCGCTTCATCCTTTGTTGACTTTCCTTGCTCAGTGTCTTCCCACCTACAAGTTGATGTTTCATGCCAATAACCTTTCATCCAATCCTGATGCCAAGTTCAATGTACTATCAAAGTATATATACTGTACGTACCCATATAAAATCCTGGGATTTATTTCCTTGTGGGCATACAAAGTAAATCCAAGAAGCACAATAAAATCAATGTAAGACCACACAATGTAAGGTTGTTGTATGGACAAACAACCAATGTGCATATACAAAAATAATAATAAATAAATAAATAAATATTGAGAACATGAGTTGGAAGATGTAGAAACATTTCAGTGATGGGGCAAGTGAAGTTGAATGAAGATATCCCATTTGGTTCAAGAGCCTGATGGTTGAGGGTAATAACTGTTCACAAACCTGGTGGTGTGGGTCCTGAGGTTCACGTAGCTTCTTTGTGATGGCAACAGTGAGAAGAAAGTATGTCCTGGGTAGTGAGGTTCCCTGATGATGGATGCTGCTTTCCTGCAACAATGCTTCATGCAGATGTGCTTAATAATGGGGAGGGTTTTACCTGTGATGGACTCAGCCATATCAACTACTTTTTTTATTATTTTTTTTATTTTTAAAAATATGAAGGAATGACACAATACAGCACACATAATGCATTACATTTTCCTCCATTTTGCTTTTATATCTTACCTCTTAGCAAACCTCCCCTCACCCGCCCTCCCCAAACATACCATGGCAGCTAATGTATTTACAATACAACAATTCACAAATACAAGTATGGACATTTCACAGCCATACCCCCACACTACTTCAAGCTGAAGGCCCACACACATCCACAACATGTCAGGTGATCCAGAATACACTCATATTACAATTCATCAGCCATCCTGTGAGGTAAAAAGGGGGCAACTTTCCAAGTATAATCAGATGCGTTCAACTAGTAGGTAATTCCTTAAGACTCCCAAAATATGACAAGAAAGGTCCCCATTTCGAATAGAACTTTTTCACAAACCCCCTCAGAATGAATTTAATCTTTTCTAATTTCAGAAAAAAACATTACGTCCTCTAACCAAGCAGCAGCAGATGGGGGAGTGGCAGATTTCCAGACCAGCAAGATTCTCCTATGGGCCAAAAGCGATGTAAATGCAACGATATTCGACTGGTTTGCATTTAAACCCAAACCATCATCTGTCACACCAAATACAGCTATAAGCGGGCAAGGTCTCAGTGTCACCCCAAAACCTCACTGATAATTTTAAAAACCAGTGTCCAATAGCCATCAAGCCGAGGGTAAGACCAAAATGCATGCACTAAGTCAACCGGAGAGAAGGAACACCTGTCACAGCCAGCGTCTGTCCCGAGATATATGTCAGCAAGCCTAGCTTTACTTAAATGTACCCTGTGTAAAGTTTTAAACTGTATGAGTCCCAGTCTAGCACATGATGACGAGGAATGAACCCTATTCAATGCTTTTGTCCAATATTCCTCAGCCAGATCCATACCAAGGTCATCCTCCCACCTAGTCTCAGTTTTGTTTAAATCTTGAATTCCCAAAGACATCAGCTGAGAGTATAGAACAGAGATCAGCCCTTTATTACTAAAGCTAAGAGTGAGTTTTTCCCACAACATAGCAGGTGGTAGATCAGGAAAAGAGGGAAATTTTTCCTTGGCAAAGTGGCGAATCTGCAGATATTTTTTAAAATGATTATGCGGAAGGCCATATTTACTGCACAGGTTATCAAAACTATCAAATATATTATCAGTGTACAAATCCTTAATGCGCAGAAGACCGTTCAAACCCCATTTTCTAAAAACTGAATCGAGTGTGGAGGAAAGAAATAGATGGTTTCTATGAATGGGACCCAAAACTGAAGCTGATGTGAACTTATAGTGGCAGCGAAATTGATTAAAAATTTTGAGGGTGGAGAGCACGACTGGGTTAGATGTGAATTGAGAGGATTTCAATGGCAAGGAAGAATACACTAAAGCTGGGAGAGACGAGGAGAGGCAAGACCGTGTCTCAAGCAGGCAACAGTTTATATCTGGCCGGTGGAGCCAAAATAATACCTCTTGAATGTTCGATGTCCAGAAATATTGAATAAAGCTAGGAAGGCCCATTCCACCTACGTCACAACCTCTTTGGAGAGAGCACTTATTAACCCTTGGGACCTTATTTTCCCAAATAAAGGACCTTATAGCTTGGTCGACTGATTTGAAAAATAACTTAGATAAGAAAACTGGCAAGCACTGGAACAAATAAAGAAATCTGGGAAGTACAGTCATTTTCACTGATTGAATTCTCCCAGCTACAGTAAGGGGTAAACTGCACCATCTCTCAAAATCAGCCTTCATTTGGCTAACCTGAGGCTTGTAGTTAGCTTCAAACAGAGATGTAAAAGAGCGAGTAATGTGTATACAAAACCATCTTGAGATACAGGAAAAGGCAAAGATTCCTGTCGGGTCTGTAGGGCCAAGTTATTAATGGGAAAGCATTTGTTTTTTTGAAAGTTCAGTTTAGAGCCAGAGAAGGCTCCAAATTGACCTAATAATGACACAATAGCAGGACTGTTACCTACAGGGTCGCTAACATAAAGTAAGAGGTCGTCAGCATATGGGGATACATGGTGTTCCATGTCCCTCTCCTAACACCTTGAAATAATGTAGTTGACTTAAGTGCAATAGAAAGAGGCTCAATTGCAATTGCAAAAAAGAAGAGGGGACAATGGACAGCCTTGGCGAGTGCCACATGTTAATGGGAAATAGTCAGATCGAAAATAATTTGTCTGTATACACGCTAAAGGTGAGTGATATAATAGCTTAACCCAGGCTACAAATATTCTGCCAAATCCAAATTTCTCCAAAACATTAAACAAGTATACCCATTCCACTCTATCAAAACCTTCTCCGTGTCCAAGGAGATAACAACCTCCGGACTTGGAGGATCACTGGGTGAATAAACCACATCAGCCAGTTGACGGATATTTTTTTAAAAATGGCGATTTTTAATAAAACCTGTTTGATCATCTGAGATTATCTTGGGAAGGGGCCGTTCTAAAGGGCACGCAAGCACTCTAGCCAAAATTTTTACATCCACTTTCAAAAGTGAGATAGGGCGATATGATCCACATTGAGTCGGGTCCTTGTCCTTTTTAAGAAGAAGTGAAATAGATGCCTGTGAAAGAGTAGGGGGTAAGGAACCATGCTCCAAAGATTCCTGAAACACTTCTAGAAGGACTGGTATGAGCTTATCCTTAAATTTGTTATAAAATTCTATCAGATAACCATCAGGACCTGGGGACTTACCACTCTGCATAGCCATAATGGCATTATTAATCTCTTTCCACCTCCTCTGGTTCAAGAGTTGGTATTTCCAAATTATCTAAAAAATGTTCCATATTTGTTATATCTGAGGGAAACTCTGAGGTATACAGAGAGGAATAAAAAGTTGCAAAGATATTATTAATCTCCTTTGGTGTGTTTTGTCAAGTTTTGTATCAATCTCTTTTGTCAAGTTCTGGTGTGTGTCTCTTATCTGGGGAATAAGTCGTGATGCAGCTTGACACTTCAACTCATGAGCCATAAACCGGCTCGCCTTGTCACCATATTCATAATGTTACGTTCCCCAGTAACCGGGTGACTTACCAGCAAAGATAGAGAGGTCCGCTGAAGCCTGCTGATACTATTTACAAACGTTTTATTTATAGAGGGGCACAAACGTATGGTTAATACAAAACATTCAGATCATATACATCGTCAAAACTCAATCCAAAGCACAGGTATAGTAATAATCAATCAAAAATAAGCTCTATCGTTGTCTAGGGGATACTGAGTCCAATGGAATATAAGAGTCACTCAAAGTCTGCAGGCTTCCCCGTTTCGGGAACCGCTGGCATTTCACGTGTTGGATAGAGAGAGAAGGAACACTTGCCCGTCGTCTTTGCGAAGCAAATCCCTGTTGTTAGTTAAAACGGTTTGTCCTTTGGTTCCAGCCACAGACTCCCGATCTGGAATCTAACGCACGTGGCTTCCTTCAGAATGGCTTCCCACTCCGACGGGAAGCACTATCGTGTCTTCTTCGTGTGTCTCCTTGGTGCGTCTGAGGCCCCGCCTCGGCAGCCCACCTTTTATCTGGACTGGCAGGGTTGTAGATGTCCATCAGGGTGGGGGCGAGGCAATCTTTCCCCCATCACCCATCTCACATTGCCCTGAGGGTTTGCACGTAGGCCAGTTCCTTATTCCACAAAGGTGTCTCCCAAGACAATGGCTATGTCCAAGGCTTTTGTCTTGCTGAGCGACCAGCCCACATTCCAAACCGTAAGGTTCACTCTCTCTCTCTTGCGATTCTCACAAAGGAGGGGGCTGAGGTCATGACAATAATAAAGGCCACATGGCTTAAGAATTAATTGTTCTGATAGGTTTGTAGATAGAAGATTAAACTTTGCTTGCAAATCAGCCCGGCTTTTATATAATTCCACAGTGGGTGGCTCAGAATATTGCCTATCCAGGTCCAAAATAGATTGTGATAACACTTGCATTTCCTTCCTACGCTCTTTATTGGCATGTGATGTATAAGATATTATTTGACTCCTCAAGTAAGCTTTTAAAGTTTCCCAAAGTAAAGAGTATGATACCAACTCAGTTTTGTTAGTCTTGAAGAATGTGTCAATGTTAGCCGATATATAACTACAAAATTTCTCATTGGAAAGCAAAAGGGGATTAAGTTTCCACAGAGGCCGTTCTCTAATGTTTAAAGGAAAACATAGGTCCAGTTTCACGGGCGAGTGATCAGATATAACTATAGCAGTGTACTCAATTTGTTTAATCATTGATATCAAGGAACTATCTATAAAGAAATAGTCTAGCCTGGAATAAGAGTGGTGAACATGAGAAAAGAAAGAGAATTGCCTAACTGATGGATTCAAATATCTCCAAGGATCTATTTAACCATTTTGTTGCATAAACATCAGGAAGGCCTTTGCCATACCAGAAGATCTTCTTCTAGAGCTAGACCTATCAAGCAGAGGGTCAATAGCACAGTTCCGATCTCCTGAAAAGATTAGCTGGTGTGTATTCAGGTTAGGTATTAATGACAAAACCTTTTTTGCAAAGTGGATGTCGTCCCAATTAGGGGCATAAATATTTACCAAAATGACAGGTATCTGAAAGCGAGATCCAGAAACTATAATAAAGCGACCATTAGGGTCACTGATTACATCAGATGGTGTAAACTGCATTCTTTTGATGATTAATATCACCACCCCCCGGACCTACTATTAAATCTGGAATGAAAAACCTGACTAATCCATGCTTTACAAAGTCTATCATGGTCTTCCACTCTTAAATGTGCCTCTTCTAGAAATAGTATATCTGCTTTTAATTGTTTCAGATGAGAGAAAACTTCAGCTTTTTTAACAGGACCATTGAGCCCCTTTACATTCCAAGAAATAAATCTCACAGGGTGGCCTCCATCAGCAGCAATCGTGTTAACCATATCAAAAGATACACAGGGCCCACAATCCAAAACAGTGCGAGGGCACAAGCTGCACACAATGGAAAGAAAGTCTGGCCAATCCGTAACACACCAAAGAATAAGCTGCCATGGTAATCCCCCAAAACACTCCCCCCACCCCTTTACACAAACAAGAAAAAACAATTAACCCCCGAAACCTAGATCTACCTCCCCAACTGAGGATGATCGCAGGCATTACCAAACAAAAAACTTCCAAAGCGTTCCCCAAACCTTCAGTCTAATCTAGGGTGGCTTCCCTCCTTAGAATTTATACCAACACTTATTCTACCTTTGATATATATAGGCTAAAGATATCACAGGTCAAGCAAAGCATTAAAACAGAAAAAATCTAGGAAACTAAATGCCAGAGATACAAATCCCAAATATTTACATTTTGCTGGATGAAAGCTTTTGTTCATCAGATTCTGCAGCATAGCACTTCAACCCGATCGCGTTCCACAAATTAAACTGGAAAAAATGAACAAAGTGAATTGCAAAAATCAACAGTTTGCCTTGGCAGGAGGACCCTTCAATGCTGCATGAATAACCTAAAAAAAGTCATTGCTCTTCTTGTTCTTCTTCTCCCCAGTGCAAATGGTAGAACCCTTTGGCCACCTCTGGTGTATCGAAATAATGCTTTTTTACCTTCATGGATGACCCGCAGGATACAAGAGGCTGAACCTGACCCCTTTCCCGTAAAGCAGAGATTTCACCTCCTTGAAAGCTGCTTGTTTTTTCCCCAGCTCTGCACTAAAATCTTCATGAAAAAACATGCAATGTCCACGGAAATACAGCTCCTGCTTTCATCTATCGATGATGTGTTGCTTATCTTGAAAGAAGTGAAAGAGGACCAGGAATGTTCTTGGTCTCGTTTGTTTGGCTTCAGAGACACCGTATGGTTTAGGCCCGACTCAGTGAGCTTGCGAAAGTACGAGAGGCCTTGGGAAGAAATTTGTCCCAAGCACTTGGTCAAAAAACTCGGTCATAAATTTAACAGGGTCCAGACCTTCCAAATTTTCAGGAATGCCGACCACTCTCAAATTGGATCTCCGTGACCGATTTTCGAGGTCATCTAGTTTCCCTTCAGAAATGCGTTTTCGCTCTGCAGCACTGCAATGGCGGCTTCAGCGCTCGTCAGTCGGTCACTATAATCATTCAGGCCATCTTCAACCTCACGAATGCGTTCGTCGTGCGACTCGTAATGAGACATAATTTGTTATGGTAGCATTCACTGGTGACAAAGCATCTTCAAGTTCTCTTTTTAGGGCAGAATGCACCGCTTGTGTCATGTCAGTCAGAAGTACTAAGTGAAGCCTCTCCCAAGTCATTGGGTAGCACAGGTCCAGCAGCGTGCAACGGCGCCATAACTGTAATATCAGCTTTCTTGCTCAAGGCTTCGCTATCTTTTTCCCCAGTTTTACTTCGAAGGTGCATTTTGTTTACCATGTCCGTGTCCAGCAATGTCCTGGGTTATCCACAATGTTAAATATTCAGTTATCTCGAGCATACGACGAAGATAAACAGGTAGATTTTCAATAAAAATCGGGAGCCACACTTACATGCACCTACTCACTCCATGCTCAACCCAGAAGTCTCCCAACTACTTTTTGTAGGATTTTCTATTCAAGGACATTGGTGTTTCCATATCAGGCTGTGATGTACGTGGTTAATATACTCACCAATACACATCTATAGAAGTTTGTAAAAGTTTAAGATGTCATGTCGAATCTTTGCAAAACTAGAAGGAAGTGGATGGACTGCTGTGCTTACTCGATTTTCCACTCCGTCTACAGGGCAGTACTGCTGTTGCATTGGATACAGGCCTCCAGCTGAGAGAGACTGAATATGCTTTCCCTGACACCACATGCCTCTCTCTGACCAGGGCCTGAACACACATAACTCTGTTTCCAGGCCTCCCAGTTCAGCCCCAGCAAGGACATCAGGTATTTCCCCATCTACCTAATCACCTTCCCTCACCTGGATTCACCTATCACCTGCCAGCTCCTGCCTCACCCCTCCCCCATCTTTTCCATACAGGATATCACACCTCTTAGTTCTTCAATCCATATAGAAAACCAACAGAACAATACAGGTCCTTCGGCCCACAAAGTTGTGCCAAACACGCCCCTACCTTAGAAATTACTAGGCATACCTATAGCCCTATATTGCACTAAGCTCCATGTACCTATCTAAAAGCCTATTAAAAGACCCTATCGTATCCACCTCCACCACCGTTGCCGGCAGCCTGTTCCACGCACTCACCACTCTGAGTAAAAAATTTACCCCTGACATCTCCTCTGTACCTACTCCCCAGCACATTAAACCTGTGTCCTCTTGTGGCAACCATTTCAGCCCTGGATTTCAGCCCTCTGACTATCTACATGATCAATGCCTCTCATCATCTTATACACCTCTATCAGGTCACCTCACAACCTCCTTCGCTCCAAGGAGAAAAGGCCGAGTTCACTCAACCTATTTTCATAGGGCATGCTTCCCAATCCAGGCAACATCCTTGTAAATCTCCTCTGCACCATTTCTATGGCTTTCACATCCTTCCTGTAGTGAGTTGACCAGAACTGAGCACAGTACTCCAAGTGGGGCCTGACCAGGGTCCTACATAGCTGCAACATTACCTCTTGGCTCCTAAATTCAATTCCAGGATTGATGAAGGCCAATACACCGTATGCCTTCTTAACCACAGAGTCAACCTGTGCAGCTTCTTTCAGCATCCTATGGACTCAGACCCCAAGATCCCTCTGATCCTCCATACTGCCGAGAGTCTTACCATTAATGCTATATTCTGCCATCATATTTGACCTACCAAAATGAACCACTTCACACTTATCTTGGTTGAACTCCATTTGCCACTTCTCAGCCCAGTTTTGCATCCTATCAATGTCCTGCTGTAAACTCTGACAGTCCTCCACACTATCCACAACACCTCCAACATTTGTGTCATCAGCAAACTTACCAGCCCATCCCTCCACTTCCTCATCCAGGTCATTTATAACAATCTTGAAGAGGAAGGGTCCCAGAACAGATCCCTGAGAACATTTGTTTCCAATTTAAGCCTCCAATTTCCTGCCTGATAGCCTCATAATTCCCCTTACCCCAATTAAACACTTTTCTAACTTGTCTGCTCCTATCTCTCTCCAATGCTATTGTAAAGGAGATAGAATTATGATCACTATCTCCAAAATAATCTCTCACTGAGAGATCTGACACCTGACCAGGTTCATTTCCCAATACCAAATCAAGAACAGTCTCTCCTCTTGTAGGCTTATCTACATATTGTGTCAAGAAACCTTCCTGAACACACCTAACAAACTCCACCCCATCTAAACCCCTTGCTCTAGGGGATGCCAATTGATATTTGGGAAATTAAAATTTCCCATCATGACAATTCTGTTACTATTACACCTTTCCAGGATCTGTTTCCCTATCTGCTCTATATGTCTGTTACTTTTAGGCAGCCTATAAAAAACACTCAGTAAAGCTATTGACCCCTTCCTGTTCCTAACCTCCACCCACAGAGACTCCGTAGACAATTCCTCCATGGCGTCCACCTTTTCTGCAGCTGTGACACTATCTCAGATCAACAGTGCCATGCTCCCACCTCCTTTGCCTCCCTCCCTGTCCTTTCTGAAACATCTATGAAGTGCCATGATTGCTATGAAGTGCCTTGAGTGATTGGTTATGGCACACATCAACAATAGCCTACTGGTCAACCTCGACGCTTTGCAATTCGCCTACTGGAGCAACAAGTCAATGGCAGATGCCATCTCTCTGGCACTACATTCCTCCTTGGAACACCTGGAGAATAAAGATGCATATGTAAGGCTCCTTTTCATTGACTACAGCTCTGCCTTTAATACCATCATTCCAAATAAACTGATTCCTAAGCTCCGGAACCTGGGTCTTAGCACTCAGATCTGCAGCTGGATCTTCAACTTCCTCACGGACAGGACCCAGGCTGTAAAAATAGGGGACAAGCTTTCCTCTACAATCACTCTGAGCACTGGTGCCCCACAAGGCTGTGTACTCAGCCCCCTGCTGTACTCACTGTACACCCATGATTGTGTAGCCAAGTTTCCATCAAACTCAATATATGTTTGCTGATGACACCACAATTGTAGGCCGTATCTCGGGTAATGATGAGTTTGAGTACAGAGAGGAAATTGAGAACCTGGTGGCATGGTGCGAAGACAATAACCTATCCCTCAATGTCAGCAAAACAAAGGAATTGGTTGTTGACTTCAGAAGGAGTAGCGAACCCCATCTACACTGGTGGTGCACAGGTGGAACAGATCAAAAGCTTTAAGTTCCTCGGGGTGAATATCACAAATGACCCGACTTGGTCAAACCAAGCATAGTCCACTGCCAAGAAGGCCTACCAGTGCCTTTACTTCCTGAGAAAGCTGAAGAAATTTGGCCTGTCCCCTAAAACCCTCACTAATTTTCATAGATGAACCACAGAAAGCATTCTTCTAGGGTGCATCAGAACCTGGTATGGAAGTTGTCCTGTCCAAGACCAGAAGAAGCTGCAGAAGATTGTGAACATGGCTCAGCACATCACACAAACCAGTCTTCAGTTCTTGGACTCACTTTACACCGCACGCTGTTGGAGCAGTGCTGCCAGGATAATTAAGGACACAACCCACCCAGCCAACACACTTTTTGTCCCTCTTCCCTCTGGGAGAAGGTTCAGGAGCTTGAAGACTCATACGGCCAGATTTGGGAACAGCTTCTTTCCAACCGTAATAAGACTGCTGAACGGCTCCTGACCCGGATCTGGGCCATACCTTCCAAATATCCAGACCTGATATTTGGTAGATAAGATAGACCTGCACTACCTTACTTTCCCTTTTCTATTTTTTTATTTATGATTTATAATTCAAATTTTTATTATATTTACTATTGATTTCTACTCCAGGGAGCGCAAAGAGCAGAATCAAATATTGCTGTGATGATTGTATGCTCTAGTATCAATTGTTTGGTGACAATAAAGTAATAAAGTAATCTAAAACCCAGCACTTGAAGTAACCAATCCTGTCCCTGAGCCATCCAAGCCTCTGTAATGGCCACCACATCATATCTCCAAGTACTGATCCACGCTCTAAGCTCATCCGCTTTGTTCATAACACTCCTTGCATTAAAATAGACACATCAAGCCTTCAGTCTGAGCGCGTCCCTTCTGTATCACTTGCCTATCCTCCCTCTCGCACTGTCTACAAGCTTTCTCTATTTGTGAGCTAACCTCCTATTCCCCAGTCTCTTCAGTTTGGTACCCATATGAAGGGCCTCAATTCAAAATATCAGTTGTCCATTTCTCTCCAGAGATGCTGTCTGACCTGTTGAGTTGTTCCATCTTTTTGTCTGTTGCTCCAGATTCCAGCTTCAACAGCCTCTCAAGTGTCTGTTGTATAATGTCTATTCAATGCATGAAAACTTTGAACAAGTTTTTCTCTTTGACGAGAGTTATGTAAGACCCTCTCTCAGAGTTCCCTCTCTGCGATGTCTGCAGCTCTCCTGCTCTTTGACCACATGCTTGCCCAGGCTCACTACCACAGCCATGTATCCTTCCTGGGCACTTGTCTCCTCCATCACTTCCATTTTCAGCCTCAAGCAAGCAGCCAATCTGCCTACCAAACCCTCACCTATTGCTTTCCAGCTCTTGCCTCCATCTCCGCTCTAGAAGGGTTTTGACCCAAAAGCATTTTCCTCCATAAATGCTGCATGACTTGCTGACTTGGCGGGCCCTTCCTAACACAATGTCAGATCATTGTTTCACGGTCACTGACCTCACTTCTGTTGGTGATCTTCCCACCACAGCTCACTTTAACCTTCTCACTAAGATCTACAGCAGAGCCATCCCAGTCCACTCACTGATTCAGCCTTTTCTCTTTCACAGAGCTCACTTCTTCCTTGCTCACTGCCTTCCCACTTACATCAAAACCATCTCCTCTACCATGTTACCAATTTCCTGTCTCCTGTCCTCAACTGGTTTACTTTCACCACAAACATCAACTTCCATCTGCCATCACTGTGGTTTGACCTTTGCCCTCCACCCCATGACTAAATGTATTTCCATATGTTTGGGCGCCATGGTAGCATAGTGGTTAGTGTGACGTAATTACAGCTTGGGCATTCTGAAGTTTAATTCCATGCCATGTATGGAATTTTGAGGTCCTCCACAAGAAATATATGGGTTTTCTCCTGATGCTCTGGTTTCCTCCCACAATTGAAAGGCATTCCTAGTATGTTAATTGGTCTTTGTAAATTATCTCATGATTAGGGTTAATTGGGGTTGTGGAGCTGCTGGGAGTGGCTCAAAGGGCTGGAAAGGCCCACTCCATGCTGTAACACTAAATAAAAAACTTCCCCTTTAACTAACTCACTTCCTCCAAATACAGGGCATGGTCAGGGGAAGCTTTACAGGGCGTGTCTCTTTGTGGTATAGTGGTAACATTGCTTGCTTTAGACATAAAACCGAACACAAAGGTACTTGAAACGCTCAGCAAGGCAGCTGAGAAAGAGAGAGAACAGGTTGATGTTTCAAGCCAATGACCCTCCATCCAGACCTGATGTAGGGTTGTATCAAAACATCTTGCGTCCCCCACAGTTGCTGCTCAACCCACTCAATACCTCCAACAGATTGTTTGTTGCTTGACCTACCATCAACACACATTTTAGATTCACAAGACCCCGCGCACTGGGAGCTGTGTTGGTGCTTCATATTACACAAACTCCTACTCTCATTTTCACATTGCCCATCGCTGACCATTTCCCTTTACTCAAGTTGTTATCCATTTCATAGTTTCAGTTGACTCCTGCTTCCTGTAAGGGCTCCATTCCAGTCACAGTAACTCCTCACTACCCCGTCCACTGTTCACCAATGGATCTAAACTTTTAATGCTTTCTGCCATGTTTAATATTAAGTGGACAGGTTCAGATCTTGATAACTAATTTGACAATGTCAACTTCCACACCAGGGTGTCTGATACGCTCTACCCTTTGTTTTTAAAAACAGCTTTGTAGTCTTACAGCCATATAACTGGTGCCATGGTTGCAAAGCAGTTAACCTGATGCTGTTACAGCATTCCGGAATTCAGGCTCCAATTCCCATGCCATCTGTAAGCAGTTTGTACATTCTCCCCATCAACCACATGGGTTTCTTCCAGGTGCTCTGGTTTCCACCCACAGTCCAAAGATGTACTGGTTAGATGGTTAATTGTTCATTCTAAATTGTCCATTGATTAGGGTAATGTTAAGTAGGTGGGTTGAAGGGCAGTGTGGCTCATTTAAAATAATTAAATCTTAGTAGGTGCCTATTTAATCATTCATACCTACAGAGTGCTTTAGAAGAGCTTTCCATCTAGTCTCTCTTGCTTAAATTTTTGCTAATGTTGATTAGTTTCTACACACGTAATTGTCCAAATGCCACATCCTTGATATACAGGCACTGGGAGTTTGTTGCTTTCATTACTATACATCAAAGTAGAATGCTCCTTAAACTCAGCAGCTAAACTGCTTTGAGTTAAATGCCAGATGTGTTAACCCATACCAATGAGAATGACCACAATAGTCAATTCAAAACACAAAGCTTCATGCACTGTGATCAGCAGCTACAAACAGCAAACCTCACAACACCTACCCCATTGTTAAACATTGCACCTTTAGGAGGTTTGGTAATTAGTGTTTCAACTGGGCAGACAGCTATTCAAATCTGGATAAAACCAAATTTTATGGTCAAGTGCATTTTTAAACAAACCATTCTTTTTTTTATTTAATCAAAACAAACACGCAGAAGGGCTTGAGGTACCAGCAGATATGAGCTCATCTGCTTTAATACCCAATAAACTAGTACCGGTCTAGTACCACAGATTTAAACACAACTCTCCCAGTGACCCTTTACCAGACCCCAAGACATCTTTTGATACTAACAACAACCAGACCAACCTTAGAATGCAAGCTTTAATAAATTAAAGTCCATCTTCAAATAAAAAGTTCAAGTCCTACTTAACATCTGCCATAAGGTTTCTTTGAAGTGAAAGCTAATCTGGCACCAGCTGGCGTTAGAACTGCTCCAGTTCAACCCTGCTGCGCATGAAACTGTCTGGTCCAAAGAACCAACAATCAGAATACGTATTGTAATTCAGAAAAAAAACACTTTATGTAATATGTTTTATAACCCAAACAATTTATGGTGAATAAAATCCTTGTTGAGTGACTTGAAATGCAGGATAACATGGCTAACAGTTTACAGGTGGAGCATCACCAAACCTGGTGAGATCTTTCTCCTTGTGAGGGTTTTTTCTTTAGAAAACAGTAGCCAGTGCGCACGGGAACCGTCAGAGGTATCGACAGCAGCAGAAGGCAGGCAGAGTACCACCAAACACGGTGAGCTCTTTCTCCCTGTGTGGGGTTTCCTCTTATAAAAGGTTAGCCAGTGCACAGGTGCGGGAACCGTCAGAGGCATCAGAAGGCAGGCGAAGGACCACCAAATGCAATGAGTTCTTCCTCCCTGCGTGTGGGGGGGGGGGGTCTTATTTTTTAAACCATGAAATAGAGATAGGGTCTAGCGAAGCGGCCATCAGGGTGCGGGCTAGAGTCAGTATGGGAACTGACGAGAAGAGGCTGAGGCCAAACAGGTAAGAAGGATAGGTTTTTCCTTTCATTATTGCTGATTGCAGTGCTCCTCCTGTAGGATGTGGGAATTCATGGAACCTGCTGGTCTCCCTGATGACTACACCTGGGGGATGTGCAGCCAACTCCAGTTCCTTAAAGTCCACATTAAGGAGCTGGAGCTGGAGCTGGATGAACTAAGGATCATCCGGGAGGAAGAGCATTTGATAGATAAGACTTTTGAGCAGGCGGTTACACCCAGAATGCAGAATTCAGGGAGTAGGTGGGTGAACACCAAGAGAGGTAAAGGGGGGAAAGTCAGTGCAGGGTCCCCTGTGGCCACTCCCCTCAGCTACAGGTAGACTCCTTTGGATACTGCTGTGGGAGAATGAACTAACTGGGCAAGACGGCAGCAGCCAGACCAATAGCACTGTGGTCGGCTCTGAGCCTCAGAAGGGTAGGGTGAAGTCAGGCAGAGCAATAGTCATAGGGACTCGATAGCTTGGGGGCAGGGGGAGAAACAGATAGATTCTGTGGCAGCAAAGGATAGTGTGTTGTCTCCCGGGACTAGGGTCCAGGATGTCTCTGAGCAGTTGTAGAATATTCTTGAGGAGAGGGTGAGCAGCCAGAGGTCATGATACATGTTGATACCAATGACATAGACAAGAAAGGGGTAGAGGTCCTGCATGGTAAGTTGAGGCAGTTAGAAAGGAGGCTGAAGAGCAGGACCTCCAAGAAGGTAATCTCTGGATTACTCCCAGTGCAATGGGTTAGGGAAGGTCAGAACAGGAAGACTACAGACAAATGAGTGGCTGAGGAGATGGTGCAGGGGTCAGGGTGTCAAGTTCTTGCATCATTGGAACCTTTTCTGGGGAAGGGGTGACCTGTACAAGTGGAGGGGAACCAATATCCTGGGAGGTTTGCTGATGCTGTTGGGGAGTGGGAACCAAAGTGAAGAAGTAGAGGGTGGGGCGGTTGGCCCTTGTAAGGAATTTGTGATGAGGGATAAGCAGATGATAGAGCAAAGATGCACTCAGCCAGATGGTTTGAGATGTGTCTATTTTAATGCGAGAAGTATCATAAACAAGGCAGATGAATTAGAAGAGGATCAATCCATGATGCTGTGGCCATTACAGAGACTAGGATGTCTCAGGGGAAAGAATGGCTGCTGAGTGTGCTGGGCTTTAGATGGTTCAGAAAGGAAAGGGAGGGAAGTGGTGTTGCTAATCAGGGAATATTATCATGGCTGCAGAAAAGGAGGAAGTTATGGAGGGATTGTCCACTGAGTCAGAAACAAGAAGGGGGCAATAGCTCTACTAGGAGACCTTGCTTTGTGGATCCAGAGAAGGCACACAGAAGTCAAAAGGTGGTTGTGGATGGTTCATATTCTGTATGGAGGTCAGTGACCAGTGGTGCTCTTCAGGGATCTGTTCTGGGACACCCTCTTCCTTGTGATTTTTATAAATTACCTGGATGAGGAAGTAGAAGGGTGGCTTAGTAAATTTCCTGATGACACAAAAGTTGGGGATGCTGTGTATAGTCTGAAGGGTCGTCAAGGTTACAGTAGTATATCGATAGGATGCAGAACTGGCAGATAGATCAACCCGGATAAATGTGAAGTGGTCTATTTTGGCAAGTCACATTTGAAGACAATATAACATTAATAGTAACACGCTTGGCATTGTGGAGGATCAGAGAGATCTTGGGGTCCATGTCCATAGGACACTTAAAGCTACTGCACAGGTTGACAGTGTTGTTAAGAAGGCATAAGGTGTGTTGGTATTCATCAAGCGTGGGATTGAGTTCAAGTGCTGTGAGTTAATGTTATAGCTATACAAGCCCTTAGTTAGACCCTACTTTTGAGTATTTTCAGTTCTGGTCACCTTACCAGAAGGATGTGGATACCATAGAGAGAGTGCAGAGGAGATTTACAAGGATGTTGCCTGGATTGGAGAATGTACCTTATGAGAATACCTTGAGTGAACTTGGCCTTTTCTCCTTACAGCAACAGAGAATGAGAGGTGAGGTAACCTGATAGAGGTGTATAAGGTGATGAGAGGTATTAATTGGGTGAATAGCCAGAGGCTTTTTCCCAGGGCTGAAATGGCTAACACAATGGGACATAGTTTTAAGGTGCTTGGAAGAAGGTAGAAAGGGCAAGTTTAAAACTGAGTGGTGGGTGCATGGAATGCACTACCAGCAATGGTGGTAGAGGGAGATACAATAGAGTTTTTTAAGAGACTCTTCAATAGGTACATGGAGATTAGAAAAATAGAGGACAATGTACGATGACTGTTATATTACAATTGCATATGTTGTATATCCAATCTGTAACATTATTAAGGGGAAGACTGAGATTTTTGCCCTGAGTTCACAGCAGTGATGAACAGACAACCATTTACTTAAATGTAGAGTGGGTGGGGGGGGAGTTGCAACAGAACATAGACATCTACAGCACATTACAGGTCCTTCAGCCCACAAAGTTATGCCGACCACATAACCTACTCTAGAAACTGCCTTGTTACCACAGACAATTGGCTATTTTACGGATATTTAAAAAAAAAATTTAATTTACATTTTGACAAATTTCTAAAAGAGAAAATAACAGACATAATTGCAGTTACGCTCCATGGCATCCACTTAGCCTTGTCTCATTAGCTGGGCACATGCACTTCAAACAGAATTTTCTGCCTCATAAGGCAGGCTGGCCTGGCCTGATGATGATGATGTTTTATAGGGGAGTATATTAAAACAGAGTTTTGGGGAACATCTAGCCTTCACATGTTATTTATTTCAAGCTATCAGAACCATACCAGACTAATACACAGAAGATAAAGCCCACAGGTTCTGAAGAGAGGCCTGGGCCCGAGAAGCCAACTGTCTATTCATTTCCATAGATGCTGCCGGAGCTGTCAAACTCCTCCAGCATTTTGTGCGCGCTGTTTTGTGTTTCCAGCATCCACAGACATTCTCATGTTGAAGATAAAAAATGTTCATAGTGTACCTACTGTCACTGTCAAAAAACAGAAGTATCTGCATGGGACCAGCATGTAGGTAATGGTCAAATTATATTAAGACTCCATACCATTCAATCAGGGAATGGTTATTTTAGGAACAGCTTAGTCTTCCAGGATCCATTCCATGATCAGATGAATCTGTTCTCATGCAAATAAATCCACCACTATAAACTTGTTTACTGCAATTAACTCATTAATGAGAAGATAATTTTTAAGTCAGAATAGTTTAATAAAATATATTAAATGCCCAGAATATTTTAACGATGAAACAAACACTTATTGTGGGAGGTGTACAACAGAATTAGCCAACAGTTCATGATAACAAGCTCCTGTCACTAGCTCTTATCAATGGTAGCAACTGGAACAGGTTGTGTCACGAGGGCTGGATTCACTTCTCTTAAAGTAATGCAGAGGGAAGTCAGGGCAAAGGAAGTTCAGCTAGACAACCAGGTCAAAGTCATCTCTCTGGAGAGGAGAAACAAAAAGGAAAAGTAATAATCATCTTTCCACACTGCATTGATCAACAATTAATAAATCCTATGTAAAATATCAATTTAAAATATATTCTAGCTCAACTTAACATTTAATATTTTAGAATAAGAGGAGTGTTTCAAGTTCAAAGGATGTCAGACTACTGCTTTGAGTGTGACCAGATGGATTGGAGGGGGATACTGGCGGGGATGACGGCAGAACAGAGGTGCCTGAAGTTTCTAATGAAGTTCACAAGGTGCAGGATATGTCCCACAGAAGTTGTTCTCAAATTGAGGGCTAGGCAACCGTAGCTGACAAGGGAAGTTAAGGACCTTTTAAAAGCCAAGGAGAGGGAAAATAAGGTAGTAAAAGTGAGTAGGAAGTTGGATGATTGGGAAGCTTTTAAAATCTAACAAAATGCAACTAACAAGGCTACAAGAAGGGAAAAGATTAAATATGAGGGTAAATCGGCCAATAATATAACACAGAATACTAAAAGTTTTTTCAGTTAAAAAAAGAATAAAAGGGAAGTGAAAGATCATATTGGACTACTGGAAAATGATGCTGGTGAGGAAGTAATGGGGGACAAAGAAACAGCAGATGAACTAAATAAGTACTTTGCATCGATCTTCACTGTGGAAGACCCTAGTGATGTGCCTGAGGTCCCTGAATGTCAGGGAGCAGGAGTGAGTGCCATTGCTATTACAAAGGAAAAAGTGCTAGACAAACTGAAATGTCTTAAGGTGGATAAGTCACCTGGACCAGATGGACTACATCCCAGAGTCCTGAATGAGGTGGCTGAAGAAATTAAGGATACATTGGGCATGATCTCTCAAGAATCACATGATTGTGGCATGGTCAAAAATTCCAAACGTCACTCCACTCTTTAAAAAGGGACAAAGACAAATGAGGAGTAATTATAACTTCAGAGGTTGGAAAAGTGTTGGAGTTCATTATTAAGGAAAAAGTTTCAGGGTACTTGGAGACTAATGATAAAATAAGTTAAGTAAGCATGGTTTCTATAAAGGGAAATCTTGCCTGACAAATCTGTTAGAATTCTTTGAGGGAGTAACAAGCAGGCTGGACAAAGGAGAGGCAGTGGATGTCATTAACTTTGATTTTCAGAAGGTATTTCATAAGGTGCCTCACATATGGCTACTTAACAAGATAAAATCCTATGGTGTTACAGTAAGTATACAGGCATGGATAGAGGAATGGCTGACAGGCAAAAAACAGCGAGTGGGAATAAAGGGGGCCTGTTCTGGTTGGCTGCCAGTGGTGTTCCTCGGAGGTCAGTATTGGGACTGCTACTTTTCACATTGCTTGTCAATGATTTAGATAATGGAATTGATGACCCTGTGGCAAAGTTTGTGGATGATACAAAGAATGGTGGAGGGCTAGGTAGTGCTGAGGAGACAATGTGATTGCAGCAGGACAGACAAATTGGAAGAGTGGGCAAAAAAGTGGCAGATGGAATACAGTTTTGGGAAATGTATGATAATGCATTTTGGTAAAAGGAACAATAGTGCAGACTATTATCTAAATAGGAGAAAATTCAAACATCAGAGGTGCAAAGGAGTCCTCATGCAAGGCTCCCAGAAGATTAATTTACAGGTTGAGTCTGTGGTAAAGAAGCCAAATGCAATGTTGGAGAATAGAATATAAAAGGAAGGAGGAGATAATGCTGTGCTTTTATAAGACAGTAGTCAGGCCACACTTGGAGTATTGTCAACAGTTTTAGGCCTCTTATCTCAGATAGAATGTATTGTCATTGGAGAGAGTTCAGAGTAGGTTCACAAGGATTATTCTGGGAATGAAGGAGTTAATGTATCAGGACCGTTTGGCAACTTTGGGTCTGTACTCTCTGGAATTTAGAAGAATGCATGGGGATCTTACTGAAACCTACCAAATGTTGAAAGGACTAGATAAAGTTGATGTGGAGAGGATGTTTCCTCTGGTGGGGCTTTCCAGAACTAGAAGGCACAGCCTCAGAATTGAGGGACAACCTTTTAGAACAGAGGTACGGAGGAATTCTTTTAGCCAGAGAGTACTGAATCTGTGGAACACTCTGCCACAGACGGCAGTGGATGCATTCAAAGCAGAAGCCGATAGATTCCTGATTGGTCAGGGCTTCAAGTGATATAGTGAGAGGGCAGGTGTATGCAGTTGAATGGATCCAGGATCAGCAATGAAAAAGCACAATGGACTTGATGGGCTGAATGGCCTAATTCTGCTGTCTTATGGTCTTATAAGAAAAATGTGAAGGCATCACAGAGAGGCTACAGAAGAGGTTCAGCAGAACATTGGATTATTGTTTCCTCTAGAGCAGGGGTTCCCAATATTTTTTATGCCATGGACTTCTAACATTAACCGATCCATGGACCCCAGGTTGGAAACCCCTGTCCTAGAGCATCAGAGAATGAAGGGTGGCCTGATGAAGGTATATAAAATTCTGAGGAATATGGATAAGGCAGAGAGTCATTTCATCCTGAATGGAAATGTGAAGGACAAGAGGGTATAGGTTTAGGACGAGAAGGGAAAGCATAAAGAAGATTAAGGAGGCCAATATCGTTTTAGACACAGTGAGTGAGTGGTATGTGCCTGCAGTGCAATGCCAAGGGAGATCATGGAAGCAGATAACATTCAAGCCAAATTTAGGCAGGGAATAGAGGGATATAGATGACATGTAGGAAAATGGGGAGTTTAAATTGGAGTCTGTCCTGTGCAGTGCCGCTCTACGTCTTTTCAGGGGTCCTCCCCATAACCCTCTTGGGTCTTGTAAGCAAAAGTAGATCACTGTCACATGTTATACCTTTGATCTATACAAGCAAAGCTCTTCTGTAGCCTCCTATCCAAATCACATTCAGCTGGCCAGTCAGTTATCCCAATGCTTCTGGTAATTAATAAAATTTAACATAGCACTTAAACGTAGAGTACACATCAGATGATGAAGTATGCTGGCTTCAAACAGAGTGAAACAGAATACCAAAATCGATTAGAAGACTATGTTAGACATAACTTGCTGACTGGTGGGTTCAATTCTATCGGAAAAGCAATAGATTTGAGGGAATTGTTACTGTAATTCTTACCTCTTCATTATACTCCATTACATGTTGTTTGATCTTTGAAGAGTCCACCCAAGTTATGAAGTCTTCCATATTTCTGAAAATTCAACAAATATAATAGGCACATTAAGATAGTTTAAAAAGTATTTGAATTATCATCTAATGTTGGTAAATCTCAGAATTTCCACTTTTACCTTGCTGTGTATCTATGCAATGTGCTTTCACAATAGCAGTACTGAATATCTGCTCACAAACCAACCCTTTACATGTCCAGATCTTAACAGCACTGGCTTTGCACGAACTCATGCTTCTCGTCTGTGACAGTTAGCATCCAAGTGTCCAGGCAAAGACATATTATGTCCATGTCCGACTTTATTCTCAAGATACGGATGATCATCCAGGACTTTTTTTTTAGGGTCGCGGAGTAGAATTTTACTTTAGGGGTAAACAACAAGCTGAAATAACTTGCCACTAACATCAATAATAAACCCATGTTCACCTTCAGCAGTCCTCTTCCCAACATGGACTTCAATAAAACAGATGTTCCCCCAAACTGTTTCGAGTTCAATCACTCAAGGAGAAAACAACAGAACTTATAAATTCTAAAACTTGTGGGGGGTGGGGGGAAACTTACTCCTGATAATACGAGGAATCTTTAACACGTGAAATTATTTACACAAATTTGGGATGATGTTGAAAAGAATTTAAATTAATAGTTAAATTAATAGTCAATCCTCTTCAGTTTGCGTATAAGGAGAAGGTGGGAGTGGAGGATGCTATCACGTATTTGTTGCACAAATCCCTCTCTCACCTAGATGGGGTCAGTGGTGCTGTGAGGATTACATTCCTGGACTTCTCTAGTGCCTTTAACACCATCCAGCCCAAGATCTTAAGGCACAAACTAACGGAGATGGGAGTAGACTCTCACATGGTGGATTGGATAGTGGACTACTTGACAGATAGACCTCAGTATGTGCGGTTGGGAGACTGTAGGTCTGACACGGTGGTCAGCAGCACAGGAGCGCCGCAGGGGACCGTGCTCTCTCCGGTCCTGTTCACCCTGTACACATCAGACTTCCAATATAACTCGGAGTCCTGCCATGTGCAGAAGTTCGCTGACGACACGGCCATAGTGGGGTGTGTCAGGAATGGACAGGAGGAGGAGTATAGGAAACTGATACAGGACTTTGTGATATGGTGCAACTCAAACTACCTGCGTCTCAATATCACCAAGACCAAGGAGATGGTGGTGGACTTTAGGAGATCTAGGCCTCATATGGAGCCAGTGATCATTAATGGAGAATGTGTGGAGCAGGTTAAGACCTACAAGTATCTGGGAGTACAGTTAGACGAGAAGCTAGACTGGACTGCCAACACAGATGCCTTGTGCAGGAAGGCACAGAGTCGACTGTACTTCCTTAGAAGGTTGGCGTCATTCAATGTCTGTAGTGAGATGCTGAAGATGTTCTATAGGTCAGTTGTGGAGAGCGCCCTCTTCTTTGTGGTGGCGTGTTGGGGAGGCAGCATTAGGAAGAGGGACGCCTCACGTCTTAATAAGCTGGTAAGGAAGGCGGGCTCTGTCGTGGGCAAAGTACTGGAGAGTATAACATCGGTAGCTGAGCGAAGGGAGCTGAGTAGGCTACGGTCAATTATGGAAAACTCTGAACATCCTCTACATAGCACCATCCAGAGACAGAGAAGCAGTTTCAGCGACAGGTTGCTATCGATGCAATGCTCCTCAGACAGGATGAAGAGGTCAATACTCCCCAATGCCATTAGGCTTTACAATTCAACCGCCAGGAGTAAGATATGTTAAAGTGCCGGGGTTGATTGTATTTAATGTATTTAAGTAAACTACTTAAGAACTTTTTAAAAGCTATTATTAATGCTTTTTGAGAGAGTGATTTAGATGCATATCATATTTTTACTGAGTTAAGTATTGTATGTAATTAGTTTTGCTACAACAAGTGTATGGGTCATTGGAAAAAATGTTGAATTTCCCCATGGGGATGAATAAAGTATCTATCTAGCTATCTATCTATCAATGAGGATGACATTAATCCTACTTAACAGTCAACTAACTCAGCCCAGACAACAATTATCACCTAATCGTATTTTAACGAACCAATCGCGGATTACATAATTGGTAACCAATAGAAATGGCGCATGTACCCACACACAAATGGACTAATCACAGGACAAATAAAAGATGAACAATGTAGATCACCAACATTTCATTCCAAGTTGCACTGATGATTTTGCCAAGCTGGGTAATGAAACGTCTGCAAGCAAACAAGCCAGCTCAGCGAGCTACTCAACAACAATAAATTAATAGTATGGAAGCAATTTAACAAGCTACTTAAGACTGAAAGCTGCTCTTCCACTAAAATCTTTTCCTTCAACAAGAAAGTACTCTTTATACCTTCTCATACCTCATGCAGAACTGTTATATTTACTTCTAAATACCAGACAATTAGAATAAGTTTTCACTCCATTGCTGAGCTCTGTTGCAGTACAGCCTGTCCAGTCAGGTCAAATTCATCATCAACCACTTCAGGAAACCCACAAACAACAACGGAGATCCTAAAGCTGCTGCCTCTCTCACTGAGAAATAATTAATACTCATTGTTCTACCACCGTTCTTTCTGCAAAAATGCAGTACACAGAAATCTCTAAGAATTCCTTTTTAGAGAGTTGATCCTATTTTCTTCTGGGCAGGGCTGAAACTGTCAAACATTTAAATCACAGAGCAAGGGAAAAGAGCAACACGTGTCTAAAAAATGGCCTGACATATGATGATGGGTGTTAGGACAATTAACATAATTTTCTTAGTTTGTATATAGATAGCTGTTTCCAACAAGCAATATTAAGTTCTTTGCCTAGCATTCTTCTGGCAGGGTCTACCTGCACCTAGAAAATGCTGAAACAAGCCCATTCCACATCCAAAGTATGCACCACCTTCTCCACACAGGATATGGTAAATAACCAGAACAGAAAATGGTCTTGCACTACTAAAGCTGCCGATGGACTCATTCTCTGCCACTAGGAGGAAGCACATCTCTTAGAATAAAGCCCATTGCACTGCCATTCACTGACATTCTGACATTCAAAATCGTGGCTTGAGTCTTGCAGGGAAGCACTGGAGACGTCTGGGTACTGCAAACACTTCTCTAGGCAAATCTGGGATTAATTATGCAATTGGTAGCCACTCTTTGCAGATTACTTCCTCAAGCACCTTTGTGTTGGATTTTTAGAAATTTGTTAATGGAGCATAGAGAAGCAGCAGTTCCCCGTACACACAATATGAGGAGTCTGCTGCTGAACATGTCACATTAGACTGGAGAAGGAACAAATCCATTCAACGAACAGGTGCAAAAGATAAACTACTTGATAATTAACTTTTTTGAGCTGAGCTTAGCAACTGAAAGCATTTACCCTAAAAGCATTGTGGGTTTGATTTTGAATTGTTCATTTAGATTTAAATGTCTGAGCTAATTGAATTTGTTTGCTTTTTTAAAAAAACTTTTTAATTCACTATCCAGTTTATTTCAGCTATTCCATGTGAAGGGATTGTTCATAGAGATTGAAGAAGATGTATTACTGCTCTCCCAGAATGCAGTAATGTCACAAAACAAGATGATCCCCAATTAATCTTCCAAGTGTATTAACTACTGTCAGTTTAAGATGCAAAAATAAATTCTGTGAGATTAATGGAGATTCAAGAGACTGGGATCAGATGCTGGAATCTGGAGCAATCTGCTGGAGGAACTCAAGAGGGTCAAGCAACATCTGTGGAGTGGTGGTGGGGGTGGGGGTGTGGGAAGAAGAACTGATAACATTATAGGTCAAAACCGTGCATCAGGACTGTGAGTGGAGAGAGGGAGTGGTGAAATCGAGGCTATGTCAAAGAAGATGAGGGACAGAGTTGCGAGTGAGAGATGGTAAATAGATGGAAGCAGATTTTAAAAAAAGATGGGGGCAGGAGGGAGGATGGGCGGATGAAGGGAGAGACAGCTGCTGGAAGTAGATAAGCAGAGTAACCAGTGCAGAACTCTGATACGTAAAAGAAGAAATAATGGGAACCACCTAGGTGAGAGAGGGGAAGGGCAGATTAGAACACGAATCAGATGAGCAAACGGGGTAGAGTTGGTGAGTGAAAAAAGTGGATAGATGGAATCGCATCAAGCACACTCCATGAACCCTGGCTCCTAACTGTTATTTCAAGGCCGTAGATAACTGCAGCCAAGAGGGCAGCTGAGCAGTGTCTTCCAATGTTCTACAAACTCACCTTCAAGTGGGAAATGCAGAAATATCCCACCCTACAAAACTTGTGCTCTGCTAATTTCTAGAGCCCACTTGCCCAGAGCTAGGGTGAGCAGTGGTCTACATAAGGATACAGGAAAACAGGCACAGGACATGCAGGTCCTCAAGCCTTCCTCATGATTCAACAGACCAATGATGATCTGGTTCAGGCCTCAGCTCCTCTTCTGTGTCAGTTCATTTTCTTCATTGCTCTGTCAAAGAAACCATCTAACTCCTCTTTAAATTCTTCCAACAATCTAGCCTCCAAAACCTTCAAGGAGAATTGCAAAGATTCAACACCTCAGAGTAGAAGTTTCCTTGGTTTTAAATGACCACCCTCAACCTATCCATACAGAACAAAGCAGGTGCCAAATAAAAGCAGCAGGAGACACATTAATGCCCTCCCCTTACACAATTTTTGACTGCTGAAAACTTGAAACCATTCCTGGAAATATCTATTTCTCTCCCTCACCACATTGAGAGTCTCTGTCTTCATCACCTGAAGAGTGGAATTCTTCACTGCCCTCTGAGCAAGCCACCTACATCTCTTTACAAGCGTTAGCACAATGCTATTACAGCTCGGAGTGTTGGAGTTCAGAGTTCAGTTCTGGCACCCTCTGTAAGAAGTTTGTACATAAGCACATAGATTTCCTGCAGGTGCTCCAGTTAATAGGTCCATTGGTCATCGTAAATGGTCCTTTTATTTGGCTAGGGTTAAACTGGTGGCTCATTGGACTGGAATCTGTGCTAAATCTCTATACAAATATATACGTCATTTTACAAGCTGCATTTGCATCTGCCTCTTTTCAGTCCCACTGGTGCATCCATTTTGTACCTCTGGCCACTGTTTTCCATTTGCTCCGTGGTTCACTTTACCTCTGTACTCTCCATGTACATGTTCCACCTCAATACCAGTTTTCTTTTCTCAGCTCTCTCCCTCCATCATTTTATCAAGAACTATAGACCAACAGCGAGGAGCTTTTTATCCAGGCTCAATTACCTTTCCTAATTTGAATAAGCCCTGGTATTCTCTCCTCTTGGAAGCTGTCTTTTATGCCCCACTTTGATCTAATGCTCCCATGTACAGTATAAGCTGCTCATCACATGATCTTCCTCCTGACAGCAAAATTCTCTTGAGGCAATTTCCGATATTAAAGCATAGGGTATAAACAGTGTGATCGTTAACAACTAAATACCAGAAGACTGAATTACTCACTTAAAAGAACAGCTCAGAGATAATGACATATAACGGTGGAACAAAGATATTGTTCACACCCTTACTAATCAAACATCACAAATGTTGAGAGTGACAAAAATAGCATAATGAAAAACATTCAACATATTAAAAAAAGACATTAAGTTTGTGTTCAAATGTAACGTACAGTAAGGGTTCACAGCTAATGTAATGGTTTTTTGTAATGTTCACTGCTGAAGTAACGGTTTCTCTGTAGCAGCAATGTTTGGGTTATGGCTGGAGGTAACAGGACTGTGGATGCATGTTAGCCAATTGGGATTTTGTTGTCCTGTCTTGTGATTCTGGAAGCAGTTGATTTCACAGGGGGGGCGGGAGGAGGAGGAGAGAGAGAGGAGGGAGGAGAGAGAGAGGGGGAGGGGGAGAGAGGGGAGGGGGGGAGAGAGAGGAGGGGGGAGAGAGAGGGGGAGGGGGAGAGAGGGGGAGGGGGCAGAGAGGGGGAGGGGGCAGAGAGGGGGAGGGGGCAGAGAGGGGGAGGGGGAGAGAGAGGGGAGAGAGAGGGGAGAGAGAGAGGGGAGAGAGAGAGGGGAGAGAGAGGAGGGGAGAGAGAGGGGGGGGGAGAAGTCGCAAATGGAGAGATTTGGTAGACTGTTGGACAGGGTGGACTCAGAGCGGGGGTGCAAAGGTCGGTGACGCTCGGAGGATACCGATGGTGGAAGGACTACTGAGTGAGCTCCAACTTTGTGCACAGACTGTTTAATAAGATTTGGGCCCCTTTTCTTTTATGTTTTGTTTCTCTACTAACCATATAGTCAAAGTAAGAGTTATAAAGCTTAATCGTTTAATTGCATATTGTGTACTGTTTGTTATTTTGGAGTACTGATTTGTAACAGGGGACACATCGCACAGCATCCACCCAAATGAGATTTAAGTTTGGCCAGGCGGGGGGGTTATCACCCCATATATTAAGCCGCTAGGCAAAACGAGTGTTACAATTGTGGGGGCTACATTCAGGATTGATTCCGTTGGATGCTGCGTGATTACCCTGGGGCAGATATATGTACTCCGGGTGAATTGTTAATTCCACTGTTAAGTACTGTCATAGTTGCGATTGTGAGCAGAGGTTTGATAAAATGGTGGGCGCAGCTCTCATTTTGATATAGACCAGCGCTGAGGTAGCTGGGGGTGGAGATTTCAAAGACAGGGTTCTATCATTTCTGAGGAGTGAAGGGAAAGAGTGGTCGGATTTGGGATGTCTAATTAGTCCACGTCCCCTGGTGAAGAGTGAGAATTCTGAGGAGTATCCACCCTTATGTCTCTGGCGAATAAATGGAAAGATCAGAGCCAAAGTCCCAGCTATGGCAGGCTCCGCCTATTCTCTGGAATAACGCCCACCCCTAAAGGGGAGGAGCAGTATGAGGCTTGGGCAGAGCAGACCTCTGAGTTGATAGATGAGTGGCAGTGCTTGGATGATGAAAAGTGACAGAGATTGGTTAAAAGTTTGAATGGGCTGACATTGTCAGAACTGTCAGGTTAAATTATCCCATAACGACAGCTGCCAATTATCTGCAAGCACTGGACAATGCTTTTGGCCCGACTGGAAGCCCAAGGGAGCTCCTGGTGCGGTTTCTGAACATGCATCAGGAGAAGGGGGAGAAGCTTTCTGCTTTTATTTTTTGGCTAGAGAGGCAGCTAAATTACTTGCAGCACAAAGGGGTCATTTAGGCGGCTGAGGTGGATCAGTTAAGAATGGACCAGGTATTCAGGGGCGCCCAGCCCCATGACCAGATTGCATGGGGTCTCCGACAGTCTCATAAGACGCACCCCCCTACACCTTTTATTGAACTGATCAGAGTTATGGGAAGAGGAGAACGCGGCGGAGGCACGGGAGGACTCTGTCAGCAGGGTACAGTCCTTAGTAGTGGTCCCTGTGGGGAAGCGACCACAGATAGCCTACCCCGGGGAGTGGTAGAGGAGATTGTGGCAGAGTTGAGAATGGAGATACGTCAGCTGTTATCAGCGGGTGTGACCCCCCCCATATGATGGAGCTGATTGGGGGGGGGGGGGGGGGCGGAGTCCCCAAGGGGGTGAACAAAGTGGAGGGCTGCTGGCAGCAGGTGTCACGCCAGAAGGAGAGTGAGCCCCCCGGTACCTCAGCAAGGAGAGTCGTTGGGAAAACTTAGAGGGAACCCAGTGAGGGAACAGCTTGGTGTCTCTGGGGGAACACATTCCCAGCAATGTACCAAGGAACTCCCGAAAGCAAAAGACCCTATTCCTGAATGCTTAGTGGGACCACGCTCCAGTGTGTCACTACGGATAGAGGGTATTAACGCTGAAGCCATACTCGACACCGGGTCGCAGGTCACTTTACTGTACTGTTTGTTTTACAAACAGTATCTGAAACATTTACCCTTGACACCATTCAATGCACTGGAGATTTGGGTGATTACCCATACGACAGTTATTTGTCAGTGAAACTGGAGGTCGCGGAGGCCAATGTGGGAGTGTCTGAGGTTCTTGATACATTGGTGCTGGTTTGTCTGGACCCCGCTGAGACGGGAAACGTTTCAATTCTGGTGGGGACCAACACACCTCTTGTGAGGAGGCTCATTGGGGCCTGCAAGGTAAAGGTGGGTGAAAGCTTTTTGGGGACATTGTCCATGCACCCAGAGTTTCGAGCTGCTTTTGAAGAAGTGCACGGCAGCATTGGGTCGGATACCGAATGTAAACGAGGGACTGTGTGGTTCATCCAATCGAAGCCAATGGTGGTACAGCCCAGGGAAGAAGCGACAGTGATGGGGGCCCTCAAATTTCCTGGAGTGCCTGAGGGCGAAGCCTTCTTAGTGGACACTCCAGAAGACCACAAGGGGGAGTCAGGATTTCCTGCTGGGCTACTGGTGGGGCCCGAATTGCAGAAGCCCTCGGTTGTACAGGTGAGCAGGATGGCAGTGATCGTCAGAAACACTACAACGAGGGAGGTCACCTTCAAGCAGGGGATGCCCCTGGCGTATTTGTTCCTGGTGATGGTAATGTCTAGTGCCTCTGTGAGGCACACCGGGGAGAAACTATTGGAAAAGGAGGGAAAGTTGACCGCTGAGTCATTCAACTTCGGGAATGCCCTGGCGCCACCGGGTTGGAAAAGGAGGCTGGTAGAGAAGATGTGAAGCTGGTAGGTGTCTTTTCCGTTGGCAAGTTTGATGTGGGTTGTTCCAAGAGCACTCATCACACTATCTGGGTGACCGAGAACACCCTGTTTAGAGAGAGGTTGTGGCAGATGTGCAGCAGCATTTGTGTAAGCTGAAGGAAGCTGGGATCATCACTGAGTCCCGAAGCCCCTATGCGTACCCAATAGCAGTGGTCCGGAAGAAGAACAGGAAGGTACGCATGTGTGTGGACTATAGGACCCTGAACAGGAGCACTATCCTTGACCAGTATACAGTCCCGAGGGTCAAAGACGCGCTGGCCTGCTTGAGTGGTGCGAAGTGGTTCAGTGTGCTGGGTTTGAGGAGTGGATATTACCAGATCCCCATGAATGAGGCTGACAAAGAGAAGACTGCATTTATATGTCCCCTGGGATTCTTCCAGTTTGAAAGGATGCCCTAGCACGTATCAGAAGCCCCTGCAACCTTGCAGCAGATCATGGAGAAGATGGTGGGGGATATGAAATTGCTTGACGTGTTGGTGTATTTGGATGACCTCAGTGTTTGGACCCACCTTGGAAGAACATGAAACGAGGCTACTGAAGGAGCTGGGCTGCCTGAAAGCTAAAGGGTTAAAACTTTCCCTGGACAAGTGCCAGTTCTGCCAAACATCTGTTAGCTATGTCAGACACATAATCTCACGGAATGGAGTAGCTATAGATCCGGCTAAGATAGAAGTGGTGACCACTTTCCCAAGGCCCCGAACTGTGAGCGCTCTGCGCTTGTTCCTTGTGTTCTGTCGTTACTATCAGAGATTGATGAAGGGCTACGCCAAAGCGAGTCACCCCTTTTATCAGCTTCTGTGCGGTTACCCTCCCTTGGGGAAGAAAGGGAGGGGGAAAAAGGACAGGAGGGTGGAGAATATTTAAACCGTCGGAGCCCTTTGGACAGAGGTGGGATGAAAAATGTGAGGAGGCTTTTCGGTCGCTGAAGGAGTTGCTGACCCAGGCACCGGTGCTGGCTTTTGTGGACCCCTGATTGCCTTATGTGCTGCATAGAGATGCCAGCCGAGAGTATTCAGGGACCGTCCTGTATCAGGATCAGGGCACCGGGTTGAGGCCTGTGGCATTTGTCAGCCGGAGTTTGTCGCTCTCCGAGAGAAACTATCCCACGCACAAATTGGAAATCCTGGCATTGAAATGGGCAGTGGTGGATAAGCTGAATGACTGTCTCTAAAGGGCCAAGTTTGAGGCGAGGACAGACAACATCCACCTAATTTATATCCTGACCTCGGCAAAACTGGATGCCAGCGTTGCCGCCTATGATTTCAGCCTGAAGTACCGGCCAGGGAGCCGGAACATTGATGCTGGTGCTTTGCCCCAGTGGGTGCATGAGGGACTGGGCATGGACGAGGAGCGGGAGAGCTTTCCTGCCCCTGGGGTGAAGGCCATGTTTCAGTTTGCCATCACCATGAAGGCAGAGGGAAAGGAGGAGCAGGATCAAGCAGTGGATCAATTGGGGGCTTCTGATGACGCCATACCCAAAGTTTACAGTAACCTGACTGCTTTGAAGACAAATCAGCTGCCAGAATTGAGTTCTGGGGAAGTGGCTGCTGCTCAGCAAGATGATCCGGGCATTGGTATCATTTGGTCAGCGGTTGAAAAGGGAGACATGGCTCAAGCAGAGATGAAGAAACACACTTCAGTGCCTCCATTACTGAAAGAATGGCCTCGGTTGGAGTTGAAGAACCAGATCTTATACTGAGTCACCTAACTCCCAGACCAACCTCAGCATTGCCAGCTGGTTTTACCCGAGAAGTATCGGAGGATTACGTTGAAATCACTTCATGATGATTCTAGACATTTGGGGGTGGAAAAGACCTATGGATTGCTCAGAGACTGGTTTTACTGGCCCCGAATGAAGTCGGATGTCGAAGAATACTGCAAGTCGTGCATTCACTACATACGACAGAAGACAGCTCCCTTGTCCCACTTGCAGATTGCGGGGCCTCCGGACCTGGTGTGTTTGGATTTCCTGTCCATAGAACCCGATGCCAGCAACATGGCGAATGTCTTAGTCATCACGGATCACTACACTAGATATGTTCAGGCTTTTCCGACCAAGCAGCAGAGGGCGATTACGGTGGCAAAAGTATTATGGGAGACGCATTTTGTTGATTAGGCAGTTACTAGTGATCAGGGACAGGATTTCGAGAGCAGATTCATCCATGAGTTATTGGGCACGCCTAGAGTCAAGAAGTCGAGGACCATGCCCCATCACCCACAGGGTGATCCCCAGCCAGAGAGGTTTAATCAGACCTTGCTAGACATGCTTAGGACCTGGGACATCAGCAAGAAGAGCAGGTGGAGCCAACATATTGGGCATCTGATTCACTGTTAAAACTGTACATGAAATGAAGCTACTGGATACTCACCATATTATCTGATGTTTGGGCACAAAGCGAGGTTGCCCACTGTTTTGGGACTGATGAGGGCGGCCTACCACCGAAGCCTTATCAGAAGTATGTGTCTGATATGAGGAGCGAGCTGAAAAGGGCTTATGAATTGGCTGGGGTTGCAGCCGCCAAGCAGAATCGAGGAAATAAGAGGAGATATGATCAAAAATTGAGGTTCTCCCAACTCCTGCTGGGAGTCCGAGTCCTCATAAGGAACTTGGGGCTACTACCTGGAAAGCACAAGTTGGCTGACCGCTGGGCCAAACCCACCGGTTTTCCAGGTGAAACCAGAGGAGGGAAATGGGCCTGTCAAGATTCTCCATCGGAACCACCTGTTAGCCCTGGGACCATAGGTGCAGGTAGACCCCCCCAAAGCCCAACTTGGAGCCTACACAGAGTAAGAGGACTCTGCAAAAACACGGGGCGACTGCAGGGTCCACAGCAGCAGAGGCTGGGCCGGGCCCCGCCCATGAGAGGAATCCTACTTCGGAGGATGAGGATCTGGATGTGTGGTACATGCTGCCTTTTGCTAACTCCCCAATGATTAAGGAAGAGACTCCTGGCCCTTCTCCCACTGAGTCAGGTGAAGTGGGGGGGGGGGGGCTATCTGTGGGCAGCTTGGGTTATAGTAGGACCCTGAAGGAGAGGAAGCAGAGCCTGGACACGGGACAGAAGGCTCCGAGTTGCAGGGCAGCATAAGTGATAGATCAAGGGAGGATTCGCCAAGTAGGCACAAAGTATCTCCAAGTAGTGTCTGAGCCTGAAGAGTTAGGTGAGGAGGTACGGAGGTCTCAGAGAATTAGGAGACCACCGGATAGGCTGGCCTATGTAGCACCTGGCGGCAAACTATCTCAACATCATAAGGACATGACTAAATCTGGTGGGGGGGGGGGGGGAAGAGAAGAGTGTAATGCACTGTAAGGGTTTACTGCTAATGTAATGATTTTTTGTAATGTTCACTGCTGAAGTAACGGTTTCTCTGTAGCAGCAATGTTTGGGTTATGGCTGGAGATAACGGGACTGTTGATGCATGTTAGCCAATCAGGATTTTGTTGCCCTGTCTTGTGATTCTGGAAGCACAATTTTGTGCTTTTTGATTTTGATTTTGTGGGCTTTTGCAGAGGGAGAGAGAGATGGATGAAGAGAGAAGACGTGAATGGAGAGATTTGGTAGACTGCGGACGGGGTGGACTCGGAGCAGGGGTCCGAAGGTTGGCGATGCTTGGAGGAGACCAATAGTGGAAGAAGGACTACTGAGTGAGCTCCAACTTTGTGCACCAACTGCTTAATAAGATTTTGGCCCTTTTTCTTTTATATTTTGTTTCTGATAGTTTCTGTTATATTCTTGTTTCTTTTATATTTTGTTTCATATATTCAAAGTAAGAGTTATAAAGCTTAATTGTTTAATCGCAGTTTAAAAAGTACTGTTAGTTACTTCGGGGTACTGATTTGTAACAGGGGACACATCGCGCAGCATCCACCCAAATGAGATTTCTTAAGTTTGGCCAGGCAGGGGGTTATCACCCCCTACATTAAGCTCCTAGGCAAAGCGAGTGTTACACAAGTTGAAGCATCTTAATTGAAAGGTCAAGATTTCAGCTACATACACCAAATTCTACAAAATTCAGACTTAATCAAAAGCTACAGTTTAATTTTGGGCATAAAATTATTCAGATTTTATTCTAGATGAGACAGTTAATGAGTGCTTTATAATATTATAAATTTGGCAACAGAAGAGATTAAAGCCTTAGCTCAATATTTTTTCTCTGTGACATCTGATCTCACACATGCATTCTGGCTTTAAGCAGCCTCCTTCAGCTGGAAGTGGAAATTAGTGAACCACCGATTACTTCCCAGCTTCAACACAATAAGTCCTTCTGTACTCAAGAAGCCAGAGTGAGGTTTTGCTGTGGGAAATTGCAGTATGAACCAGGCATTGAAACACAACACAGATTGGTTCAAATGTCAAGGAATGCTGGGACTCACGCCCATGGCCTACAGGCTCATGTGTAAACCTGAAAGCTGTTGTTTCTAATCTCTGCGCCTTCTCAGATCTACAGGGGTAGGAATGTACAAAGCACATGCATTGTGGGTGCCGAGGAAGAAGAGGCCAAATAATATTAAACATTGACCCCCTTTATCTTGCTAAGCAGGGTTCAAATCCAACAGACTTTCAAGATGTCCTCTACCCATCAGCTATAAGGATGCCAATTGAAATTTGTTCAGACAATCCCAACCCAAACTTCAATTATAGTGGGTTCACGGCTTCAAAGCGGCAATGGGTGTAATAGGACATGGAACATCATAGTTCGATCCAATGTGGTTGCATGCAGCAGATTTTGAGTCATATTCTTGTTTCACTGTTCTCAAATCATCCTACAATTCAGCTGGCTACACTCCAGATACCCAAGTGCAGCTCATTTCATTTCTTCAGCTCAAACAACACTCAACTTCAATCACGGCATTTAAAACTAAAAGTTCACAAAACATTCAAGGCAAGGTAACTTCAGCTGTGATATCCTGGAACGTATGTAATAAGCTTGCAATGTCTTGTTCAAGAGACTGAGATTAACCAGGGTGATACCTCAGCAAAGCTCCATATTTGAAGTGTTGGTCAGAGAGACTATAAATCCACATGGTAATTTTTATCAAGCATTTTAACACCATAACCATATTAGTTATTGGAAGTTAGCATGTTATGAGCATTACAAGCACCAGCAACTGAAATGTCATGGTAGAGTATTGCAAGATATCACAACTAATACCCAACTCGTACACTCTCTCAACCAACACCATGTCCTAAAACACACTTCCCATTTCACTGAACTATTTGGGAACATTCAACAAAAATAACTTCTGCGGGTGCATGACTGCTTTCCCAGGATTCCACTCCTTCCACCTCACATTCACTGTTCCACCTTCCAAGACAAACACTGGAGAGAAGTACCTGCACGTTGCAGAAAGCAGAGAAGGTCAATCAGTACCTAAGAGGTCAGCCATTGGCTGAGGTGAAGACTCCTCATTTACATTCTCAAGTTGCAGTTACTTTCCAAAATTTCTGTTCCAAGTTTTAAAAGCTGCTTTTAACAGCTTCCTCCACTTCTACACTTCCTGCAGTATGAGTTTTCTCATGATTTTTTTTTAAATCAGAGAACATCTGCTCAACAGAATTCAATAACCTACTTCCACAGCTGTTAATATTATAGGCACAGCTGAAGACATGACACAGAAAGGCACAGAGTAGCACTGGAGTCATGCCTGAAGGAACTTGCTTCTTGGAATCTTCTGATCAGTCCTACCAACCATCAACTTGCTTCTTGTGAATAACAGCAGAAGTTTTAAAACTGTGTTGGGAGCTTGATTGAGGGTGGGGTGAATTTATTGTCTAAGTTGTGGAAAGAGACGTCTCAAGAGATTCTCCTGGGAAAAGGAACGAGCAGTTATTAGGCAAAGAATAAATGTGACAACACCGGAAGTGTTGAGGAACAGACGAGGCAGAAACATCGAGGGAAACAAAGTAAGCATCAAAGTTGGTCTGCAACCATTTAAAAAATGTGAATAATTATAAAACCTCTTGATGAACAAGGTTTGAAACAGATTCCAATGCTGTCACTTCTTTTTCATTCTAAATACTGTATTTTTCCCCCTTTATTAAAAAAAAAGTATTTTTACTTTGACCAGTCAAGTCACAGGTCAGCCGAGAGATGTGGCAGGGCTTACATGGTATAATGGGCTACAAAACAAAGTTGGGCAGCGGCACCAGCAGCACATCCCTTCCTGATAAACTTTTTACACATAATACACACATTTTAAACATAAAGAATGGGGATGTTACCATGCATCCCAACAGTCTCCAGTGAAGCTGAACCCAGAGACACCATTGTGGATGCAAGATCAGTCTTCTGAAGAGTGAACCCATGGAAAGCATCTAGCTTGGATGGTGTCCCTGACCAAGTCTCAAGATCCTGCACAAATCAGCTGGTGGGGTATTTGCAGATATGTTTAACCTTTGCCTTCTTCAATCTGTGGTCTCCACCTGTTTTAAGACTACTATCATCCCAGTACCCAAGGAAAAACAAGTGTACCTAAATAACTAACCTGTAGCTCTGACATCCACCATCATGTGGTGCTCCAAAAGATTGGTCATGGCAAACATCAACTCCAGCCTCCCAGAAATCCCTTCTAAATACAGCAATTTGCCCACTGACAAAATTGGCCAAAGGCAGACTCCATCTCACTCAGCCAACATTAAATTTTGGAGTATTTGGACAGTAAAGACACCAACGTCAGACTATAGTTTATTGACTATAGCTCCACCTTCAATACTGTAACTCCAAGCAAACTCATCACCAAACTCCACAGCCTGCAGTAAACACTTTGCAACTGGGATTCTTACCTTCCTGACCTATTAAAGATCTTTCCTGACATCAGTAAAGATAAGTAGCAAAACTTCTGGACCATTATTCCAAACAATGGTGCTCCACAAGCTTGCTTCCTCTGCTCCCTGTAGGCTTGTGATTGCAAGGCCAAATTCTGTTCCAACTCCAACTAGATTGAAAGTTTACAGATGATACCATCATAAAGGGGAGGATCTCAAATAATGGTAAGTCAAAATACAGGAAGAAGCCAGCCAGTTTAGTGACACGGTATCAAGACAACAACCTTTCCCTCAACATCGGCAAACCAAGAGAGCTGGTTATTGACTACCAGATGGAGTTGGTGCACATGCCACTGTCTACATCAATGACATTGAGAGCTTCAAGTTCCTAGAAGTGGACATCACCAATAATCTGTTCTGGTCCAACCACAAAGATGCCATGGCCAAGAAGCACACCAACACCTCTACTTCCTCAGGAGGCTGAAGAAAGTTGGCATGACCCATCAACCTTACCAATTTTCATCGATGCAAGTCAAAAGCATCTTGTCTGGATGACTCGCGGCTCAGTGTGGGAAATCTACACTTCTTGCTGGCCAGTACAGCAGCAAGCATAATTGAAGACCCCACCCATCCCAGACATTCCCTCCTTTCCTCTCTTCCATCAGGCAGAGCAAATGGAAGCATGAAACCACATACCACCAGGTTCAAGGACAGCTTCTACCCCACTGTTATGAGACTATTTAATGGCACCTAATATGTTAAGGTGAGCTCTTTACCTTGTAATGATCTTGAACCTATTGTTTACTCACACTGCACTCTCCTTATACCTGTTGCACTTTATTTTGCATTGTTGTAACTTTACCAGGTTTACGTCAATGCACTGTAAAATGATCTGATCTATACAAACCATATGCAAGTAAAGTTTCTCCTCTGTACCTTAATACATGTGAACAATGAATGTACAATAAATCAATTCCAATAATGTAACTCCATTTGAATACAAATAAAATTTAACTAGGATTGCTTTAACCCATTAAAAAAGGTTTCTAAGAAACAAGTATCACACACAATTGTACAACTAGACAGACAGACATACTTTATTGATCCCGAGGGAAACTGGGTTTCACTACAGCCGCACCAACCAAGAATAGTGAAGAAATATAGCAATATAAAACCATAAATAATTAAATAATAAGTTAACTATACAATTCATCTGTCCACAGAACGTTGTTCCAGAAGCATTGCGGAATATCCAAAATGTCTTTTGCAAACTTGAGACATGCAGCAAAGTTTTATTTTGGAGAACAATGGTTTCCTCCGTTGTGTCCTTCCATGAACACAATTCTTGTTTAGTTTTTCTTATAGTGGGCACATAAAGAGAGACTTAAGCAAGTTCTGGCATTTTTTGCACGTTGTTTGCTGTTACCCTTGGGTTCTTTTTCACCTCCTTCACACTGCATATTGTGCTCTTGATGTGATTTTTGCAAGACACACACTCCTTAAGGAGAGTAGCAACAGTTCTGAATTTCCTCTATTTGTAAACAATTTCTCTTACTGTGAACAGATGAACACCAAGTGTTTTGGAAAAAATGCTTTTGAAATGCCTTTTCCAGCTTCATTCATCTCTACAATTCTTCTTCTAAGGTTTCCTGAAAGTTGTTTTGATAGAGGCATGGTGCACATAAACAGATCTCATCTCATTGCTTTGAACACCTGACTCCAAATAACTTTTGTAGAAGGCATTCCCCCCAGGGGTTCACATACTTTTTTAAACTGGGACTGTGATTGTTTAAAAGGTGTACTTAGTATTGACAAGAAGTACAATTGTTTGTGTGTTATTAGTTTCAGCAGATTGTGTTGGTCCATTATTGTGACTTAGACTACATCCACACTAGACCGGATAAATCCGTAACCAAAGCTACTTCTCTTCGTTCTGACCCTCCACCAACACTAGAACGGTGTTTTCCTCCCTAAAAAAAAAGCTTTTCTAAAATGCCCTCCAGAGTGTGTAATTTTGAAAATGCCAGATTGGCCGGAGCAGTGCAGACGGGGTAACCGGAGAAATCTAAAAACACTGTCATGACGTTCTGGAACAGATGGTGACGGCAGCGCGCCATTCCATCGTTTTCAAGCTGCAACCTAACAATTTCAGAACAGACGGCAACGAGACTGAAGCCAGAAGAGTTAGAAATGTACTCACCAAACACTTTGATCCATAACTTACTGAATAAATAAGTATACTCACTTTGCCCTGTTTTCTGTCCTTGCTCGTATGAAGGTGGTTTACCTATTTATGCAAGTACTTCTCTGACAATAGATGTGTAACAACCTAAGGTAACATTGTATGGAAATACAAGATAACACTGATGCAGACATGTTTTACACATTTAACAAGGTGCTTTATTAATGCAACAGAGTTAGTCAGTTTTGCAATGTTCGTCGTCAGCGGGTCATACTGTCCGTGAACAACCTTTCGGTTGCCTCCATACACTCCAGTATTTGTCTTTTTTTTAGTTATAAGTCCTCCTGTGAGAAAGCCAACAGCCGTCTGTCGTTTAAGTTTTTCTAGTCTGTAACTGGACAAACGCGCACCAAGTCTTTCACGGCGAGATTCGACACCAAACACGTCGCTTGTTTTTGGTAGATGTGTCCTGCGCATGCCCAGTAGGAGGAGATTCGCCCAAATACTCGTTTTAATGTGGACAGAAGTATTTTCAAAAACGCTTAGTATGGACACCTATCGTTTTTACATAAAACCAGCATTTTCAAAATTATCCGGTCTAGTGTGGACATAGCCTTAGATGAAGATCAGACCATATTATGAGTAATTAATATGAAAAAAATCAGGTAATTGTAAAAACCTTTGCTTGCAACTATACTTTCACTGAGATACTGCAAACTGTAGCCTGGCATAAACCTTCTGATCAAACAATCCTTTCCTGTCAGGTCTGTAAATCACTGCATGGCCCAGACATACATTATTAGTCAGTGCCTCATGGGATGAGAAATACTCGTTATAATATTTATCTCTTATGAGGTAGTGACACAATAGAGTGAAGTGTATATTGCAAACTGGGATCAAGCATTTCCATAGACCTTGTATTTAAACAAAAATAACTACAACACAGTTTCAACCACAATGTTCCTGGGTGTCAAGATCTCTAAGGACCTGACCTTGTATCGATGTAGTTATAAAGAACGCAAGACAGCGGCTATACTTTTATTAGGATTTTGAAGAAATTTGGCATTTCAACAAATACACTCAAAAACTTCTATAGTTGTACCATGGAGAGCATTCTGACAAGCTGCATCACTGTCTGGTATGCAGGGGCTACTGCACAGGACCAAAAGAAGCTGCAGAAGGTTTTAAATCTAGTCAGCTCCATCCCAGTACATCTTTAGGGAGCGGTGTCTCAGAAAGGCAGCATCCATTTTTAAGGACTTTCAGCATCCTTTTCTCACTGTTACCATCAGGTAGGAGGTACAGAAGCCTGAAGGCACACAGTCAGCAATTCAGGAACAGCTTCTTCCCCTCTGCCATCCGATTCCTAAATGGACATTGAATCTTTGGACACTACCTTTCTAAAAAAAATACAGTTTTTCTGTTTTTGCACTTATTTCAATCTATTCAATATACATAATTGATTTACTTGTTTATCAGAAACATAGAAAACCTACAGCACAATACAGGCCTGTCGACCCACAAAGCTGTGCCAAACATGTCCTTACCTTAGAAATTACCTAGGGTTACCCATAGCCCTCTATTTTTATAAGCTCTATGTACCTATCCAAAAGTCTCTTAAAAGACCCTATCGTATCCGCTTCCAACACTGTTGCTGGCAGCCCATTCCATGCACTCAACATTGCCTGAGTAAAAAAACTTACCCCAGACATCTCCTTTGTACCTACTCCCCAGCACCTTAAAACTTCTGCCAGCCATCTCAGCCCTGGGAAAAAGCTTCTGACAATCCACACGATCAATGCTTCTCATCACCTTGTACACCTCTATCAGGCCACCTCTCATCCTCTGTCACTCCAAGGAGAAAAGGCCAAGTTCACTCAACCTATTCTCATAAGGCATGCTCCCCAATCCAGGTAACATCCTTGTAAATTTCCTCTGCACCCTTTCTATGATTTCCACATCCTTCCTATAGTGAGGCGACCAGAACTGAGCACAGTACTCCAAGTGGGTCTGACCAGGGTCCTATATAGCTGCAACATTACCTCTGGGCTCCTAAACTCAATCCCATGATTGATGAAGGCTAATACACCGTACACCTTCTTAATCACAGAGTCAACCTGCGCAGCTGCTTTGAGCGTCCTATGGACTCAGAACCCAAGATCCCTCTAATCCTCCACACTGCCAAGAGTCTTACCATTAATCTATATTCTGCCATCATATTTGACCTCCCAAAATGAACCACCTCACACTTATCTGGGTTGAACTCCATCTGCCACTTCTCAGCCCAGTTTTGCATCCTATCAATGTCCCGCTGTAACCTCTGACAGCGCTCCACTCTATCCATAACACCATAATGATTATTATAATTATTTTTATTTTATTTTTTTCTCTCTCGCTGCTAGACTATGTATTGTATCGAACTGCTGAGTTAACAAATTTCACATCACATGCCGGTGACAATTAACCCGATTTTGATTCCCAACCTAACAGTTTTGCCCTAACACTACAGTACCTCCTGTCTAATGGTAACCATTGAAAGAGATTGTTTGAAGGGGGGATCATTGACAATGCCAAGGGCCCTGCATACACAGCACTCTTAATAAATATCTCTGTCCCCAAGTCCCCTCCATTACTCTCTGTATATCCATGACTGTGTCGACACCCACAGCTCTAATCTGCTAATTAAATTTGCTGATGACAGGCCTAATCTCAAATAATAACAAGGTGGCCTACAGGGAAGAAGTCATCTCTCTAACACAGCGGTGTCAAGAAAACAACCTCTCCCTCAAAGTCATAAAAACAAAGAAGCTGGTTGTGGATTACAAGAGGAATGGAGACGGGCTAACCTCTAATGACATCAATGGATCTAGAGTTGAGAGGGTAAACAGCATTAAGTTCCTCAGCATCCACATCACTGAAGATCTCATGACGGTCTGTACATACCAGCTGTGTGGTGAAAAAGGCACAACAGCGCCTCTTTCACCTCAGACGGTTGAGGAACTTTGGTATGGGCCCTAAGAACTTTCTACAGAGGCACAATTGACGGCATCCAGACTGGCTGCATCACTGCCTGGTACGGGAACTGTACCTTCCTTAATGGCATGACTCTGCAGAGAGTGGTGCGGACAGCCAGCACATCTCTAGTTGTGAACTTCCCATGATTCAGGACAGTTACAAAGACAGGTGTGGGGAAAAAAGGGCTCAAAGGATCATTGGGGACCTGAGTCATCCCGACCACAATCTATTCCAGCTGCTACCATCCAGAAACAGTACTGCAGCATAAAAGACAGGACCAACAGGCTCCGGGACAGCTTCTTCCACCAGGCCATCAGACTGAATAACTCACGCTGATTTGAGTGTATTCCTATGTTACATTGACTGTTCTATTTATTATAAATGATTATAAATTACTATAATTGCAATTTAGACAGAGACATCAAGATTTTTACTCCTCTTGTATGTGAAAGATGTAAGAAATAAAGCCAATTCAGTTCAATGATGGGTGGAAGGGAGACCCAATGATCCTCTCAGCAGTCCTCATAATTCTTTGTGGTCAGATACCTTGCAATTCCCATACCAGACAGTGATGCAGCTGGTCAGGACACTTACGATGGTGTTCCTATAAATATTGGTTAAAAAGGTTGAAGACTGGGAGCGGCAGGGAAGCCTTGCTCACCTCAAACTCCTTAGTGGAGACGCTGCAGTGCTTTCTTGACCAAAGAGGTGGTGTTGAGGGGCCAGATTAGATCATCTGTTAAGTGCTCTTAACTCTCTCCATGGAGGAGCTGTTTATGTTCAGTGAAGAGTGGGTAACCTGCACCTCCCTCAAGTCCACAATGATCTTTGCTCAAGTTGTTAAGTTATAGCTTACAGAAGTTTGTTGCTGTTGTTGAGTGCCGTCAGGTCATTGACTCATGGCAACCCTACAGATAGTGTGGTTGTCCATAGGGTTTTTGTGGCAAGATACAAGAGTAGATTGCCAGGCTTTTCCTCTGTGCAGAAACCACTGCTGCCCAGGTTGGGACCCGATGGACTCGAACTCAGAACCATCTGCCTTGAAGTCCAGTGCTGATGCCACTACACCACCTGCCAGCCTGACAAAAGTTAGGATAATTGAAAGTGTCTGTAGATCTAATCAAATCTGAAAACAAGAGATTCTGCAGATGCTGGAAATCTTGAGCAACACATTAGCAGGGTTTATTACATAAGCCATGCACCACCTTATTTTCCAATTAGATTAGACTCCATCATCCTCAGCCTATCACCTTCCCTGCCTCCCTGTCACTACCACCCCTCCCCCCTTACCTAGATATTCCTATCAGTTACCAGCCCAACCTTTCACCTCTTTACCTTCTGGTTATATCCCCTCTCTTTCTGTCCAGAGAAAAAGTCCCAGCCTGAAACATCAACTGAGCATTTCCCTATGAAGATTATTGCAGTTTCCACGGGAAGTTTCAAGAACATCCTCAAAACATTTTTACCACCTTGCTGCAAAGCTCTTGTCATGGCAGCTCACAATGTAAGGACACACAGGACGTGACACTAATCTGCCTGACAAATGCAGTAGACTGAATGTAATCAGAATATTGATGTTAATTATATTGGTTTGGGAGAGAACACATGAACTTGATTATCCTGGTTGTGAACTTTGTTGGATTATCATTAGTGTTACATTGCCTTAGTTCTCATAGTTCAATTTTTCCTATGCTTGTTTGTATTGTGTATATAACCACATATATACATGCAATTGTTCAGAGGTGATTATGGTGATTCTGTATTTTTAGAAACACAGAAACATAGAAAACATACAGCACAATACAGGCCCTCCACCTGAGGCAGTGATCATGTTTTTTTAAACTTAACTTAACTATGATTTCTACCTGCCCCACCTTCAATAGTCTCTTTCCCTCTATTCTTTGGTAAGATGTTGACCAAGACAACTCCACAGACACATCTGTCCTGAACAAATGTCTCTCCATCTCATACTCCGCTGTATTTGTTACTATACAAACAGCTTTCTAATCCCAATGATCGCAAACATCAATGGTTCTTGGATTCCACTATCCCTCCCCTCCCTGCGCCACCTTCTCACCACATCTCTTTCCCCTAGTTACAATACCTGTTGGATTTCACCATCCTTTCTGATCCCTAACAATAAGTCCTCAACCTGAGATCTCCATTTTTACATGTCTCCTCCTTAATCCAGCTGCTATGCTGGGCTGTGATAATGAGACACAGACTAGAAACATTTGACTTTCTGTATCCACAATGCCTCCAGATTTTCCAGCATTTTCTGGTTTTTACTTATGTTATTTTTCTCTGTTTTTTTTTAAAGTGCAAGTTCAGTTCCTTCCTGCCAGCTAATGAAGGAAATACCCATTCAGTTCGAGCAATATTGATGTCATCAATTTCCTTTTTTAAAAGAGCAGAAATAGATGATTTACTGAAAAAAAGTACACAATTAAAAAGGATATACAGGTTAAGCTAATTCGAAATGCAGATTAATCATATCACACCAATAATCAGTCTATGACTTCCGCTCTCATAAAGGGAAATGTTCTTTTCTAGGGATCTAGAATGACTTACTTTACAATTTCCCTGAGAAAAGAGGTATCTGATGAGGCTCATGTGGGTGCCACAGACGGCCATGAGACAGTCTTTGACAGGATGGACGACTGGGCTGCTGAGGTGCTTACACCACTTTTGCTTGGGTCACGTGTTTTGAGAACTTCCTCAAGCACTTCTTTCTGTTTTCTTCATACTATCTTGAAGTAGAGTGCCTATTTAAAGAATCTGGTGCCAGGTTTCCAAGTGATGCGGCCTACTGAGGCCCTGATGCTGAGAATGGTTGGAATTAAGACAAGACACTGACATTACTTCACTTAACATTCTCCAGTGTGTTGAGGCACCCACTGGAGGCAAGAAGTACACAGCAGGGGGATATAAGCATCATTACTGCTTGATTTAAATACACAAGAGATTCTGCAGATGCTGAAAATCCAGAACACTCAAAATGCTGAAAGTCAGACAGCAACTATGGATATAGATAAACAATCAATGTTTCAGGCTGAGACCTGTCCATTCCAGGACTGGAATGGAAGGGAGTAGATGTCAGGGGGAGGGGAAGAAGTACAAGCTGGATGGTGACAGGCAAAACCAGGGAGAAGGTAGTGGGTGGGATGAAGTGAAAGTTGGGAGGTGATAGGTGGAAAAGGTAAAAGGCTTAAGGAGGAATCTGAAGGGAGAGCAGCGTGGACCATGAGAGAAAGGGAAGGAAGAGACGAACCAGAGGGAGGAGACAGGCAGATAAGGAGAAGAGAAGGTTTAAGCAGGGAACTAGAATGGGGAATGGAAAAAAGAGAGAAGGGTAGGGGGAGAAATATATAAATGCTTGATTTATATTGTAGAAATGGCAATTATAAAATCACCAGGGGGCAGCAAAGCACAAACAATCCTGCAGTTAATTTTGCCACAATGTTATCAAATTGACATTGGACGTGGAAGTTAATTAACTCTTCCACAAGGAAGATTTGATGGCAGGGCAGAGGAAGGGTGGTGTGGAATTACAGCAAGCTGAAAAATATTTTGCTCTTGCTATTGTGACACAAAGTCAAAATTTCAACACTATGATCATCAGCCCACTCAACATGAAATTTTCCATTCCAATGCTCAGTTTCCACTGAAAAACATCTTGAAGAGCAACTTGTAAAATGTCAATGGCAGCGAAACAGAACACAAGATGTACTATCTCAACTGCTGATAGCAATCCAGCAAATTCCCTTCAACATTCAGAGCTTTTACATGGAAGGAGGCTTCTCTGGCAGTGCAGCTCTCAATCGTTGCAATCAGATAGCTTTGTGGAGCAGGTTATGTAGACAGATAGTTAGGATTAACACTCAGGACCCGCAGTGCAGAAACATAGTGCATTGCATGAGAACACAACTGCAGTGATCTGTTCTTCCTACTGTTGAAGATCATCAACACCAGCTTAAGTATAGACATTTTCCAATAACCTCTCTCAACCAAAACTATCAAAGAAACTAATTAATGGCAATCTTTGATGATCTCGGCAAATTACTCTTGATGGAATTTACTAACATGATAACTCTCAGCACACTTAATACACCTCAGTGACCTGAGTTTGCACATTTTTAACCTCAAAAAAAAACCAGTCACAGAAAGCTGCCTTTTTTGTGGTGTGGATTTTCCCTTAGCCAATCGCACAACACTCTTAGGTGTCATTTCTGGAGAATCCCTGACATCCAACAAAAACAAATTACATGAATTCTCACAGAACGGTAAGGCAGGATTTTTGATGAATATATGAAATATTTTACAGAATAATGAAATAACTCACATGATTAAGGTAGGAACTGAAATAGGAAATAGCAAAGGTAATAAACAATTTTAGTGAAACGATTCAAGAGAATTACAATCTGGTGTTAAAATCCCAATGCTCAAGGGTTGCATCAAATTTCCATCTTCGTTAACTGTATAGATAAGTTTAAAGCTGCATCATTCTGAATTTCTGTGTAAGTGGTGTGAAATATCAACGAATAAGGTAACTGCGCTAAAGACAGACTTCGCCAAATATAGGTTATAAACGAGACCTGGACTTCAGGACATTAATTTTTGGGAAATTGTCAAATGCTTCCCACTTCCATTGCCTAACAGTGGCAAACAATAACAACTCTCAGATGAAGTTTACAGGATGCCCTCAGCTGTGTCTCCAACAACTGAGCTCAGACTCCACTCAGAGGAGATCCCCATGCCCGATGTTTAGTCTTTTTCTTAATTACCACCATTGTCATCAAAATGTCAACTAGCACCAATATGTCAATTCAGGACAATTTTGCCCAGTAGGCTCAGTGGTACCTGGTTCAAGATTATCAAAATACACTTCACTGGCCTTTTTAGAAAATACATTCATTTCTCAGAATCCAGGTCTCACTAGAAAGGCCATAATTTTATTTTCATCCATAATTATCCAAAAAGGTGATGGCAAGCTACTTTCTACATTCCTACTATCCTTTCTGGTGAAGCTACCATTGGGGAGGAAATTCAAGAATTTGGGCCAAGTAACAATAAAGGAGCAGTGATACATTTCAAAGTCAAGGTGATGTATTACATGCAGGGGAACCTTCCGTCACAAATGTTCCCAGATGCTTGAAAACCTTGGCCTTGTTGGTGGAGTCACAAGTTTGGGAGATGTCTGGGTGCGTATCAGTAGTTTTGTAGATGGTTCACACTGCAGCCGCCATATGTCGAGGTGAAGGGAATAAAGGTTTCAAGTTGAATAGAGCACAGCTTACCCTTGGCTGGTGTTGAGCAATTTGAGTGCTGCTGCATTGTATTTAACCAGGCAGGTGAATAGCACTCAATCGCACACCTGCTAAGCACTTTGGAGAGGTTGGAGATTCAGGAAGCTAGGTACTCACCACAGAATACCCAACTACTCACCAACCCTTAGAGCCACAACGTATGTGCGACTGGCCAGAGTGAATTTATCAATAATCAGTCCTAGAGTATTGGTGGTAGAGGATTCAGCAACATCATTGCCGTTGAATATAAGGTAGGTGACTAGATACCCTCCCATTGGAGATGTTTATTCCCAAGTATTTATGTGGTCAGTGTTATTTGTCAGTTGTCAGCCAATATCTGAATGGTATTTGGATCTTGCTGAACGCAAGAATGGACAGCTTCATTTGCTGGGAGTCACAAATGGAATTCAATGTTGTGATGCAAGGAAGTAATCAACTGAGCAGCAGAACATGATTGAGTTGAGAATCCTGTGGGAGGAACTTGTGCAGTGATGTCTTAGGACTGGGATGAAAAACTTTATATAATCACAATCAACATCGCTCATGTAAGTCTTTCAGTCAATGAGGAGGGTTTCTCACACTCAGTTCTCAATGTCAAGGGCAGTCACTCATTCAGCTCCATGTTTATGCCAAGCTGTGATGAGGTGTTTGCATATTTGCCCATTGTTCTTGCGAGGGCCACTGTAAATTGCCCCAAGTGTGCAAGTCACAGAAGGCGGCAAGTTGCAGAATCAGGAGAACTTGTTAGGAAAACAGGATTAATGTTTGACAGTGAGATGATCAGTACAGTGGTGCAAAGAGTCTGTTTCCATTCTGTATGATTCCATGAAACAATTTCAGAGTCAGCATGAAAACAGAACCTTCAAATCACTATTTAGACCAACAATCAGTCAACCACCGACACTACAGTCGGCCCTCCTTATCTGCGAGGGATTGGTTCCGGGACCCCTCGTGGATACCAAAATTTGCAGATGCTCAAGTCCCTTATTCAACCTGTCTCAATGCGGTGGATCTTAGGACCCAGTGGAACCCCAGACCTTATTTAACCTGTCTCAGTGCAGTCGACATTAGGACCCGGCAGCAGAACTCTGAATCCGCAGTGTTTCTGTTCACGAAAATAATCACGATTGAAAATAAAGTGGAAATAATAAAGCGATCAGAAAGAGGTGAAACGCCATCAGTCATTGGAAAAGCATTAGGCTATGTCGGTCAACAATCGGAACAATTTTAAAGGATAAACTGAGAAAGGCTCTGCCCCGATGAAAGCTACAATTATTACTAAGCAACACAGTGGTTTAATTTTTGGGATTTGGGTTTTTGATCCTCCACATCAACCCAGCACGGTGGAGAGCACACTCAGGACGGTCTGTCACTCGATCAAACTCGGGAACTTCTGTTCCCGAACCCGGCGCTGAAACATATGTTCTTAAATGTTTTATATGCATAGAAAGGTAAAATATACACTATATACTAAGACAAACATTTGACTAACTGACGCTAAATAATACCGGATGTACCTGTTCCGACTTACTTAGTAAGAGAACTTCCGATTTTTTTCGATCCCGATCCACGATAACCCACTCACATCCTCCCGTATACTTTAAATCATCTCTAGATTACTTATAATACCTAATACAATGTAAATGCTATGTAAAATAGTTGTCATACTGCATTGTTTAGGGAATAATGACAAGAAAAAAAAAGTCTGTACATGTTCGAACAACAAGTGCTGGAAGAGCACTTCTGGGTTTTCGCGATTTGCGGTTGGTTGAATTCACGAATGCGGAATTCGTGGATAAGGAGCGCCGACTGTATTTCATCTGAATCACACTTTCTTCTCCCCACAGCTGAGGACACCTTCCTTTGCTTTGCTGATGCTCAACAGTAGATTAATTGGACAGGAACCAGTCCTACTGTCCTACTTTTTGTGCAGAGGACACGAAACATTTTTCACATTTTCGGGCAGTACTAGTGTTATCATTGAACTACACAGTCGTTAGTTTTTGGGAGGCAGGACTTCGATACTGTTTGCCAGGATGTTGTTTGGTCCCACAAACTTCATTGTATTTCATGTTCGCAGGAGGAAAAAGCTGGAATGGATCATACATTTAGCATAGAGGCAAAAGTTTCAGCCCTGTCTTTAGCCTGCCATCACTGAAGGTGTAGCTGTTCTTGGAATCACATCTTTTCAGAAGTTAATCACCATCAATCACACTGGATGTGGCAGGACGGCGAAGTTTTGATTGTGCCTGCGGTTGCAAGATCACTTGACTCTTCCCATGCATTGTATGCTATCCAGTATAATTATCATCCAACACTGCCAATTTCATTAACTTAGTTAGCTAATTTTTAACTATACTTAGTGGTGCTCTCTGCAGTCTTCTGTCTTCCTCATTGAACCAAATTTGAGATTTTGGTTTGATGGTAACAGCCATTGCAAGCCACAAGATTATAAATTGTGGAGGTGGTACACATTTCTGCATCCTTTGATGGTCTATAGCATTCACAGAAGCTTTGTTTTAATGTCTTCCAGATAATCCCATTTAGCACAATTATTATGCCACATTACACAGTGGACATCAGCTATTGAAGAAAAGACGTTCTCCACAGTTCTGTGATACATAAACAATCTCGCAGGTACGTCCTTGAGGATGCAGCCAGCTTGGTCAGCGACAATGGACATAGATGAACAACAAACATCCCCCAAATCATCCAAACCCCAGCCACTTCCACTGCTCCTTCTCACTCAGGGAAGGTTGTGGATGTCAATCAGAAAAAAAACTTGCTTGCCCAAGTTCAACATGCTGCAAGGTCTAGAAGTCTTTGTGTGTCTGCAATGGAGGGGTGGACTGATCGAGTCCAACACCTTGTCTGCACATACAATTTAAAGAATTCAAGTTGGGTCATGATTGCTCTGTGGGCCAGCCCGCTCAAAAATTTCCAAAGAGGACTTTGCAAAGTTGACACGATTGAGTGATTTCGTTGTATCTAAATTCAATGCCACAGTTTTGGATAATTTTTAGAGTAGCAGTTTGGTACATCTACTAGGTCACTTCCAAAGGTACTTAAAAGTCAACCACAAACATTGCAAATTTGGAGTCACAGACAGGGTACGGAGAATAAACTGCCAAATGGCAAGAGTGAACAAAATGTTTTTTTTTAAAGAGAATCCAAACGTTTTTGGGCCACTGCTACCAATATAGATTTTTTTATTCTTTAAGTCGTCAGTGAAGACTTCCATCCAATCATCTGTAATATACTTTGGCCTGAATTCCAAGAGAACAGGTCAGTCACAAGTAAAGATTGTACACCATTAAATTTGGTCCACATCTCTCAAAGCTATGTTTATCCAACTAAGAATTAAGCTACAAAGGCAATTTGACAAAGAAACAATGAAGCACTGTTCTGTGTGGCTTTCAGTATGTTTGGGACATGCGCAATTCAACTGCTGTGAAAAGGGGATTACTTTCTAAAACCCTTACTAGATTATTTCCTACTGCATTTTTCATCATTGTCCTCATTTTTATTTCTAACTTATAAAAGCTCTGTGGCATATAGAGAACAGGCATCCATTTAGTTCCTGGTATATTACTTTATCACCTTTTCTACTCTGGCCATTCCATACAATCTGCTTTAAAGCTCCTCTTGCCATGTGTCCAGCTGCTCCAAATCTACATGGATTTCTGAGTTTAAGGGAAAACAAAGTCAATTAAAGATAATGGAATCAATTTCACTTTGATGTGGAGGATAACTTTATGACTCACACAGCTTTTACTGCTAAGTACCGAAGTGCAACAACACTTTATTGCTACAAGTGATAGCAACGATTAAAAATTCCAAGATTACGGAAATACAATCAAGGTGGGGTGTAAGGTGCAGCATGTTTACGCTCGGTGGAGTATTAAAGACTATCGATCTATGGCAATTGTACAATCTTACAGGAGGAAGGCCAATTACTTGCTAGGAACAGAGTAACTCTTCAACTGAGAAGATAAACATCAACAAGGCTAGGTGAAGCAGCCAAATGTAATGAATGTGGCACTTTTTCAGTCACCACCGATTATCTCCATTTACTTCATCACTTTCCTTCACGTGTTCAGTGAAAGAACACTTTTTAGCCAGAGAGGTGTGAATCTGTGGAATGCTATGCCACAGACTGCAGTGGAGGTCAAATCCGTGGGTATATTTAAGGTTGAATATTGATGGTTTCCTGATCGGTCAGGGCAAAGGCTATGGCAAGAAGACAGGTGTATGGGTTAAGTGGCAACCAGAATCAGCCATGATGGAATGATGGGGCAGACTCAATGGGCTGAATGGCCTAATTCTGCTCCTGTGTCTTATGGTCTAAAGTAGAAGTCCAAAGACATGCTGAGTTGTTATCTTCACCACAGGCTAGCATGCGAGTATTAACAAGTTGACCATGGGAAAAATGTATCCAAGCTTGAACTAGTCTTCTCAATCATATCCACATGGTTTTCAGCAATAAACCTGGCCAGCTATTTACCACCAAGTGGTTGTCAAGTAAATGTGGGTATTTACTGTGAGTGGTCTTTTTCCAGCAGAAGAAAAGTTTCTGTCAGAAGAACATGAACAAGAATCATGCATCTTGGGCATCCCCATCAGACTTCTAATAAAAAGTACAACTATTTGTTCAGTAGTACAAATGTGGCAACTCACCAGCAACATTATTATTTCTACAGAAAAGTGAAATTTGGATACATTTCTTGACAAAATTGCCAGTGTTGGTGTGCTACATGTTGAACATGAAGTAAAAATGTGGTTCATAAATACTGTAGCTCCTCTTATTATTCTTCCCACCATCTGTTTGATCTTAAAAATAACAAACTTTTACCAACTACACAAAGCAATTACAGTACTCTTACAAACATCATTTTTCCTTAAAATGGAATATGAAATTGGACAAGTTACAAAGTCGAATTGTCCCACCAACACTCCATGCCGTCATTCCAGCCACTGCCACTTCAGCATTCAATAAGATGTCAGCTGATTTTATGCAATTTCTGAAGCTCATAACCTTTGCCAAATATCCATCCATTTCAACAATTAACACATCCGAAGTCAGAGCATCTGGAACACCTTCCAAACATTGCAACCTTCTGCAGAAATTGCTCGTCTCAGTGTAGTGACCACCTTCTTATCCAGAGACCAGAGCTTAATACTCACAAAAATAAAGAAACTCTGCATCCACCTCAGAAAATCCTTCCCAGAATTTCATCAACATTCTTTCAATAACACAGTCTTTTAACACAGGAAGCAGTCTAACAAATCTACACTGCTTCATCCCCATTATAATTATCAGCTTATTTGGGTATGAAGATTAAATCAGCACAATGAGTTCAAGAGCAACATTCTCTCCAATTTCTTTTTCAGCTGCACGGACGAACTATTGTTCTCAGCAGGAAATATTTTACCCGGCCTGAAGCTGCACGGCACTTTATATTAACATTATACAAATGAAAATTCCAACTGCACAGCAACAAAGGCTATGTGCAAGGGGGCATTTCAGTTACTGCTAGGTCACACACCAGTGCAGCTCAGGAGAGCAACAGCATCAAAAACACAACCAGAAACTGGTGAAAGTCTTTGGAACATCAGATAGTGTCTGTGAAGCAGAGTTAGAATTTCAGGTCAATAGCTCGCCAGAAGAGGCTATTCCTTAAGTTTATGTTGGGCTCTGTTGGAACAATACAAGAAACTAAGGACACAAGTTTGACGCTCAACATGATACCACCAAAAACATCCTGCACCCCTGCACTCCAAATATTCTGAAGGGACAACTCCCCGATTCCGTCTCACTCTTCCATCTACCCTTCACATACAGTCACTGCAGATGCAACACCTACACTTTTTCTTCCAAGTTCTAGGTAATTCCCTCCAAGTGAAGCAGTGATCCACTCAGGATGCTCCTAATTTTGTAAATTGCTTTTAGAACTTAGGATGCAGTAATTCTCCATGTTTAAGCAAACAAATTGACTGTGTGAGCACTTTGAGGGCCATCACTGATGGTTGACCTGCAAGCTTCCATTTGCCTATCATTAAATCACTTTTATTCTTACTCCTGGTACTGCTGTCAACTCCATTAAAACAAAATCTAATGTAATCTCATCTTCTGACAAAGTAAATTACAACTCTCAGCACTCAAAAATAAATTACACAAGTTCAGATACACAGCTTTACCTGCATGAATCAGGAAAATCATAAACATGCAAAATTAATTCAATCTTTGTCTCTCCTGATGCTGGCCAATCTCCTGAGAATTCCCAGCATCCTTAGTTTCATTCAGATTTCTGAGATCTGTGAAGTTTTGAGTAGCATAGCTTTCCCTTTCTTCTTGTTTTTTGTTTCTCACCACCTTCTTGCATCATCTCCAGAAACATCAGCTGCAATCACCCTTCCTCAGCAAGGACCTCAAGCAAATTCCATTTGTTCTTCCTCGTTTTTTCCTTTCACTTAAAATGTGGTTGATATTTAGCTTGAACCTGAAAACATTAACCTCTGCACAAATGCTTCCTAACCCATCTTCAGCATCTTTTTAACTTCAAATTTCTAGTTTTTGCCTTGACATCTTATAGAGTCTTGTACAATTGCAATATTACCCTTACAAACATCTTTGCAGGGTAAACATAATGCTTTCCCATTTGCTTGCAGTGCCAGCATGTTAGTTTTCTGCACAAACATCCAAGTATAGCAACAAATATCAGCCCAGTTCTTGCGCAGAGGTTTCACTTGCTTTCTCTGGTAATCTAACAGACTGGGCAATAATAATCATTTCTAAGAAACATATTTACAGATTCCACTTGTGCCCATCAATTCTTCACATTTGATTTGGTTAAATAGCTATTGTTCAATTATGTAATTGTTCTTTAATTCTTATCATTTTAATGGAGATTTCCTTATTCATTCAGAACTTAGATCAGGATTAACTAATCAAACTTTGAATTTGGCCTAATTCGCAATTTGCCTCGAATCAAACCCAAGAAAACATTCAAGATCGTCCACTTTGGTATAAACCAGGGTTTGCCAACCATTTTTATGCCAGGGAGCCTTACCATTAACTGAGGGGTCATTGGACCCTGGGTGGAAACTCCTTGCTGGTAAGTTTCTTCAAAATGCTAAAAGGTTGAAAGGTACTGATATTCAGAAGGATAAGTGCCAAGACATTTAGCAAATGCTGGAAATCCAAAGCAACACACACAAAGTGCTGGAAGAACTCAGCAGGTCAGGCTGCAACTATAGAAATGAATAAACTATTGATGTTTCATATTTGGACAGACTTGGTTGTTCCTATACTAAAATCATTGAACGTCAATGTAGGTATAACAAGCAACTATGAAGGCAAACAATATGAAGATGCCCAGTCATACTTTATCCCTCCTCTCTCCCCACCTGACTTCACCTATCAACTTCTAACTTGTACTCTCTTCCCTTCCCCTTCTCCCCATCCCCCCACCACCACCTTGTTTTGGCATCTTCCACCTTCCTTTCCAGTCCTAATGAAGGGCCTCAGCCCAAAATATCAACTGCTTATTCAATACCATAGACGCTACCTGACCTGGAAATCCCTCACACAAAATGCTGGTGGAACACAGCAGGCCAGGCAGCATCTATAGGGAGAAGCGCTGTCAACGTTTCGGGCCGAGACCCTTCGTCAGGACTAACTGAAAGGAAAGATAGTAAGAGATTTGAAAGTAGTGGGGGGAGGGGGAAATGCGAAATGATAGGAGAAGACCGGAGGGGGTGGGATGAAGCTAAGAGCTGGAAAGGTGATTGGCGAAAGTGATACAGCGCTGGAGAAGGGAAAGGATCATGGGACTGGAGGCCTCAGGTGAAAGAACAGAGGGGGGGAGCACCAGAGGGAGATGGAGATCAGGCAAACAACTAAATATGTCAGGGATGGGGTAAGAAAGGGAGGAGGGACATTAACGGAAGTTAGAGAAGTCAGTGTTCATGCCATCAGGTTGGAGGCTACCCAGCCGGTATATAAGGTGTTGTTCCTCCAACCTGAGTTTGGATTCATTTTGACAATAGAGGAGGCCATGGATAGACATATCAGAATGGGAATGGGACGTGGAATTAAAATGTGTGGCCACTGGGAGATCCTGTTTTTTCTGGCGGACCGAGCGTAGGTGTTCAGCGAAACGGTCTCCCAGTCTGCGTCGGGTCTCACCAATATATAAAAGGCCACACCAGAAGCACCAGACGCAGTATACCACACCAGCTGACTCACAGGTGAAATATTGCCTTTTATATATATGACCGTTTCGCTGTTTTCTTAATATTGCATGATTTAGTAGGCCTTTGGACATTTGGGGAATTGATGGATTTGTGGCTGGAGCAGGAAAGTAAATCTGCGATCAAGGATTAGCAGTGAAGTTAGTGAATGGTATCCCAAATATGAGGGATACAGTGACCAACCCCTCTAAAATATGAACACCAGTTGTTTTTTCTGTTACTCGGATTATTGCACTCTAATCTTGGGTTTGATTCGAGGCAAATTGCGAATTAGGCCAAATTCAAAGTTTGATTAGTTAATCCTGATCTAAGTTCTGAATGAATAAAGGAATCTCCATTAAAATGATAAGAATTAAAGAACAATTACATAATCGAACAATAGCTATTTAACCAAATCAAATGTGGAGAATTGATGGGCACAAGTGGAATCTGTAAATATGTTTCTTAGAAACGAGTATTATTGCCCAGTCTGTTAGATTACCAGAGAAAGCAAGTGAAACCTCTGCGCAAGAACTGGGCTGATATTTGCTGCTATACTTGGATGTTTGTGCAGAAAACTAACATGCTGGCACTGCAAGCAAATGGGAAAGCATTATGTTTACCCTGCAAAGATGTTTGTACGGGTAATGTTGCAATTGTACAAGACTCTATAAGATGTCAAGGCAAAAGCTAGAAATTTGAAGTTAAAAAGATGCTGAAGATGGGTTAGGAAGCATTTGTGCAGAGGTTAATGTTTTCAGGTTCAAGCTAAATATCAACCACATTTTAAGTGAAAGGAAAAAACGAGGAAGAACAAATGGAATTTGCTTGAGGTCCTTGCTGAGGATGGGTGATCGCAGCTGCTGTGTTCCACCAACATTTTGTGTGTGTTGTTGTTTAAATTTCCAGCATCTGCAGATTTCCTTGTGTTTGCTCTGGAAATTCCTCCAGCATTTTGTGTGTGATATTCAGAAGGACCTGGGAGTCCCTGTATGCCAAATCACCAAAAATTAACATGAAGGTATGGCAAGTGATTAAGATGACAAACAGCACACTGGCCTTTACTGTCAGACGATTTGAATGCAAAATTCAGAATCAGGTTTGTTATCAGGGAAAACATCAACTGTATTTACCCTTTCAAGCCCTTGAGAGCTCTGCATTCTTCCATTAAGATCACCTGTAATTCTTTCAACCTCAGGTGTTTCAGACCAGACTGCTCAACTTTGTGAGCCTCACTGTACTTCAACCATCTTAAGTACATCCTTCTTACCCTACATAACATTCCATCATCCATGTCCTGACCTAGTCACTTAATTTGACTATATCCTTCTTGAAGCATTGGATTATTTATTGGAACCTGATTAGTTCCACTGGTTTAGATGGGGCAAAGTTTGTTAAGTGTGTTCAGGACGGATTCCTGTCACAGTATGTTGACAGGCCGACTAGAGGGAATGCCATACTAGATCTAGTATTAGGTAAAGAACCCGGTCAAGTCACAGATCTCTTAGTGGATGAGCAGCTGGGGAACAGTGACCACCACCCCTGGCCTTTAACATTATCATGGAAAAGGATAGAATCAGAGAGGACAGGAAAATTTTTAATTGGGGAAGGGAAAATTATGAGGCTGTAAGGCTAGAACTTGTGGGTGTGAATTGGGATGACGTTTTTGCAGGGAAATGAACTATGGGCATGTGGTCAATGTTTAGGGATCTCTTGCAGGATGTTAGGAATGAATTTGTCCTGGTGAGGAAGATAAAGAATGGTAGGGTGAAGGAACCATGGGTGACAAGTGAGGTGGAAAATCTAGTCAGGTGGAAAAAGGCAGATACATGAGGTTTAGGAAGCAAGGATCAGATGGGTCTATTGAGGAATATAGGGTAGCAAGAAAGGAGATTAAGAAGGGGCTGAGGAGAGCAAGAAGGGGGCATGAGAGGGCCTTGGTGAGCAGGGTAAAGGAAAACCCCAAGGCATTCTTCAACTATGTGAAGAACAAAAGGCAGACAGGAGTAAAGGTAGGACCAATTAGAGATAAAGGTGGGAAGATGTGCCTGGAGGCTGTGGAAGTCAGCGAGGTCTTCAATGAATACTTCTCTTCGGTATTCACCAATGAGAGGGAAGTTGATGACGGTGAGGACAATGAGTGAGGTTGATGTTCTAGAGCATGTTGATATGAAGGGAGAGGAGGTGTTGAAGTTGTTAAAATACATTAGGACGGGGAAAGGGAAGAGATTGCTGAGCCTCTGGCTAGGCTCTTTATGTCCTCATTGCCCATGGGAATGGTACTGGGGGATTGGAGGGAGGCGTGTTGTCCCCTTGTTCAAAAAAGGTAGTAGGGATAGTCCAGGTAATTATAGACCAGTGAGCCTCATGTCTGTGGTGGAAAAGCTGTTAGAAAAGACTTTTATAGAAAGAATCTATGGGCATTTAGAGAATCATGGTCCGAACAGGGACAGTCATCATGGCTTTGTGAAGGGCAGATCGTGTCTAACAAGCCTGATAGAGTTCTGTGAGGAGGTGACCAGACATATAGATGAGGGTACTGCAGTGGATGTGATCTACATGGATTGGAGTAAGGCATTTGACAAGGTTCCACGTGGTAGGCTTATTCAGAAAGTCAGAAGGCATGGGATCCAGGGAAGTTTGGCTAGGTGGATTCAGAATTGGCTTGCCTGCAGAAGGCAGAGGGTCGTGGTGGAGGGAGTAAATTTGGATTGGAGGGTTATGACTAGTGGTATCCCACAAGGATCAGTCTGGGACCTCTACTTTACGTGATTATTATTAACAACCTGGATGTGGGGGTAGAAGGGTGGGTTGGCAAGTTTGCAAGCGACACAAAGGTTGGTGGTATTTTGGGTAGTGTAGAGGATTGTCGAAGATTGCAGAGAGACATAGATAGGATGCAGAAGTGGGCTGAGAAGTGGCAGATGGAGTTCAACCCGGAGAATTGTGAGGTGGTACACTTTGGAAGGACAAACACCAAGGCAGGGTACAAAGTAAATGGCAGGATACTTGGGAGTGTGGAGGACAGAGAGATCCAGGGGTACACGTCCACAGATTCCTGAAAGTTTTCTCACAGGTGGACAGAGTAGTTAGGAAAGCTAATGGGGTGTTAGCTTTCATAAGTCGAAGGATAGAGTTTAAGAGTTGCGAGGTAATGATGCAGCTCTGTAAAACTCTGGTTAGGCCACACTTGGAGTACTGTGTCCGGTTCTGGTCGCGTCACTATAGGAAGGATGTGGAAGCATTGGAAAGGGTACAGAGGAGATTTACCAGGATGCTGCCTGGTTTAGAGAGTATGCATTATGATCAGAGATTAAGGGAGCTAGAGAAGGAGAGAAGGAGGATGAGAGGAGACATGATAGAGGTATACAAGATATTAAGAGGAATAGATGGAGTGGACAGCCAGCGCCTCTTCCCCAGGGCACCACTACTCAGTACAGGACATGGCTTTAAGGAAAGGGGTGGAAAGTTCAAGGGGGATATTAGAGGAAGGTTTTTTACTCAGAGAGTGGTTAATGCATGGAATGCACTGCCTGAGTCAGTGGTGGAGGCAGATACACTAGTGAAATTTAAGAGACTGCTAGACAGGTATATGGAGGAATTTAAGGTAGAAAGTTATATGGGAGGCAGGGTTTAAGGGTCGGCACAACATTGTGGGCCGAAGGGCCTGTACTGTGCTGTACTATTCTATGTTCTAAGCCTCTGAGTCCTTCAATTAATTCATTTGTGGAAATTATATTGGGGAATTATCAAATGACAATCGAAGGATGCACATTAATAGTTTCCACTTTTAGATATCTATACAAGTTTTTACAGTTTGTTTCATGTTTCTTGCTAGATTATTCATACACTGCATTATCATTTCCCTTATTGATTTCTTGGGCATCACCAGCCAGAGTCTGAAATTTTCCCAGACTGACTGCTCTTTTTGGCAATGGTGCAAGCTTCTTCCTTTGATCTACTATTCACTTGTTCACTTTATCAAACCACCAATGGACACTGGGCATGGCTTAAAGGTCATGGTTAGTGCAATGGGAAATGAGATCATCCATCTGTACTCTATCACATGAGGTTGGCGGGAGCCAGTGCACTCTGCCACTATTTTAAATGTGAAAGCTAACACAACTTAGTTTAGAGTGCCTTAAATGAAATCAACGGTCTGGAGGTACTTCACAGCACAACTTATGAAGTGAGGCCACAAGGAAACTGCAACAGTTTGGCGAAGAAGCTTCTTCAAGAGTTAAGTACAGTAGTAATGGAAGCAATGGAAAACCTTTGGGCACAGGCATGTTGCAGCAATTATAAACCAACAATATGCAAAAAGCCCAAAGAGAAGAAATGCAGAGATACCAATGTTGTAAGACTGCAGGTTACAGAAGAGGTTACAGAACAATGGTTTAAAACCAAGAAACAAAGTGAAAGCCAGTGACAATATCCTAAATAAGCTGTACTTTTTAAACAATTGTAGTGAATTGACTTTAAAAAAAAGAACCTAATTGTTCAAAGATAAATATATTCCATTTGAATAATATACTTCAACTATTTTCTGCCATGTTAGAAAATCACAATACACAATTTAGCTCAAGACGTACAAAAAAGCTGGATGAACTCAGCAGGTCGGGCAGCATCCATTGAAAGAAGCAGTCAACGTTTCCAAGCAGTCAATGCAAGCGTAAGTGCTACACCTGTCCCTACACCTCATCTCTTACCACCATTCAGGGCCCCAAACAGTCCTTCCAGTGAGGCAACACTTCACTTGTGAGTCTGTTGGGGTAATCTATTGCATCCGGTGCTCCCGGTGCGGCCTCCTCTACATCGGCGAGACCCGACGCAGATTGGGGGACCGCTTTGTCGAGCACCTACGCTCCGCCCACCACAACAGACAGGATCTCCCGGTTGCCACCCACTTCAACTCTGCTTCACATTCCCATTCGGATATGTCCATACATGGCCTCCTTTACTGCCATGATCAGGCCAAACTTCGGCTGGAGGAACAACATCTCATATACCGTCTGGGTAGTCTCCAGCCCCTTGGTATGAAGATCAAATTCTCCAACTTCAGGTAATTCCCTCCCTCTCCCTTTCCCCATCCCACTTCCACTCTGTCTCCTCTTCTAGCTGCCTATCACCTCTCATGACTCTGCCTCCTTTTACTACCCTTAGATTCCTTCTTCACCTCTCCTGCCTATCCCCTCCCTGCTTCCCCTCCCCCACCCCTTGATCTTTCCTCTGATTGGTTTTCCATCCTCCCCCCACCTTCTTTATAGGGCCCCTGCCCCCTCCTTGTTTAGTCCTGACGAAGGGTCTCGACCCGAAACGTTGACTGCTTCTTTCAACGGATGCTGCCTGACCTGCTGAGTATATCCAGCTTTTTTGCACGTCTTGATTTGACCACAGCATCTGCAGTGCACTGTGTACACAATTTAGCTACGTCCCAATTAACATTTTACAGCAAGTACTGATTTAACAGTTACAAAAAAAATCATAGAATCGTTTAGATAATCTTGATAAAGATACACAAGGATGATACAAAACATCAATCATCCATTCCAACAACACTGCAGCTGGAAGGATTTTCCATCGTTGAATGTCACAAATGTTCTCTTGAAAAGGAAAGAGTAATCCTTCAGAAACAACTGATGGCCTCCAGAAATGACTTGAGAGAACAAAATAGGGAATGGAGAGAAGAATTTCAGCTTTCCTTTCAACAACCTATGCATAATTAGTACAACTGACCAGAACACCAGCACACAGTGCATAGAACAAATGTTCCACAGAGTGGCACTCAAAATAACTGGCGTATGCTCTCAAGAGTTCCTACTTCCAACAGATTCCAACATATCTATCAACAATTCCCAATTATTCAGAACATTTAATGTAGCAAAAACATGCCAAGAATTTCCCACAATCACTGTATAAAAATACTTCTCATCAGCAAATCAAATCTAATATCCAAAAATTTAGACAGAAAAGTAGGTCTTCAAAGGAGAAAGGTGCTGACGTGCAAACAGGGAAGTTCAGAATTATGTCATTATGTCAACACAAGGTTTAGCCACTAACGATAGAGCAATACAAATCAGGAAAGTACAGAGATCTTGATTGGGCTTTAAGAAGTTCAGAGGGGACAAACAAATCTATAGGAAGAAGTACAGTCAAGGTTTCGGGCCAAGACCCTTCATCAGGACGAAACATCAACTGTACTTCTTCCTACAGATGCTGCCTGGACTGCTGCATTCCACCAGCATTTTGTGTGTGTTGCACAGTGTCTACAATACTACTTTACCAAGAGAAAGCCTGCTAAAACCTAACATGCAAAATTGCCAAAAAAAAAGCCAATAAATGGCAGCCAAAAGACAGTGGGGACCATGACAATAGAAGTACCAAACATCTACGACTACAAAGGAACTGGAGATCTAGAAATCTGAACACTGCATCAGACAAATGCCAGACAGAGAAGGCAGCAATATAGACTCATCACAACCCAGACTATAAGTCACAATAAGTCAAGAATTCCTTTTTATATCTTTTTACTAATTTTAAACATAAGAGAAACATAGATACAGAGAGTTTGAGAATACATTAATTAATAGGTTAAAGTATAAATACAAATAGATGATAATCCATATATAACCTCCCAAACTCATAGTGATTACGAAAAAAGGAGTAAATAAGAAAAAAAAAAACCCTCCAAAAAAAAAAAACCTAACCAACATGGGCCATTGCATTAAGTCAAATATACACAGCAGCGTCAATAGCTCCGTACCTCCATCCAAATAATTAAGGATAATAAAAGTAAGGTTTAGGAAAAGTCAGTTTAGCTCATATGAAAATGTTGAATAAATGGTCTCCAAGTTTCTTCAAATTTAATTGAAGGGTCAAAAACAACACTTCTAATTTTTTCTAAACTCAAACAAGAAATAGTTTGAGAAAACTACTGAAATATGGTTGGAGGATTAATTTCTTTCTGATTCAATAGGATAGACCTTCTAGCCATTAACGTAACAAATGCAATCATCCGCCGAGCTGAGGGGGATAAACAACTATTATCCACCATTGGTAAACTGAAAATTGCAGTAATAGGATGCGGTTGCAATTTAATATTCAGAACTTTTGAAATAATACCGAAAATATCTTTCCAATAATTTTGCAAGCAGGGGCAAGACATGTGGGTCAATGAAGCAACTCCAGAATGACATCTGTCACAGGTTGGATGAACATAAGAATAAAATCGAGCAATTTTATCCTTAGACATGTGAGCCCTATGTACAACCTTAAATTGTATTAAGGCATGTTTAGCACAAATAGAAGAATAGACTAATTGTAAAATTTTCTCCCACTGCTCAGTGGGTATAAGAAAATGAAGTTCTTTTTCCCATTCCTTCTTAATTTTTCCTGATACTTCTAGCTGTATTTTCATGATCATATTATAAATGATGGCTACTAAACCCTTCTGGCAAGGATTCAGAGCTAAAAAATTTTCCATAATGTCCATTGGACATAATTTCGGAAAAAACTGTAACATGTTATTCAAGACATTTCTAACTTGCAAGTATCTCAAAAAATGAGTTTTAGGCAAATTATATTTATTAGATAGCTGTTCAAAGGACATTAAACTATTGTCTAAAAAAAAATCACAAAAACGTTATACCTTTTGTTTTCCATAATAGAAAGGCTTGATCAATAAAAGAGGGTCGAAAGAAAAAGTTAGATATAATAGGGCTTGATAAGATAAACTTAATCAAGCCAAAGAATTTACAAAATTGAAACCATATTCGTAATGTATGTTTAACTATAGGATTGGTTATTTGTTTATTCAATTTAGATAAAGCAAAAGGAAGCGAAGATCCTGAAATAGAAAACAATGAGAAGTCTTGTACAGATTTACATTCCAAATTTACCCATTGTGGGCAAGATACTATAATCAATTCTTGTGTCCAAAGTATTAAATATCGAATATTAACTGCCCAATAGTAAAATCTCAGGTTTGGCAAAGCCAAACCACCCTCCTTCTTAGGCTTCTGTAAATATTTTTTACTTAAACGTATAAAATTCTAAAGGGATTGGACAGGCTAGATGCAGGAAGATTGTTTCCGATGTTGGGGAAGTCCAGAACGAGGGGTCATAGTTTAAGGATAAAGGGGAAGCCTTTTAGGACCGAGATTAGGAAAAACTTCTTCACACAGAGAGTGGTGAATCTGTGGAATTCTCTGCCACAGGAGACAGTTGAGGCCGGTTCATTGGCTATATTTAAGAGGAAGTTAGATATGGCCCTTGTGGCTAAAGTGATCTGGGGGTATGGAGAGAAAGCAGGTACAGGGTTCTGAGTTGGATGATCAGCCATGATCATACTGAATGGCGGTGCAGGCTCAAAGGGCCGAATGGCCTACTCCTGCACCTATTTTCTATGTTTCTATGTTTAATCTAGGATTTTTATTCTGCCACACATACGAGGATATTTTGGAGTCAATAATATCAAAAAAAGATTTAGGAATAAAAATTGGTAATGCTTGGAATAAATATAAAAATTTGGGTAATACTATCATCTTAATAGCATTAATTCGACCAATCAATGACAAAGATAATGGGGACCACCTGGTAACAAGTTGCTTGATTTGGTCAATTAAAGGTAAAAAATTAACTTTAAATAAATCCTTATGTTTCTTGGTAATTTTAATACCCAAATAAGTAAAATGATCTGTAACAACTTTAAATGGTAAGTGTTTATAAATTGGAACTTGCATATTTAATGGAAATAATTCACTCTTATTAAAATTCAGTTTGTAACTAGAAAAGCTACTAAACTGAGTAAGCAAGGACGAAATAGCAGGAATAGATCTCTCAGGGTCAGATATGTATAGTAACAAATCATCAGCATATAATGATAACTTATAAGTCCCTTCCCCACGAGTAATACCAAAAATATTAGGTGATTCACAAATGGCAATGGCTAAAGGTTCCAAAACAATGTCAAATAATAAAGGACTTAAAGGACAGCCTTGCCTCGTACCACGGGATAACTGAAAAAAAGGACATCTCTGATTATTGGTAAGAACCGAAGCCAAAGGTTTATAATATATTAATCTAATCCATGATATAAATTTTAAACTAAAATTAAAATTCTATTAAATAAATATGGCCATTCAACTCTATCGAACGCTTTTCCAGCATCTAAGGAAATAACACATTCTGGTATTTTAGGTGAAGGAGTATAAATTATATTAATTAATTTTCTGATGTTAAAAGATGAATAATGGTTTTTAATAAACCTGGTCTGATCTTCAGAAATAATTTTAGGTAATATATTTTCTAATCTAGTGGCCAAAATTTTGGTAAAAATCTTAGAATCCATATTCAGCAAGGATATAGGCCGACAGGATGCACATTCAGTGGGGTCTTTATCTTTTTTAAGAATTAGAGAAATGGAGGCATCATAAAAAGATTGTGGTAATTTACCTACAGTTAACTCATCTTTAAAAATTTTACAAAGCCAAGGAGAGGTTATAGAAGAAAAGGATTTTAAAAATTCCGCAGTATAACCATCTGGACCAGGGGCTTTACCTGAATTCATTGAAAAACTAGCCCCTTTTATTTTGGTTTCCGTAATAGGTGCGTCTAGAAATACACTGTCTTCTGTTGTTAATTTCGGGATATTCAATTTTCTTAAAAATTCATCCATTATGGAAGAATCCTCAACAAATTCTGATTGATATAAAGAATTATAAAAATCTTGAAAGGCTTCATCTCTTTATGATCAATCGTCAAAGTGCCATCTCGTTTACGAATCTTGGTGATTTGTCGTTTAACCGAAGCAATTTTCAATTGATTAGCCAATAATTTGCCAGATTTATCTCCATGTACATAAAACTGGGTTCTAGATTTAATTAACTGATTTTCAATCGAAGAGGATAATAACAAACTATGTTCCATTTAAAGTTCAACTCTTTTTTTTAATAAAGTTCTTTACTGGGGGTCACTGAATAAATCTTATCAATTTCTTTAATTTTATCGACAAATATTAATATTTCAGAATTAGTTCATTTCCTAACTCCAGCAGAGTATGAAATAATCTGTCTGCGAATAAATGCTTTAAGAGTGTCCCATAATGTTCCAGTAGAGATCTCTTCTGTAGAATTTGTTGAAGAAAACAAATCAATTTGTTGTTTAACAAAGTCTGAGTCCTGCGGTAAAATAGAGTTGAACCTCCAAGATTTAGCATTAGAAGATGAATCCATTGTCTTAATAGATAACTTCAAAGGTGCATGGTCAGAAATGGTAATGGAATTGATAACATCTGTGAGTAAACGATGATCAATAAAGAAGTAGTCAATTCTTGAGTAATTATGATAAACATGAGAAAAGTATGAGAATTCTTTATTGTTAGGGTTTAAAAATCGCCAAATTTCAGAAATTCCAGAATCAACCATAAAGGAATTAATAAGAGAGGCTGATTTATTCGGAAAAACCTGGGTGGGCTTAGATCTATCCATTGAAGGATTTAAGCAACAGTTAAAATCCCCACCCAATATCAGCATGTACTGATTCAAATTAGGAAAGGATATAAATAAACACTTAAAAAATTCAGGACAATCAGATAAGTCAAGAATTCCATTTCAGTGGAACAGGTACTACAGAAGATAGTAAAAGGATGCAGAGCATAAACATAGTTCATCAACAGTCATCTGGAGAATCATACCCAATTATGGCAGCTCTTACAGATCTGGTCCTTCAAGCGAAGGAATGAAAATAGTTAAGACAGTGATTTGGATACTTGATTCTTGTTTTTGCCTTTCATTAAGTCAGGGATGTAACACAAGCACCAAATGTAATATATCTGAGGGTCATAATTGAATTAGGGTTGTGATTCAATTAAGGTTTCTGTGCTGTAACCAACAGATCTATAAGTTGGCCAGGAAGATCCAGTATATGTGGAAGCAAGCCATTGTTAAGGATACTGTTTGAAATGCAAGCCCTTTTCTTCTATGGATGATTTGTATCACTGACTATTTTCCAAATGCTTAGATATTCAAATGAGATCAATTCTGAAAGAACTTCACATTGAAGGTAGTAAATTTTGCTTGAGATAGTTGATTTACGTAAACATGATTGGAATGTATTGAGGAACCAAATGGTTTTGCTTAAGAATAAGTGCAAAAAATCCACTCCTACATTCACTTCTTCCTCCACTCCCCAGAATACACCCCTCCTCCCTCCTGCTAGAGCCATGCAATTGAAAATGCATATTTTCTGGACTAGAAATTCCACAGAAAATTTCCCTGTATGAATTGAACTTGCAAAGCTGGTTCATTTAATTCTTTTATTAGGAAATGGTATTAACTAGATGGGCCAAATGTCCTTCGTGGCCCTGAACAATTACCAGGAATGGATGGTTGGCCTTTGGAGAAACCATCAGATAACTAAGGATTATTTCTGTTAATTGGTGTTTGAGACAGTTCCTGAGGAATCTTGACAGGGTTGAGATGATGTTTCTTCTTGAGGGAGGATCAAGGATTAGAGTGGCTTTTAAAAATAAAGGTCATGAATTTTGCATAGGAGCAATTTTTTTTTGCACTAAGTGTTGCAAGTCACTGGAATGCTCCTCACCAAAGGTGGCAAAAGCAGACTGAATAACTTTTTTAGGAAGCTTGATGCTTTCTGGGTAAGAAACCACAGGAGTGCAAGGCTGATGTTACAGTCAGATTCATTACAATCTTATCAAATGACTGTCAAGGGACAGAGGGACACACTTCTGCTCCTAATCTGTAACGAGCCTACATTTTTGGGCACTCTGAGAACCATGAAGTTTTAACAGAAATTCACCAAACTAGGAGCACACAAGGTAAGTCTCAATACTTAGAACAAATGGAGGATCTCTATCCAAAACACTGACTGCCCATCGACATTGTCTGACCCACTGTCCCTCCAGCATCTGCAGTGTCATGTCCTTCTCAATACTTTCCTCTGCCCACCCTTCACACAATTAAGACATGCAACTCCAACCAACCAAGCTGTCCTGCCATCCTTCAAATCCTGACTAACACTGCATGCTCCCAACCTCCCACAAACCAGACCTCTGAATCAAAGTCTGTGCCCTTGCACACATCTGTGACCTTTACCCCAGGCTCTAACTACTCATTAATGCTCAATTACCCCACACAAGTGCTTCAGGGGCAGTACTGTCATGCAGCTGCTGTTACCTCTCAGCTCCAGTGATCCAAGTTCAACCCGGACTTGAGGTGATGTTTATAAAGAGTTTGCACCACTCTCCCTGTGATCACATGGGGGTGGAACAGGTGTTCTGGTTTCTTGCCACAAGACAAAAACAACAGTCAATTGACAACTGCAAATTGCCCATGAAGTTAGATGGAAATGACGGGAACAGGTTTAGTCTAAGTGGATGGTTGGTGCAGACACAGTAGCCTGAAGGCTTATTTCTGCCCGGTATGACTCCATTATTTCAAAGAAGTCCTCTTCCTGTCACCACAATCACTTTCCACCTACCTGCCTCCGAACTGATAGAATAGTAGCAGCTCATCGTCAAAAAAAAAGAATCTGAGGCAACCCAGAATGATAAAATAGGGCACTTTTATCAGCACACTAACTTCACAACCAGCCATTTGAAGCGGAATAAACAAAGAAAAGACCTGGTGCCAAGCACGAGACCATGAGGAATCTGCTTCGGCTGCACCACAGAGAAGGGACAATCTGAAAGGTGATGAAGCAGAGAAACACAATCACGTATCAACTTCCAACTACAGTTAAAGAAACTCTGAGATCCTTTTAAATTGAACGTTCAGTTGTTGTTGTGCATTTGAGACTACAGCACTGCAACTTGTACAGGATAACATGGCAAAAAAGTCTAGAAAATGGCTACTCCCTGAAGAAGAGATACAGTTTGAGTTCAAGTTCATGGTATACATCTAGTTGTCCCCAACGCTCATTCACTCCAAAATACACCAGGCCTTTGGAGAGCTATGCTGCCTAAAGTGGAGGATGGAACTGTAATGTCAGGTATATGATGCCACAAGTCTCAAGCAATCCAAGTACCAAACAAGAGTACCCATCTACCCCCAGAGCAGGGGTTGTCAACCTGAGGTCCAAGGGCCCTTGCTTAATGGTATTGGTCCATGGCATTAAAAAAAAAAGGGTGAGAGCCCCTGGTCTCCAGCCTGCATTCATCCTCAGATGTAGGGCAAGGTGATGAGGAATGGAGGCAAAAAGACAAGAATGCCAGCAAGACAAGGGAAGCATGCTAGAATGTCAGGAGGGGATCATTCTGATTTTACAGTCAATGAGGCGGCAAAGAAGGACAGATTACTGCACACAGTGAGACATATTCACAAATTAAGAAATTATCTAAACCAACAACAATCTGAATTCTTTGAATAGGGTTGAAAGTAAAGCTAGGGATCTAAAAGAAGCCCAAAATTGAAATATTTCAACCGTCAGTGGCTCCATGGCAACAGCAGAAGATTTAAAAGAGGTCTAAGATATGGTGCATTTGTTGAGCATATTGCAGAAATCCTGGGGAATTTACAACTCATTTTCTCAAAGTTGCTTATTGCTGTTATTTTTGATGTATGTCTTCTGTTGCACACTGGCTGTCCATCTTGGTTTGTGTGTGGGTTTTTCTTCGACTCTATTGTGTTTCTTTGTGTCTACTTTGAATGCCCTCAAGAAAATTAATTTCAGGGTCATGCACGATGACATGTACAATAGACACTTTGATAATAAATTTACTTTGAACATGGAGCTAAAGTGGACCTTCAAATGCAGAAGACAGAACAGATATGGGATGATGTTTCAAAACCACTACAAAGCCCAATAATTAAGTGCCACGGATTATGTAATTTCTTCAGCCAGAGGTTCACAGTTGTTCGTGGGTGCTTCTTGTCGCATGCTTGCTAATATGCTCAAATGCATTTGAAACTCGATTGCAGGATAAAGGGAGAGCACGAAGACAAGGTCTTTGTTACTTTGCTGTCCCCTGCTGTTACTTATCCTAGTGAGCAGTAGCATTGTGATTAATGTGATGCTACTACACTGCCAGCAACACAAGTTCAATTCTGCTACTGCCTGTAAAGTGTTTGCACAACCCTCCCACGACCACATGGGCTTTCTCCAGCTGCTTGGATTTCCTCCAACATTCCAAAGTTGTACAGGTTAGTATGTTAATTGGCCACATGGGTGCAATTGGTTAGAACATGCTGCGTCTCCAAATCAAAACTCAACTTGTGCCACATTCTAACACTGACAGAACTCTGATCAAATAACAATTTGGCAGTAACTATAAGATCTGGGCTTCATTTTTGACTTCTGAAGAACTTTATGGTTGACACTATCTCCAGATCAAATACATTGCACACTGTAACCTGTAAGTCAGCAAGTGTTCTCTCTGGGGACAAAAATGGCTTCAATCCACAGGAATGAAGTGGTTCTGCCCCAAAAATAAAGAGCTGATCCATGAATTGAAGATTGTTTGCTGTTGATAATTTACACAAATCATCACTTAATGCATGTTTTCTATACATTTTACAAGCACAAGACTTGTAAATCCCTGAAATACATCGGTAATTGTTAAAATGTGGTTCAATTGGAGTACTGCATACAGATCTGGTTGCCCCATTACAGGAAGAACGTAGATGCTTTGGAGAGGATGCGGAAGACGTTTACCAGTATGCTGCCTGGAATACAGGGCATGTGCTATAACGAGAGATTACACACGGTTGGGTTGTTTTTTTCTGGAATGGCAAGTCAGAGAGGAGATCTGTTAGAGGTTTATAAGATTATGAGAGGCATAGATCGAGTACACAGAGCATCTTTTTCCCCCAGGGTCGAAATGTTCAATACTGGGCATACATTTAAAGTGAGAAAGGGTTAGTTCAAAACAGATGAGAGGAGTGAGTCTTTTTAAAAAAAAAAGAGAGGTGTGTGCCTGGAATGTGCTGCTTAGGGTGGTCGTACAGGAGATACATTAGGAATTTAGAATCAGGCCATGAATGTGAGGAAAATGGAAGGATATGGACATTGTGTAGGCAGAAAGGATTAGTTTAGTTGGTCATTTGTTACTAATTTAATTGGTTCAGCACAATATTGTGGGCTTGTGCTGTGCTTTTCTATATTCTAATTTACTGATATGAGATTACGTGGAAATCTGTGGTATTTCCATTCAATTTCTTACAAAATAAAACATTAGTTCACAGTAAGCCAGAAACATGACGACTTGATGCATAAATAACCAAAGGTAATATGGTTAACTCATGTATTTTTAAGGTACAAAACAACCTGTTTGATATATGCATTTTATTCTCCAACTGCATTTCAAAGAAGAATAAAAAATACAAACCCTCAGGAAAATTAATTACAGAATTTCCATTTTCTGGTCTGTTCAAGTTTATTTTGAGCAATCTCATCTGACAAAAACATTTTTTAAACCATTTCCCTTCAAGCCACAAATGAACTTCAAAGCAATCAGGTGCATCTCAGTGATAGCCTTCCTACACCCCACTCAGGAGGTTATTTTTTCAAGCTTTTACAAAAGCATTTAAAAAAAAGCTTGAAGTGGAAAATCAAAAAAGAAAACACTGAGAATACTCAGCAGGTCAGACAGACCTGTGGAGACTGAAACAGGAGTCTTAAAAAAAGGGCCTCAGCCCAAAATCTGGACTGTTCATTTCCACAGACACTGCCTGACCTACTGAGTTACTCCAGCATTTTGTTTGTGTTGTTTTGGATTTCCAGTATCTGCCAAATTTCTTGTGTTAACCAAGTTAATATTTCACGATGATGACTTTTCATTAGAAGTATGAAAGGATAGCATGTTATAGAAGAAAAGGAGGGATGGAGAGAACAAACAAAATATTTGTGAAGAATGTTGAAGCTTCATTGCAGAATGTCAGCTGCTTATTAAGTGGCAGCCAAACAATCCAGAAATAATATGAAGAGAGATTAAAGCAAGGAAATGAAAGGAAAAACTAATGCTGAAACTGTGAGATAGAGAGCACTGTAGTTTTCTGGAAAGGGCAGTGAGATTGTGCAAGGAGAAAGTGAATGGTGGAAGAACAATCTTTCTGATATTGCACTTGCATCCAGCTCCTCAAGCATAACACTGTGGATGATAGCGTACAGTGAAATGATAACCTTATTTCAGCCATCTAATTTGACTTAATCTCACATTTCTACGGATATTTCCCTCTGCTTTGTTTGGCATTAAAAACAAACTTCACAGATCAGGACCACTATCATGGTAATAGATATAAATGGGGTCCACCAACTCTGTGGCTGAATGGTCACAGCTCTAAAACATTGAAAGAAAAAATCCGTAGATGCTGGAAATCCAAACAACACACACAAAAGGCTGGAGAAACTCAGCAGGCAGGCAGAATCTATGGAAAAGTGTAAACAGTTGCCATTCTGGGCCAAGACCCTTCATCAGGGTTGGAGGGCAAAAAAGATGAGAAATCAGAGCAAGAAGGTGGAGGAGGGGAGGAAGTAATACAAGGCAGTAGGTGACAGGTGAAACCTGGAGAAAGGGAGGGTGAAGTAAAGAGCTGGGAAGTTGATTGGTGAAAGAGATAAAGGGATGGAGAAGGGGGAATCTGATAGGAAGCCATGGGAAAAAGGGAAGGGGAGCAGCACCAGAGGGAGCGGATGGGCAAGGAAGGAGATAATGTGAGGGGGAATGAGAATGGGGAATGGTGAAGGATGGGGGAGAACCATTACTGAAGTTCAGAAAATCATTGTTCAGGCCATCAGATTGGAAGCTACCCAGATGGAAAACAAGGTGTTGTATTTGAGGAGACAATGAACTGACAAGTCGGAATGAGAAGAAACAGAGCATTGGAGAGGGAGAGGAACAGACAAGTTAGGAAAGCGTTTAATTGGAGTAAGGGGAAACATGAAGCTATTAGGCAGGAACTTGGAAGCATAAATTGCGGACAGATATTCTCAGGGAAATGTACAGCAGAAATGTGGCAAATGTTCAGGCATTCTGCATAGGTATGTTCCAATGGGACAGGGAAAGGATGGTAGGGTACAGGAACCGTGGTGTACAAAGGCTGTTGAAAATCTAGTCAAGAAGAAAAGCTTACGAAAGGTTCAAAAAACTAAGTAATGATAGAGATCTAGAAGATTATAAGCCTATCAGGAAGGAGCTTAAGGAGGAAATTAGGAGAGCTAGAAGGGGCCATGAGAAGGCCTTGTGAAGCAGGACTAAGGAAAACCCCAAGGCATTCTACAACTATGTGAAGAGCAAGAGGAAAAGACATGAGAGAACAGGACCAATCAAGTGTGACAGTGGAGAAGTGTGTATGGAACCGGAGAAGATAGCAGAGGTACTTAATGAATACTTTGCTTCAGTATTCACTACGGAAAAGGATCTTGGCGATTGTAGGGTTGACTTACAGCAGATTGAAAAGCTTGAACATGTAGATGTTAAGAAAGAGGATATGCTGGAGCTTTTGGAAAGTATCAAGTTGGATAAGTCACCGGGACCAGACAAGATGTACCCCAGATGACTATGGGAGGTGAGGGAGGAGATTGTTGAGCCTCTGGCAATGATCTTTGCATCATCGATGAGGACGGGAGAGGTTCCCAAGGATTGGAGGGTTGCAGATGTTGTTCCTTTATTCAAGAAAGGGTGAAGAGATAGCCTAGGAAATAGCCCAGAATAGCCCAAGGAAATTATAGACCAGTGAGTCTTACCTCAAGATCCTGTGAGGCAGGATTTATGAACATTTGGAGAGGTATAATATGATTAGGAGTAGTCAGCATGGCTTTGTAAAGGGCAGTTCATGCCTTACAAGCCTGATTGAATTTTTTGAGGATGTGACTAAACACATTGATGAAGAAAGAGTAGTAGATGTAGTGTATGTGGATTTCAGCAAGGCATTTGATAAGGTACCCCATGAGAAAGTAAGGAGGCATGGGATCCAAGGGATCATTGCTTTGTGGATCCAGAATCGGCTTGCCCACAGAAGGCAAAGAGTGGTTGTAGATGGGTCATATTTCTGCATGGAGGTCGGTCACCAGTGGTGTGCCTCAGGGATCAGTTCTGGGACCCCTTCTCTTCGTGAAGTTTATAAATGACCTGGATGAGGAAGTAGAGGAATGGGTTTGTAAGTTTGCTGATGACAAAGGTTGGGGGTGCTGTGGATAGTATGGAGGGCTGTCAGAGGTTACAGCGGGACATTGATAGGATGCAAAACTGGGCTGAGAAGTGGCAGATGGAGCTCAACCCAGATAAGTGTGAGGTGGTTCAGCTTGGGAGGTCAAATATGATGGCAGAATATAGTATTAATGGCAGTGTAGAGGATCAGAGGGATCTTGGAGTACAAGTCCATAGGACACTCATAGGTTGACTCTGTGGTTAGAAGGCATACGGTGCATTGGCTTTCATCAATCTTGGGATTGAGTTCAAGAGCTGAGAGGTAATGTCACAGCTGTTTAGGAACCTGGTCAGACCCCACTTGGAGTACTGTGCTCAGTTCTGGTCACCTCACTACAGGAAGGATGTAGAGGAGATTTACAAGGATGTTGCCTGGATTGGGGAGCATGCCTTATGAGAACAGGTTGAATGAACTCGGCCTTTTTTCTTCAGAGTGACGGAGGGTCAGAGGTGACCTGATAGAGGTGTATAAGATAATGAGAGGCATTGATCGTGTGGATAGTCAGAAGTTTTTCCCCAGGGCTAAAATGGCTAACATGAGAGGGTACAGTTTTAAGGTGCTTGGGAGAAGGTACATAGGAGATGTCACGGGTAAGCTTTTTTTAAAAAAGAAAACAGCGGTGAGTGCATGGAATGGGTTGCCGGCAACGGTGGTGGGGGCAAATACGATAGGGTCTTTTAAGAGACTCCTGGATAGGTACATGGAGCTGAGAAAAATACAGGGCTATGGGTAACCCTAGGCGATTTCTAAAGTAAGTACATGTCGGCACAGCATTGTGGGCCAAAGAGCGTGTATGGTGGTATAGGTTTTCTATGTTTCTAGACATTTAGATAGGCACATGAATGTGAGGAAGATGGAGGGATTATGAAAATTCTGCAGTTAGGAGGGATTCGTTTTTGGGTTTTTTTATTTTTTAGTTGGTTCAGCAGAACATTGTGGGTCGAAGGGACTATTCCTGTGCTATACTTATCTTTTTTCCCCAATATTTTTATTAGTTTCTACATATAAGAATACAGAGTACAAGAAAGTGTATATAAAAGGTCAAAAGATAAAAAAATCACCAATTACATTATATCTGTTCATAACAACAATCTGATTACCCCCATATTCATGTCAGTTAATCAAGTTACATTGAAATATACTAATTTATTACAAAAGAAAGAATCTTAGCCCTACCAAGCCCAAAGCTGTTCATTAAGGAGAAAAGGTAAAATACCTTCTCATATAATAAAAATTAATAATAGCCAACATCTGAGTTGAAACGAAAATCGAAGGTTTTGAAAATAATTCAGAAAAGGTCCCCACAATGTCTGAAAGTCTTGATGAGATTCAGAAATTGAACAACGAACCTTCTCTAAATCTAAGCAGGATATTGCATAACCATTGAGCATGAGTAGGAGGAAAAACATCTTTCCATTTAAACAAAAGGGTCCTCCAAGCTATAAGAGAGCTAAAGGCCTAAATATGCAAATCAAATGCTTTCAGTTTAACATCTTGTCCTGCAACAATACCGAATAGGGATATCAGAGGGTTAGGCTTAAAATTGACTTTAAAAAGGAAAAAGTTTGAAAAACTTCCTTCCAATATTTTTCAAGATTCAGAAAAGTCCAAAACATATGAATTAATGAAGCTTCTCCATTATTACATCTGTCACAGTAGGGAGGTACATCCAAATAAAAACAAGATAGCTTATCCTTAGTCATATGAGCTCTATGTACCCCCTTAAACTGTATGAGGGAATGACGAGCACATCTCGATGAACTATTAACCAGTTTAAAAATTTCATTCCAAGTTTCCTCAGATATTGATGTCTGTAAATCTTGTTCCCAGAGATTCTTAATTTTGTATAAAGGAACATTCCTCATCTCCAATAACATACCATACATATCAGATTATGAAAAGGTGTCAAACTAAAAATTACATCTAGTAAGTTCTTATCTGAGCTTATAGGGAATGTACATAATTGAGATCTTAAAAAGTCTCTAATTTGTAAATATCTAAAACAGTGGGTTTTGGGTTTGCTATTGTTGTTGTTCGTCCTTCGGAGTCGAAGACGACCACGACTTCTGTCAGGTGGAGGGTTTGTGACTGTGGGTCCGGAGGTGACTGGTGAGGCCAATCCGGGCCCTGAAAGCTCACCTACATTTGGGACACATGAGGGTAGGTGCTGCAGTGGAAGTAGCTTGAGCCTTCCTCTGAGCCTTTGCAGTTTGTCTGATTTCTGCTGCATAAGCTCCTTTAGTGGTCCTGCTCCACCAGGTTGGGCGGTCCAGAGCAAGCGATTCCCAGCTACTGGGATTGATGTTGAGGTCTTTGAGGGACACTTTGAGGCAGTCTTTGAAACTTTTCTTCTGCCCTCCAACTGAGTGCTTGCCCTGGCTCAGCTCTCCATACAGCAGCTGTTTTGGTAGTCGACTGTCAGACATCCTGACAACATGGCCAGCCCATCTGGCTTGGGCTTTCTGTAGGAGGGGGTAGACGCTGTGGGTGCTAGCCCGCTCCAGGACATCCGTGTCTGGGACTTTGTCCTGCCATCGTACGTGGAGAAGTCTGCGGAGGCAGCTCAAGTGGAAGTGGTTGAGCTGTTTAGCGTGTCTGCTGTAGACAGTCCAGGTCTCGCTGGCATAGAGGAGGGTGGTGAGAACCACTGCTCGGTAGACCTTCAGCTTGGTGGTAAGGCTGAGTTCTCTCCACTCCCATACATTCTCACGGAGTCTCCTAAAGGCGGCACTGGCTTTGGCAAATCTGTTGCTGATCTCTGCATCTTGTTCACCGCTCGTGATAGAGTACTGCCCAGATAAGTAAAGCTGTCGACTGCCAGTAGCTTCTGCCCCTTTACTGTGATGTGTGGTTCCTGGTAGGGCTTTCCGGGTGCAGGCTGGTACATAACTTTGGTCTTTTTGATGCCGATTGTAAGTCCGAAGTTGTCACAGGCTCGTGAGAAGCAGTCCATTTCTCGCTGCATCTTCTGCTCTGTGCTGGCGTTGAGGACGCAATCATCAGCGAATAAGAGGTCTCTGACGACGGTCTCCTTTACCTTTGTAACAGCCTGTAGACGCCGGAGGCTGAATAGCCCACCGCCAGTCTTGTATCTGACGTGTATACCATCCTGACAATCACGGAAGGCATCATCCAGCATAGCAGAGAAGACCATGCTAAAGAGTGTAGGGGCCAGAATGCATCCTTGCTTCACACCGTTACTGGGAAGGCTTCTGACTCGTCACCATCATCCAAAACTTTCACCATCATGCCATCGTGGAACTGCCGAACAATCGTGATGAACCTGCTAGGTCAGCCAAACTTCTCCATTATCTTCCATAAGCCATCTCTGCTGACCGTATCAAAAGCCTTGGTCAGATCAACGAAGGTCATAAAGAGGACGCTGTGCTGCTCTTGACATTTTTCCTGGAGTTGGCGTGCAGCAAATATGTCGACAGTCCACGCTCTGCATGGAAGCCACACTGGCTTTCTGAGAGGAGACCTTGCTCAAGGTGTTGGAGATGGTGATTAAGCAGGACGCGAGCTAAGATCTTCCCAGCTATGGACTGGAGGGAGATGCCTCGGTGATTGTCACAAAACTGGCGGTTGCCTTTCCTCTTGTAGATGTGGACTATACTGGCATCTTTCAACTGTTGCGGGACCTTTCCTTCATTCCACATAGACTGGAAGAGCTCAGTCAGCTTCTGCATCATGAATGGGCCTCCTGCTTTGTAGACTTCAGCAGGGATTGCATCTGATCCTGGTGCTTTGCTACAAGAAAGTTGCCTGATGGCTTTTCTGACTTCTTCTTCTGTGGGGTGGTTGTCAAGGTCCAGGTTGATCTCCACCTGAGATAGGCGAGCGATGGCCTCATCATTGATTTTGGCAGGGCGGTTGAGGACCTGGTTGAAGTGTTCAGCCCATCTCTCCAAAATCTGCTTTTTCTCTGTCAGCAGCCAAGTCCCATCTGCACTGAGGAGGGGGGAGGAGGCAGAGGACTGAGGTCCAGACATAGTCTTCAAAGCGTCGTAGAAACGCTTGGTATCGTGACTGTCTGCATAGCCCTGGATCTCATCGGCCTTATTGCTGAACCAAACATCCTGCATCTCACCGAGTTTCTTCTGCACTTTCCGACTTGCACTGGCGAAGGCATCTATCTTTGCTTGTGATGTGGGATCGTTCTGCTGCGCTCTGAACAGTTGGTGTTTCTCTGACAACAATGCCTGTATCTCCTCGTCGTTCTCATCGAACCAGTCTTGATGTCTACGGATTGCTGCTCCGAGATGTTCGAGAGCGGTAGAGTAGACTGCATCTCTGAACGCCGACCACTGCTCTTCAATGCTGGTGTGGTCATCCTGGGGTGTGTCAAGCAGCCTGCCATCTAGGTCTTCACGAAATTCTTCTGCAACTACGCTGCTCTTCAGCTTGGAGACATTGAGCCTCTTTGCTGTCTTCTGACCTTGGGGTCTTCTCACAGGCAGGATGCGAAGTTTAAACTTGGACACTATGAGTCGATGATCCGTCCAGCAGTCGGCACCACACATGGCCTTTGTCACTCTCACATCTTGCCAGTCCCTCTTTCTGGTGATGACAAAGTCGATCAGATGCCAGTGCCTAGAGCGTGGATGCATCCAAGAAGTCTTGTTATGGGTAGGGAGGCGGAATAGGATGTTGGTGATGACAAGGTCATGCGTAGTGTATGTCTTGAGGAGCAGCAGGCCATTGCTGTTACTCTTGCCAATACCATGTCTTCCAAGAATCCCTTCCCAGGTCTGGCGTTAAAGTCCCCGAGGACAATAAGCTTCTCTGACTGTGGGACTGCTGCTATGAGGGCGTCAAGTTCTTCATTGAACTTATCTTTGATGTCATCTGGGTTGGTCATCGTTTGGGCATATGCGCAGATCAGCGTTGCACTCCTCTTATTGCCAAGTGGGAGCCGAATCGTCATCAGGTGATCGTTGATGCCCTCTGGAAGCTTGTCAAGTTTATGAGCGAGGTGGGATCGGATGGCAAATCCAACGCCAGCCTCTCGTTGTTCAAAGCTGCTGCGACCGCTCCAGAAGAAGGTGTACCCACCACCATGTTCTGTAAGCTGGCCCTTGTCTGCTAAGCGTGTTTCACTGAGTGCTGCAGTGTCCACGTTATAGCGGGCTAGTTCTTTGGCGACCAGTGCTGTTCTTCTTTCTGGTCTGATAGCCTTGGTGATGTCAAGCAGAGTTCGCACGTTCCATGTGCCAAAGTTGAGCACCTTCACTTTCGTTTCCTTTGTAGTTCGACCGCTGAGTGGGATCCCCGCCAGCCGCGGTGTGCCGGCCAGGGTAAGATGAAGCAGGCTATGTTTGAGGCACCTTTTCTAGCCCCTTCCTCCATGGAGGTGAGCAGAGTGATTCCTAAAGAGGACTGCTCAGACACCCAGGGGGCTGCCGAGCTCCACTGCTGCTTCATTCCAGTGGAGAACGACCCAATGCCCTGGGCCGCCTGTGTGCAGGTTTGTGACTACAGCTTCCAGTGTATCCACACCTGCTGCTTCGCCACTCGCCCATCGCCACAGGACTTTATGTTTTTTAGTGGAATGGGTTTGGAGTCGTGACTTGCGCTTGACTTGGATTAAAGTGAGGGAGAGTTGCGCAAATCGTCAGCCTCACTCTCTCGTCCCAACCTATCTGTATCCAGTTGCAAGACAGAGTGACTGTTACACCCAAATAAGTAAATTGATTCCTTTAAAAGGGAGATTAGTATTAATTGATACCAAATTATTTAAAGGAAATAATTCACTCTTATGCAGGTTCAATTTATATCTTGAAAACTAGCTAAAACGGGAGAGTAAAGAAAATACACAAGGTAACGAGGTCTCAACATTAGAGATAAACAGCAATATATCATCGGCGTAAAGTGAAATTTTGTGAGTAATACCTCTCCATAAAATACCACAGATATCATTAGATTCTCGAAAAGCAATGACAAGGGGTTCTAAAGCCAGATCAAAGAGCAAAGGGCTCAACGGACAGCCTTGCCCAGTTCCGAGATGAAGTTTAAATGATTTGGAATTTTGAAAATTAGTAACAACCCGGGCAGAAGGAGACAGATATATTATAACCATATAACAATTACAGCATGGAAACAGGCCATCTCTGCCCTTCTAGTCCATGCTAAACGCTTACGCTCACCTAGTATTCTGCCATTATATTTGACCTACTAAAATGAACCACCTCACACTTATCTGGGTTGATCTCCATCTGCCACTTCTCAGCCCAGTTTTGCATCCTATCAATGTCCCGCTGTAACCTCCGACAACCCTCCACACTTCCCACAACACCTCCAACTTGTGTATCATCAGCAAACTTACTAACCCATCCCTCCACTTCCTCATCCCGGTCATTTATAAAAATCACAAAGAGTAAGGGTGCCAGAACAGATCCCTGAGGCACACCACTGGTGACCGACCTCTCTGTACTATAAATTAAAGCAAGTGAGCTTAAGTGAGTTATTTTTCACCCAGAGAGTGGTGAGCACCTGCCAGTGAGATTGCTGTAAGCAGAATCACTGATGGAATTAGAAAGTGCTCAAATTAACACTTAAATTGATGGCTACAAGCCAGATCTTGAAGATGGGATTAATACTTCAGGTACCCATTTGTCAAGCTTAGATTTGGTGAGGCAATTAGCCTGTTTCCAGGCTGTGGTACGTTATGACTCTCTGATTATGAGCACCCTCTAAATCTGAAAATAAACTACAGGTACTGAAAATATGGACTAAAAACTGAAAAGCAGATCAAGTAGCATCTACAGGAAGAGAAATGGCTAGTGTTTCAGATTAACACACACAAAATGCTGGAGGAACTTAGCAGGCCAGGCAGCATCTATGGAAAAGGGCAAGCCGTCAATGTCTCCAGCTGAGACCCTTTATCAGGACTGGAGAAAAGAGATGAGAAGTTAGAGCAAGGTGGGGGGATGGGAGGAAGAAACACAATGTAGTAGGTGACAGGTGGAACTGGGAGAGGGGAGGAGTGAAGCAAAGAGCTGGGAAGCTGAGTGGTAAGTGTTGGTGTAGGAGAAGGCGGGGGGGGGGGGGGCGCCATTACAAGAAGTTAATAGAAATCGATGTTCATGCCATCAGGTTGGAGGCCCAAAACATTGACAGTACTTTTTTGTTTAGATACTGCAGGGACTGCAAGTTCCTTTTCCATTTTGTGCATGTTGCTTGGATTTCCAGCATCCTGCAAATTTTCTAGTTTATATTTTACCCCTTAAGTTTATGAAATGCAAAAGCATTTGTCTTTCAAACTGCATCTTTTGAGCAACCAGGTTACTTTAGTAGTCAAGTACGACTCGTTTATTGTGCCTGAATCAGAGGTTCAAGTCAAACACCTCCATTCTCAGTTTCTTGGACATTCTCTGTATCATTTGAGAAAAGGAGGTCAACTCACAAGTGAAGCTGATGAAAAGAACCATGCAGTGAAGAAAATTTCTCAGTCAAGTACAGGAATATTCATATTGCAGTGGAATCTGAATGTTATACTTCCACTGAAAAGTTCATACATTTCATTTCACAACTCTTTATGGCAGCTTAATATCTAAAGAATGAAAAACATGCAGGAATTCCCACTCCAAATCTAACCTAAATCCTACATCTGTTGGTAAAAATCATGCAACTTTCAGCACCTTCAGTGCAAGGCAGAAGCGATACAATGCCTATCCAATCACGAAGCCAATCTCACTCACACCAATAAACTGTACTGTTGGATCATCTTAGCCACCAGACAAAAGCCCTACAAGACCATTTCTCTCATACACACATATCTTTTGGCTTCATCTACAAGGTCAAAAAAGATTCCTTACAATGCCGAAACCATGAAACAATCTAGAATGCAAATTGCGGATATTTTGATGATTCAAGAAAGTGAAGAGAAAGGTTGCACAAGTTACACAATGGTTTAATAGTTGAACAGGAACAGACCTAATGAAATCTTAGGAAACTCAACAAACCTAAACAAGCACTTAACACACTGAAAATAGCATAAAAATGTCAATCATGAAAATAGACTGTGGTCAAATTCAAAGAGACTTTGATTTGGACCTTGCGCAAGTCGAAAGGTATTTTCTTTAAAGCTCTGCCATACAAACAAGAGTGGGGGGTGGGGGGGGGGACAAAAGACAGAAGGGAAGGCAAGGATATGAGAACAAGAGCACACATCTGCTGGGAAAGAATGCACATTTGGCAGAGTAATCCTCCAGAGGAAATCACTGCCAGGTCTAAATCAGAATCAAATGTGAATGATAATCTTTAATTTCCTTGCAGATTTTACTACTGATTTAACTGGGTTTTTCAGATGCAATATTAAAGGTCATACATGCCTCTGAACATGGAGTGCAGAACAAATATGCCAAATGAATAACTCAAATATTAAACTGCACAGGCAGCTTCTTCAATATCAGAAATAGGGTGTAAAACATGGGTGAATAAACTGCAAAATTGGATATTGTTGTTCCCTGTCTGAGAGAACTGCAAAAGCATTCTGAACTTGGGCACAAGAGGTCTTACCTCTGTATCAAGTTGAACGGCTGCTTGTTGATTAAAAACTGAGAGTATGATTGTGTTGAATGCTCTGTAGTCAATAAACAGCAGGCTGTCATATATATTGCTACTGTCCAGGTAATCCAAGTCCAACTGGAGCTACAGTGAGACTGCATCCACTGTCCTTTTGTGGAGATGGGCAAATTGCAGTAGGTCCGGGTCTTGATGAGGTAGGAGTTCATTCTAGCCAAGACCAACCTCTGAAAGCTCTTCATCACAGTAAATGTGAGTGTAACTAGGTGATCGTCATTAAAGAGGCTCACCCTGCTCTTCTTGGGCACTGGTATGATGGTCACCCTTTTGAAGCAGTTGGGAAACTCCAACTGCAGCAGTGAGAGATTGAAGATGTTCTGCCCTACCACGTACACCATCAGGACCTGATGCCTTTCAAGGGTTTACCCTCTTATAAGATATTCTGATGTCGGCCTCCAAAACAGAGATCACAGGGTCACTGGAGGCTACATGGAATTTTACTCTCCCTTGCAAAGTGTGCAGTAAAGGCATTGATCTTCTCCGGAAGTGAAGCATCACCGCCATTCATGTTAGTGTTTCTCTTTATTAGTAATGGCATGCAAACCCCTACCAGAGCTGACCTTCTGCAGGTTACAAGTGGACTTGTATAGTTTTTGATTACCGGTCTTGAATGGCACAGGTCAAGCCCTCAATAGCCTACAAATCTCCTGGTTCATTCACAGCTTTTGATTTGGGTATGCTCCATATGTTCTCGAGCACACAAGTTCATCCACACAGGTTCTGATGAAGTTGGTGATGCTATCATCCTGGAGTATAGTCCAGTCCTGTCAGCGTTCCTGCCTCTCCTTGACCATACCTTCTTGGTCCTCTTTATTGGAAAAAATGCAACATGCTGCTGTGCAAAGGGACTTGGGAGTGCTTGTGCATGAATCACAAAAGGTTGGTTTGCAGGTGCAGCAGGCTATCAAGTAGGCAAATGGAATGTTGGCCTTCATTGCTAGAGGGATTGAATTTAAGAGCAGGGATCACACCTGCGTGCAGTTCTAGTCTCCTTACTTGAGGAAGGGTATACTAGCTTTGGCGGCTGTGCAGAGGAGGTTCACCAGGTTGATTTCATAGATAAGAGGATTAGACTATGAGGAGAGATCGAGTTGCCTAGGACTGTACTCGCTGGAATTCTGAAGAATGAGGAGAACTGATAGAAACATATTAAAGGGATAGATAAGATAGAGGTAGGGGAGTTGTTTCCACTGGTAGGTGAGACCACAACTAGAGGACATTGCCTCAAGATTCAGGGGAGTAGATTTAGGACAGAGGTGAGGAGGAAATGCTTTTTCCAAGGAGTGGTGAATCTGTGGAATTTTATGGCCAATGAAGCAGTGGAGGCTACCTCAGTAAATATATTTAAGGCAAGGTTGGATAGGTTTTTGCATAGTAAGGGAATTAAAGGTTACAGGGAAACGCAGGTAGGTGGAGATGAGCCCATGGCCAGGCCAGATCAGCCATGAACATTGAATGGCGGAGTAAGCTTGATGGTCCAGATGGCCTACTCCTGCTCCTATTTCTTACGCAAGAATCAGCCGCATTCAAACCTTGAAGTCACTCACCTTGAAGTCCAGTGCAGACACCACTACACCATTGGCTGGCTAGTTTTAAGTATATAACTCAAACCTACCATCTTTGGGAAGATGTGGTGAACTAGCTTCTTGAGCTATTGCAGTGTATCTGGTGAAGCAACTCTGACAGATCTGTTAGGGCACTCCAAGATACTTGGCTTCGTGTCAATGGAACAATTCTGCAGATGGTGAAAATCTTGTGCAGCACACATAAAATGCTAGAAGAATTCAGCAAGTTAGGTAGCAACTATGGAGGGAAATAAACAGCTGATGTTTCAAGTCAAGAGAACTTCATCAGGATTGCTCTCTCTTTTACCTGTTCCAACAAAGGGAAGTGTTTCAAGTTCACTCCACATATCCTTCTAGGTAATGGCAGATAATTTAGATGGATCTCCCAAGATAAAAGAACACATTAGAACGCCTCAGAAAATCACCTCACCTCCTCTTCTCAGGCAAATGTCTCAAAAGAAACTTGAGTGCAAATACTAGACTGTTGAGAGATGGGTGGATTTGTTAATACTTAATCCCAAGCGCACAGAAAGCGAAGCAGCAATCTGTTTTCGACATATGAATCAAGGGAATTGGAGGTCCCTCTCCAAAAACCATAAGCACGGCGATTAAGCAGCTAATGGAAACACACTAAAATACAGTTTGGAATTGCACCTTTGGAAAGAATGTAATTTTATTTGACGAGCACTCCAATTCTGTTTGTATCAACTCCAGGAGAATACAAGGATTAGAGCTCCGCCATTTAAGTTAGTATACGCTTTGAAAATGGGTGAAATACATGTTCTTATGCTTGTTCCATTATTGTCACTCACCAACCTACTGCCGCACATTATGAATAAAATTCACCTACAGAGCTGATATTTTGTCCCTTCTCAGTTCAGGGAGTGCCACCAGGCAGCAGAAAACATTACATTTTAAAAAGAAAACTGAAAGCCATGTCGGAAAGCCCTTGTGCAAATATAATGATCCAAATACTTTGGCAAGTCCTAATCCAAACAAACTGAAACAAAATTATGAAACATTAATTGTTCATGAACTGGCAATATTTTGATTCTATTCCAATGTTCCCTTGGCCAATTCCATAAATCTATTATGTAATATTCTTCAATCTAGTTATGTCAGTCATTTTTTTTGCTATTCTGTGATTGCATGTGGGTGAAGAGCAAGAGGATCAGGTAGTGCCTCAGCAAAATTAGCTACAATCAAGCTGAGCAACACACATAAAATTCTGGAGGAACTCAGCAGGCCAGGCAGCATCTATGGGAAAGTATAGTCAATGTTTTGGGCCGAAACCCTTCAACAGGATTGATTGTTTACAATCAAGCTGCCAGACTTTCATTATCTGAGGCCTTACATTAGGTGTCTTTGGTGACAAAATACCTCAAGGCAGTTTACCATCATCAAGACTTAGGTCAAGCACAATGGCTTTGGGAAGAGTGTCCAAAAGCCAATCAAGATACTGCAAACTTGTGATTTTGTCACAAGCCATTTCACAAATATATTCCTGACTACCAACTGTTCTGAATTTAAAGTACAAACTGTAGAAAATGGATGGACCACATGTTAATTCATTCACTAGGTCTAAAATACAAGCAATACATACAGTGGCATGCAAAAGTTTGGGCACCCCCGGTCAAAATTTCTGTTACTGTGAATAGTTAGACGAGTAAAAACCTGATTTCCAAAAGGCATTGTTAAAGATGACACATTTCTTTAACATTTTAAGCAAGATCACTTTTTTATTTTCATCTTTTACACTTTCAAAATAACAAAAAGGAAAAGGGCCCAAAGTTAAAGTTTAGGCTCCCTGCATGGTCAGTACTTAGTAACACCCCCTTTGGCAAGTATCACAGCTTGTAAATGCTTTCTGTAGCCAGCTGAGAATCTTTCAATTCTTGTTTGAGGGATTTTCGCCCTTTCTTCCTTGCAAAAGGCTCCTAGTTCTTTGAGATTCTTGGGTCATCCTGCATGCACTGCTCTTTTGAGGTCTATCCACAAATTTTCGATGATGTTTCGGTCGGGGGACTGTGAGGGCCATGGCTAAACCTCCAGCCTGCGCCTCTTGAGGTAGTCCACTGTGGATTTTGAGGTGTGTGCACAATCATTATCCTGTTGTAGAAGCCATCCTCTTTTCATCTTCATCTTTTTTACAGACGGTGTGATGTTTGCTTCCAGAATTTGCTTGTATTCATTCTTCCCTCCACCAGTGAAATGTTCCCCGTGCCACTGGTTGCAACACAAGCCCAAAGCAAGATCACTCCACCCCCATGCTTAACAGTTGGAGAGGTGTTCTTTTCATGAAATTCTGCACCCTTTTTTCTCCAAACATACCTTTGCTCACTGCGGCCAAAAAGTTCTAGTTTAACTTCATCAGTCCACAGGACTTGTTTCTAAAATGCATCAGGCTTGTTTAGATGCTCCTTTGCAAACTTCTGATGCTGAATTGTGTGGTGAGTGTACAGGAAAGGTTTTCTTCTGATGATTCTTCCATGAAGGTCATATTTATGCAGGTGTCGCTGCACAGTAGAACAGTGCACCACCACTCCTGAGTCTGCTAAATCTTCCTAAAGGTCTTTTGCAGTCAAATGGGGTTTTGATTTGCTTTCTAGCAATGCTACGAGCAGTTCTCTTGGAAAGTTTTCTTGGTCCTCCAGACCTCAACTTGACCTCCACTGTTCCTGTTAACTGCCATTTCTTAATTACATTACGAACTGAGGAAATGGCTACCTGAAAACGCTTTGCTATCTTATAGCCTTCTCCTGCTTTGTAGTGTTATGACCCCAGCCCCCTCCTTTGTGAGATTCGCAAGAGCCCTAGTCAAGGGGGGGTCAAATGACCCAAGAGAGAGAGGGAGACGTGCTGAAGACCACGTTCCCCAGAGAAGCAGAATAAAGCGACTCTTTGACTATTGTCTCATGAAAACCACTTGTAAAGCCCTCGGGCAAAGTGGGCTGGTCACTCAACAAGACAAAAGCCTCGGACATAGCCATTGTCTTGGGAGACACCTTTGTGGGATAAGGAATTGGCCTACGTGCAAAATCTCAGGGCAATGTGAGATGGGTGATGGGGGAAGGATTGCCTCGCCCCCCTACCCTGATGGACATCTACAACCCTGCCAGTCCAGATAAAAGGTGGGCTGCCGAGGCGGGGCGCCAGACGCACCAAGGAGAGACACAAGGAAGACACGATAGTGCTTCCCGTCGGAGCGGGACGCCATTCTGAAGGAAGCCACGTGCGTTAGACTCCGGATCGGGACTCTGTGGATGAAATCACGGACAATCACTTTTAACTAACAACCGGGAAGCCTGCTCTTCTGATTCCATGGCGGTGCTCCGTAGGGACCCGGGCAGGTGAAGCTGTTTAATGACATCTCTCTCTCTCTCTCTCTCTCTAACAAAAGTGCACCAACGCGACACCACAACCGACAGCGGCTGGTGGAACTGCAGTGACCGCAAAAAGACTTTTAAATATCCAGTAAACAATATATATCTACATTACCCCTAGACAACTGTAGAGCTTATTTCTGATTGATTATTACTATACCTGTGCTTTAGATTGAGTTGTGACGACGTATATGATCTGAATGTCTTGTATTAACCATACGTTTGTGCCCCTTTATAAATAAAAACGTTTGAAAATAGTAGCATCAGGCTTCGGTGGATCCATCTATCTCTGCTGGAAAACTACCCGGTTACTGGGGAACGTAACAGTAGGCATCATTTATTTTAACTTTCAGAATACTAGGCAGCTGCTTAGAGGAGCTCATGGCTGCTGATTGTTGGGACAAGGTTTGAGAAGTCAGGGTATTTATAAAGCTTTGAAATTTGCATCACCTGGCCTTTCCCAACAATGACTGCGAACAAGCCATAGCCCTAACAAGCTAATTAAGGTCTGAGATCTTGGTAAAAGTTATCTGAGAGCTCAAATCTCTTGGGGTGCCCAAACTTTTGCATGGTGCTCCCTTCCTTTTTCCCCCACTCTAAAATTGTTACGAGTGTCCATGTTCGAGGGGGGGAGTACTCTGACTCCGGCCCCGGTGTCATGCGGGTACCCTCATTGGTTGCTCAATGTCCAAGTGCGCTGGTTTGAGGCGGTCCACTGTAAAAGTCTCCTCCCAGCCACCACCTCCATGACACATGTGGATCCGTTGTGCCGGATCACCTTGAAGGTCCCTCGTACGGCTGCTGTGAGGTGACCTGTGCATGCCCCTGCAAATAAAAACATACTCACAGTCTCGGAGGTCTTTAGGGGTGAAGGATGGCGTGGGACCATGCCTGGAGATTGGGACCGGTGCCAGGATCCCTGCCTTGTCCCACAGTCTCGTTAGCACCACTGCTGGAGTTTCTTCTGAACCTCGGGCCTCTGGTATGAACTCGCCCGGGATCGTCGGGGGGGGGGGGGCGCCATAGACCAATTCCGCTGAGGAGGTGCCCAAGTCCTCCTTGAGGACTGTGCGGATGCCCAGTAGGACCGAGGGAAGCTCATCTGTCCAGTTGGGGCCCCTGAAGCGCGCCATCAGGGCCAACTTGAGATGCCGGTGGAATCACTCTACCAAACCGTTGGACTGGGGATGGTACACTGTGGTGTGATGCAGCTGGGTGCCCAGGAGCTGCGCCAGTGCTGTCCACAAACTAGATGTGAACTGCGCCCCTGTCAGAGGTGATGTCCATTGGGAGGCCAAACCTGGTGATCCAGTTGGCAATGAGCGTCCTGGCGCAGGACTCAGTGAACGTGTCTGCGAGTGGTATGGCTTTCGGCCATCTGGTGAACCTGTCTACCATGGTAAAGATATACCCGCCCCCCGAGACCCTTGCAGGGGGCTGACGATGTCCACGTGGATCTGTTGGAACCTCCTGTGCGTCGGCTGGAACTGCTGGAGGGGAGCCTTCACGTTCCGCTCGACTTTTGTGGTCTGGCAGTGTATGCAGGTCCTGGGCCAGTGCCTGACCTTTTTGCGCAAACCGTGCCAGAAGAATCTGTCCGCTACCAGCTTGATGGACGCCTGAATGGACAAGTGGGCCAGGTCGTGCAGCGTGTTGAACACCCGGCGCCTCCATGCTGCTGGTACCACAGGTCAGGGTTTGCCAGGAGACACGTCGCACAGGAGTCGATCCGCTGCCGGGCCAATGGAGACGTCCTGCAACTGGAGCCCCGAAACGGCGGTGCGGTAAGTCGGGATCTCGGTGTCCGACCGTTGTGCTTCCGCCAGTGCTGCATAGTCTATTCCTGTGGACGATATGCCTACTGAGTGGAGGCAGGGGTGAGAGTGTGTCGGCAACGATGTTGTTCTTCCCTGCGATGTCGCAGATGTCTGTGGTGAATTCTGAAATAAAGGACAGGTGCCTCTGCTGCTGAGCAGACCGTGGGTCCGATACCTTGGCCAGTGCGAAGGTGAGGGGCTTGTGGCCCGTATACACAGTGAACTCCCTTCCCTCGAGGAAGTACCGGAAATGCCGGACAGCCAGGTAGAGCACTAGCAACTCTCTGTTGAAAGCGGTCTACTTCACCTCTGGTGGCCATAGGTGCCGGCTGAAGAAAGTGAGTGGTTGCCACTGGTCCTCGACGAGCTGCTCCAGTACTCCGCCAACTACCGTGTCAGAAATGTCGACAGTGAATGCCGTAGGTACATCGACTCTCGGATGCACTAGGAGGGTTGCCTTCACCAGTGCCTCCTTGGTCTGCTCAAACGCCTCCGTGGACTCCGCATCCCATGCCACTTCTTTCGCCTTGATAAAAGTTGACCATCCCTATGAACTCCTGCAGGCCCTTGACCGTGCTGGGCTTGGGGAACTGGTGGATGGCCTAGACCTTGTCCGGTAGGGGAACTGCGCCATGTCAGTTGACTCTGTGGCCCAAGAAGTCAATCTCCGTCAACCCGAACTGGCACTTCGTTGGATTGATTGCCAGTCCGTGGTCACTCAGGCGTTGGCAGAGCTGGTGCAAATGTGCCATGTGCTTTTGGCGTGATCTGCTGGCCACCAGGATATCATCCAAGTAAATGAAAACGAAATCCAGGCCGCGTCCCACCGAGTCCATGAGCCTTTGGAAAGTTTGGGCTGCATTCTTGAGACCGAAAGGCATCCTCAGGAATTCGAACAAGCCGAACGGGGTGATGAGGGCTGTCTTGGGCATGTCATTGGGGTGCACTGGGATCTGATGGTCTCCCCTGACCAGGTCGATTTTCGAGAAGATGGTCGCTCCGTGCAGGTTTGCCGTGAAGCCCTGGATGTGGGGAACTGGGTATCTGTCGGCGGTTGTGGCGTCGTTGAGCCTTCTGTAGTCTCCGCAGGGCCTCCATCCTCCTGCAGACTTGGGCACCATGTGCAGTGGGGATGCCCACGGGCTGTCTGAGTGGCATACGATTTCCATCTCTTCCATCTTACGGAACTCCTCCCTGGCGAGGTGGAGCTTGTCGGGTGGGAGCCTACGAGCTCGGGCGTGCAGCAGCGGTCCTTGCGTGGGGATGTGGTGCTGCACGCCGTGCTTGGGGTCGGCCATGGAGAACTGCAGGGTGACTATGGAGGGGAATTCCACCAACACCCTGGCAAATTCATTACCCGAGAGGGTCACGGAATCCAGGTGGAGGGCCGGTAGCTTGGCTTCTCCGAGCTGCAAAGTCTGGAAAGTCTCGGCATGGACCAAACGCCGGCCTTTCAAGTCGACCAGGAGGCAGTTGGCTCGTAGGAATTCTGCCCCTAGTAGTGGCTGTGACACCTCTGCCAACGTGAGAGTCCAAGTGAAATGCAAATGAGATTGTTCGCGGGCTGTATGTCCGAATACTGGTGCCATTGGCAGCGGTGAGTTTGGGGCTTGGGACCACATTACGAGTGTCCATGTTCAAGGGGGGGGGGGGAGTACGCTGACTTCGGCCCCGGTGTCTACCAGGAAGCGCTGCCCGGAGTGTCGGTCCCAGAGGTACAGGAGGCTGTCTCGGTGGCCAGCTGTTGTAGCCATTAACGACGGCTGGCCCCGGCGTTTCCCAGAAAAGCACATGGTGGACGGCAGCGGTGCACGCCTGAGCCCCATCTTTGGTGATAGAAACACCATTGTTCTGAACTTTCGTCTTTTCCCTCCATGGGTCTCGGCGGCTTCGGTTGCGGGGCCTGGGCTTTGGGGCGCGCAATCATGGCTAGGCCCATGGAGGCTGCTCCACGCTGCCAAAGGACGTCTGCTTTAGCTGTGACCCTGTGTGGGTCACTGAAAACCTCACTCGCGAGGAGAAGGCGAATGTCCCCAGGCGTTTGCTCGAGGAACAACTGTTCAAATAAAAGGCTCGGCTTATGGCCGTCCATGAGTGCCAGCATATCATTCATGAGCTCAGATGTTGTGCAGTCGCCCAGGCCGTCCATGTGTAGGAGCCGCAGCGGGAGAGTCCGAAGATACGGATCAGGAGCACCTTAAGCTTAGTGCACCTGCGTTGGTGGCTGGCGTTGGAAGTCGATGTACCGGCCTGCCATCTCCTGGTCGAGCGTGCTGACCACATAGTGATACCACGTGGCGTTGGCTGTAATGTCTCTGATATTGAACTGGGCCTCAGCCTGCTTGAGCCAAATGTGGGGCTGAGTGGCCCAGAAAGTCGGGAGCTTCAGAGAGACCGCGCTGAGCGAGTTGCTCAGATTCATGGCTGGTCGCTGAGTTGCCAGCTCCAGATGCCATCTGGAATGTTGGGGTCACCAATGTAGTTGCGCGCAAAGCGCTACTAAAGAAACACACGGAGGCAGAGAGAGCTGAACTCAGAATCTTTACTGATTCAAACTCACGCGCTTAAATCTCCCCTCCCCTGGGTCCCTGCGACCAGCATGATGTCAGACCGTCCCCAGAAGGTCCGCCCTGAGCAGGCCGCACGTCTGTCTGCGGCTCCCGATGGCGGTTCGAGTCCCGTGTGTGTGGACCGCCACAACACTAATATTGCTTAAAATGTTGAAAACAATGTTTCATCTTTAACTTTAATGACTTTTGGAGATCAGTTCATCTTCTACTCACTTAATTATTCACAGTAACAGAAATTTTTACCAGGGGTGCCCAAACCTTTGCAGGCCACTGTATTTACCTACTCTGAAAATGCTATATTGAAATGGTAGCTTTAGTGGAAGAGTTTATGCTGCTGTAAATGCTTACAAGAAAATGTATCTTAAGGTAGTATATGGTGACATATACATACTGCCATTATTAATTCACTTGATTTTTAAAAAATCTATTCAACTGGCCAAAGGAATTGAGTTTTAACACACCTTAATTATTTAATGTAAAAAGTTGCACAAATTTATCTGTTTTAAGAATGGAAACCCAATCTTCACAGAGAGTATTAAACAGCACATGGCACCAAAAGAGTCCATGTAATCTCCACCATCAACTAGGTAGTCCAGAATAGCAATTCAAAGCAAAGGCTGCTTCAGAGTGCATCTTCAGCATGGATCCTACGACTGGAAAGCTGATTGCACCCCCCACCCCCATCATTGCTGCTCCAGCCTCACAGCAGCATGACCTTGACCGACTCTCTGACATTGTTTGCTTAGTAGAGAAATGCAGCAGCTGTACACTATAGACATCTGTCAATTTTAAACCGAGATGGGGTGTTTAAATTCATTCCATACTGGCCTCTTCCAGCTGCTAACTAAGACAATAGAGATTTTCATTCCATACAAATGGAGTTTAAATCCAAATCAGAAAGATAAAGTTCCAACATATTAAGTTCTCTCTCATCTCCCTTTATTCAAGACTAAGCCATTTTTTCCCAATTAATGGAGTCACAAATGTCTGTACTTCTTTACAAAGCAGCATTTGCAATTCAAATATCAGTCGTTTTAGCATTGGTGATGTGGATTTTAAATGTGTTTCTTAAATTATTTCAGTGAAGAATTCCATGAACTGTTTCTTTGTTAATGGTGCCAACAATGAGGGAATTTGGAGAGGTTGAATCAACTTCACCACAAAAAAATGTAAAAGACCAGAGGGAAAACAGTTTGTCATGCTTGAGAAAGCCACACTGACCCAAAACCCCACCCACTCTTCTGAAACATATTTCTTAAAACAGTGAACTGTACTTAATACAAAACAGATCGCTTGTTGTTTATTGTTCTACTTACTGGAGAATACTGACAACTAGTTAACGATGCACAAAAATAAACAATCAAATCTCACCTACAATCATTGCATTGAAATTGCAAAAAAATTGTATATGTTTCATAAACATGAGAAAATCTGCAAATGCTGGAAATCCAAAGGAACGCACACGAAGTGCTGGATGGATTCAGCTGGCGAGGCAGCATCTATGGAGAAGAGTAAACAGTCTTTCGCCTCAAGAACCTTCACCAGGTCTCGGCCCGAACCCGTTGACTGTTTATACTCTTTTCCACAGATGCTTCCTGGCCTGCTGAGTTCTTCCAGCACTTTGTGTGGGTTGTATTTATGTTTGTTTGTTTCTCATCCACAAGCATCTTCATCATGCTCACTGAACCTTCAATATTCTTATCTACCTTCATTTGTACTACTTAGGGGTAGAAGCTGGCTTGAATATTCCCCTGATCATAAAATGAACAACATCTCCCTCAGATAGTCTATCAGAGTCAAGGGTGACGAGATCTTTGGTCCTTATGGGGACAATGTGGCCAATGAGGGGTTCCAAGATGGTTTGGGAGAGGACACTGATATTGGTTCAGTGTCTCACCAGTGGATTTCGAAGATTTTGCAGAGACAGCACTGGTCATTCTCTCTGGTACTTGATGTGCCTGCCTTAAGTTCTGTGCCAGGAGCACACCAGATCTGTAGCGTCTGGAGGCCAGGAGCAATGTGGTAGTTCGACATCTGATCGCAAGGAAATTAGCAGGCAAATTAGACAACTTTCGTTACTTTATCTAATGTCATTAAAAACATTTAACATTTCTGATAGATCAGTTTTTTTTTATTCTGCAGTAGATTATCAAATGGAGATGTTCATCCTGTTTCAGGATATCAATAATACTGGCCCAGTGCTCCTGCTGCCATTCACAAAATTGGGATTGGGATTGTACAATAAGGACATTAAGGATAAGATACCTTCCATACGGGGACAGTGGGGGGGGGGGGGGGGGGAGAGAGAGGGAGAGGACATCAGCCCTCACCATCCAGGTTTGCACATGAAAATACCACTTTGCCAGGTAGTAACAAAGGACAGGAAACGGGTTTGCTTGTTATGACATGGACGATAATGGTTTTTCCATGATCACAACTGTTCCTGGCAAATTTTTCTGCAGAAGTGGTATGCCATTGCCTTGTGCTGGGCAGTGTCTTTTCAAGACGGGTGATGTGGGCCATTTTCAATACTCTTCAGAGATTGTCTGCTCGGCGCTGGTCACATAACCAGGACTTGCGACCAGCCACTCATACGACTATCCACCACATGCTCTTATGGCTTTGTGTGACCCCTATCGGGGCTGGGAGCGAAGCAGGTGACACACTTTGCCTGCAAGCTAGTGGAGGGAGGGAGCATCTGACTCCTCTTTTGGTAGAAGCGCATCTCCACCCCACCACCATAGCTTAGTGAATCATTAAAGATACACATCCAGGAAAAGTGAAGAGAGCAAAACCATATAGTGCCAAATAATATTTAGTCCAAACTGCTGAAAGGTGGCACACTGGGGAGAATTCTCTTCAGTGTTTAGTGAACAGGAGGTCCCACTTTTCAATGTGTTTACAGCTTTATATAGATATAGCACATTGAAACTTAGAATGATAACAATGGCTTTGACTGTAATTATCAAACAAAAGGATTATAAAGAAAACAAATTGATTTCTACAATCATTTCTACAATTGATTTGCTTTTGAGGCCTGATTGCATGGGTACCCATTAAACATTTAAGGAAATAGCAGCAAACAATAATGGGAAAGTCTTTAAGACCAAATAAGTGTTGTGTCTTAGAAAGTGTGATGTTGAATGAAAAATGGCCACTTACCTTGTCACTAGGAAAGCTGGATCAGTTACAACTTCTGGTCCAATTCGTATATCTGATATGGCATGTTATGGAAGCTTCATATTTGCATTTCAAACTGTACAATAGTGTGTATTTAATATTTCAGTAATACTATAATTATATTCTTAGATTAAGCATTGTTTATTTAAATAATGCATTACAGGTTATATGCAAAAATAAGTGGACTGCATACATCATGACCACACCACATGGTATGTGCACACCTCACTGAGTAAAACACGAAGTTAAGACTCACATTCTAGACTCCCTTGTTTCCCCCCCACCCTCCAAAGTAGTTTTAAAATTTTGTTTTGGAGTTACAAAATAGTACAACAAACTATCATGTTGTCCTGACTTAGCTTATGCAGCTTCACATCTGGTACAGTTTTATTTAATTATTGCTCTGGTTCATGACTTCAATATTTGTTTACTGAAAGGAACACAATAACAGACACATTATGATCCCTGAAACAGACCAAAATTCTAAAACACAATGCAAAAGAAACAACTTTGATTTGATTAGATAACAAATTATTGTTTCGCAACTTATTCCACACATCTGAGGTAAATGATAAAACATAGGACCCATTTTTTTAACCCTGAAAAAGGAGAAGTGTTATTGATTGGTCCCACTAGTAACTTAACAAATTAGGATTACAAATCCATCTCCAGTTCAGAGAATCTATCTTCTATATTGAAATGTACCCATTGCTCTTCAACTTCTCAGACAGTCTCTTGGGGTTGAGGATGCCTTGCTTCCATTCCGGCTTGGAGAGTGGAAGATGCCTGTGTACAAAAGTTCATTGTACACATGTGGACTACCACACAGCTCTGACAGTGAGATCTTGCTCCATGGGCAACATCCACAACCAGGCTCTGGGTACAGACTTCCCATGACCCACATATTTAGTCACACATAATTGTATGGTTACGCACAGATAGACACTGACACCATCCACAACGACCCAGCAATGAAAAAGTTTAATCACAATGGATAAAACAGCATGTACCCAACAATATTTATAATGTTTGGTAAATGGAATCTGAATTGTATTTTTTGTACTCACTTCTGTTACAAATAGGACCAAAGACATGACTTTGGACCACAATTTTCAGTTTGGTGATAAAATGATAGAAGTTGCAAGCTGCTCATTAGAAAACACACAATTTCCTTTCAGACAGCCCTTTAGCTTAACAATGAATTAGATTCACTACTGTATTCTGAGTTCTCAGATGGTAACAAGACCAATGTTAGAACTACATCACAGTGGGGTAGGTCACATGTTAGGCAGTGCACTCCTTGTGCAGGGCAGCAGTGTCCTCACAATACACAGTCTCATGGCTCTTCACGCCATGACGATACCTCATCTTCAGTCAAGGGAGAGAAAATCCTGGAAGCAACTGGCAACGTCACATTCTCAGGATGGCTTCACCTCCTCTGTCTATTTACTGTGTCCCATACCTGTTCCAGAAGAAAATCCAGACTGCATCTAGAATTCAACAGCATTTTCGATTAAAAGTAACCCCCATTTTGATAAAGCTGTAAGATCGAGGACTGTTAATACTGTTATGATCCAGCAACAATGAATATATAAATGAGACAGGATTTTTATAACAAATAAAACATTAAACACTGCTTAAAAAAAAAACCCAAAAATAAACAAACGACTAACTTAACTGGAAGTTGGCTGCTATGCAGCAGCTTGAACAGTTCTTAAAGCAATAATGCGAAAATAATTCTTTAAAGTAGTATAGCAAAAAGTCCAAAATGATTTACACAGTCAGTTAAGGGAGAGACTTTCCTTGAAGTAATTAAATCCTCTTTCGCAACGCTACTGCTGATCCCAGCTGAAGTATGCTTTGCCGAGGGATTTACGATTGAAGGAAATAAAATGGCTTGAAGGCACTGACCTTTCCTTGGCGAAACTCTGCATCCAACTCTTTCTGCTCTTCTTTGGCAAAGCAGGAGTTATCATGGACACAAGTTACTAATTCCTCGTACGAAGATTAAATAAAGGTCGAACCTGCTTTACAGCCGATAACACCAATATTCCTCAATTCTTCCAGCTTCTCGAACTTCGATAAATCTTCACTCTCCGACTGGACTGAACTGACAGTATTGTAGCAAAACTGCCGGCAATAACCTTTGAGACTTAAGGCAGAAAGTAGAACTCCACTTTAAAACAAAACTGCGTCATAACATCGAATACACAGCGGAACGGAGTCACTGAACGAATTCAACCACGAACTGCCCCATGTCACAGGCAGGGGTTCCCCTTTTATAACCTGTTGAAAAAAAACTATCACATGACCTCTCACTGGCAGGAAAATTACATCACTCCACCATCACAAGACTATTACATCATGCCCAGCATAGCCTCAACTACATCATGGTCATGTGACAGGCACAAGATACCCACAGGTACGTAACAATACTAACCAACAGTATTTAGTTAGCATTACGCCAATTACTTTGTTTTTACTGATTAAAAGCAAGCAGTATAAAGTCCTGTAGCAACAAAACTAGTCTTGGTTCAGTGAGAGGACAAGGTGAATTGAAAGATATTCTACAGTCAGTTAATGCTGTAACAGTACTGAACTGCTCAGAAACATACATTCTGGAGAAATTGTTGGTAATTAAACCCTTCAGACTCATTGCTCATGTCTTTACTTCAGCATTCCCACAGAAGTCAAAAGCTTGCCGACTGCCAGGTTTAAATACAGCATCATTCAAGCTTGTAGCATCAGCCTCCTCTTTAGCCTCTGAAATTCGGAAGCGGCAATTCAGATTATCCTCATTTTTAAATCAGGTTATCTGCACACTGACATCTGCCTAAACACTGTAGCAGAGTTGTGAAAGAGGAGATTACAGACAGGGTTAGGGGTAGAATCAACCATTGAAGCTGGCAGAGCATCACATCCCATCCAATGGCAGTAACTCTTGCCTGCCATCACATACTTAAAAAAACAATACAAGTCGATTAGAAGTTGGAAGAGTATCTGCTAAATAGCAGTACCAAAATTCTATTAATGAAATAATAATCCTCTGTGTGCAACAATGAGACACATTTCACAGGAACAAAAAGAAAATTAAACTCAAACAATTCCATGAAGGGAGTAAATAAAACAATCCAAGAAACAAATACACAAGGAGTGGCTTGAATTCTCCTGCAATGATCTCTACAATCAAAAACACATTATGGAAAAAGACACTCCGCCAAAATGTTGAAGGGCAAAATGTGTTCGAATTGATGCAAAATTACAGAGAATCAGGATCCAGTGGATTTCAGTTAACTAGAGCAACCAATTCTTTGGGACAACTTAAAAGGACATAAACTAAATCAAGAAAACAGCTGGGATTCCCTTTGTTTATTTGAGACACTATGCCCCTCAATAGGGACGGGAGACTGCAGCCTAACAGTTTCTGACTTGTGTCAATCATGTGACCTTATGTGGCCATTAGACACTACACTGTGGCTACGTCCACACTATACTGGATAAATCTGTAACCAAAGCTTTTTCTCTTCGTTTTTAACCTCCGTCCACACTAAAACAGCATTTTCAAAACCGGAGCTTTTCAGAAACGCTTTCCAGGGTGGGTATTTTTGAAAACACCGCTCGGGCAGATCAGTGTGGACAGGGTAACCGCAGAAATCTGAAAATGCTGTCAGATGGCAGCGTGCCATTTCATTGTTTTCTTGAATGCAACCTAACAATTTCAGAACAGACGGCAATGAGACTGAAGCCAGAAGAGTTAGAAATGTACTCACCAAATACTTTGACCCATAACTTACTGAATAAATAAGTATACTCACTTTGCCCTGTTTTCTGTCCTTGCTCGTATGAAGGTGGTTTACCTATTCATGCAAGTACTTCTCTGACAATAGATGTGTAACAGCCTAATGTAACATTGTATGGAAATACAAGATAATACTGATGCAGACATGTTTTACACATTTAACAAGGTGCTTTACTAATGCAACAGAGTTAGTCAGCTTTTCAATGTTCGTCGTCAGCCGGGTCATACAGTCCGTGAACTCCCTGTCGGTTGCCTCCATACACTTCAGTATTTGTTTTTTTTACTTTTGAATCCTCCGGTGTGACAGCCAACAGCTGCCCATCGTTTAAGTTTTTCTAGTCTGTAACTGAACAAACACGCACCATCTTTCATGGCGAGATTCGACACCAAACATGTCGCTTGTTTTCGGTAGATGTGTCCTGTGCATGCGCAGTAGGAGGAGATTCGCCGAAATCTCCATTTCAATGTGAACAGAGATATTTTTTAAAATGCATCGTGTGGATGCCTATCATTTTTACGCAAAACCAGCGTTTTCAAAATTATCCGGCCTAGCGTGGATGTAGCCTTAGAGTGAAGTTTTTAAATATCATTAGTTGCTGTGTTTCTGTTCAAAGAAGTGATTTTTGCGACTGATAGTTGGCAAGAAATAAACAGGAGGACAATTTTAAACTGTTTTGCTCACTGCGGTTTCAAGCATTCTGGCTTGGAGATGTCAGAAATGGTCATAAGTGAAAATGAATCGATTTCATGACCTCAACAAATTAGGAACCACGATGAATTTGAAGGCATGAACAATCATCTTAAGTGTTACAATGGAAATGAAAATCTGGAGGATGAAATCATCAAAAGCAATCTATGAAGGCAGTTCATTATCTGTAGTCGATGTCTGCGTTGATTTTGTTCATTTACCGTCCATCAAAGGAACACGACAGCAAGCACTGAGTGATCCCTCCACCAGTAACTATTAAGAACTATTACGGTTTTTTAGTACTGCAGCAGTTTTGATATTTTTAATTTGTTCTGTATTTCATTTAAATCCATTATTTATTACTCAGTTAAATCATAGCTCGTCTTTTTTATATATATATATTTTTAACTATTTCCACAAGGCTTTGGCTAATTGATGCAGTTGGTTAGTTAAGCCAAAATGTAGTGGTCCGAATGTGTTCCAATTAACCAGAAGCTACCGTATTTGGAAAAAAAGCATGATCGTTTATCCTCCATTACCAGTACTTGTTATCCTACCCCATATTATTTTATATTATCCTTAAATTTTGGTTTGAGTGTGTTCATTAGAATCAGAGCAATATGCCCACAGAACCTTTGGAACAATGAGTCCACGCTGACCACACTGTTCCCATCTCCTGTATTCAGCCCATATCCCTCCAAGCCCTGGCCCTGCATCTACTTATCCAAGTACTTCTCAAATGACATCATTGTACCAGCCCAACCACTTATTCTGGCAGTTTCACATTCTCACCACCTTCTGCATGAAAATGTTGCCCTTCTCACCCTAAATCTAAGTCCACTAGCTTTGGTTCCTCTACCCTGAGGAAAAGATTTGTTTCTGCCTCTCACAATTTTAAACACTTCTATGAAGTCACCCCTCGGTCACCTACGTTACAAGGAATTAACAGCTAGCCTGGCCAACCTCTCCCCGTAATACCCTCATTCTTTCAGCGCTCTTTCCAGGTTAGCCAAATCTTTTCTCCGACAGGGTGACCAAAACTACAGACAGAACTCCAAGTACAGCCTCACCAACAACTTGTACACAACAACAAATATCTGATCTCCTATCAGATGCTCTGACTGATGAAGGTCATCATCCTAAACACCTTTGGCATTACCTTGCCTACCTGTGGCAAGGTTTTCAAAAAAATATGCAGTTGTATTCCAGTTCCTCTGTTCTATTATGCTGCCTGGTCCCTGATGATACATACTATGAACCCACAAAATGCTGGAGGAACTCAGCAGGCCAGGCAGCACCTGCGGAAGAGTACAGTTGATGTTGTTTCGGGCTGAGACCCTTCAGCAGGACTGGAGAAAAAATAAAGAGATGAGTAGATTTCAAAGGTGGGGGGAGGGAAGGGAGAAACACAAGGTGAAAGGTGAAACCAGGAGGAGGAGGGGTGAAGTGAAGAGCTGTTATGTTGATTCATTTAAAGAGTCAGGGCTGGAAAAAGGGAAAATCTAATGGGAGAGGATAAAAAGCCATGGAAGAAAGGGGAAGGGGAGGGGCAGCAGAGAAGGCAATGGGCAACAAGATGAGATGAGAGGGGGAAAAGGGGATGGGAAATGGTGAAGGTGGGGGGGGGGGGGGGGGGGCATTTCCGGAAGTTTGAGAAATCAATGTTCCTGCCATTGGAATACAAGGTGTTGCTCCTCCATTGTGAGTGTGGCCTCATATGGCCTCCTCTACTGTCATGATGAGGCCACACTCAGGTTGGAGGAACAACATTTCCACTTCCCATTCCATTTCCAATATGTCAATATATGGCCTCCTCCACTGTCAAAATATTGACATACTGGAATGGGAATGGGAAGTGGGATTAAAATGGGTGGCCACTGAGAAATCCCACTTTTTCTGGCGGATGAAGTGTAGATGCTCGGTGAAACGGTCTCCCAATCTACATCGGGTCTCACCAATATACAGGAGGGCACACCAGGAACAGCAGACACAGTTTATGACCCCAAAAGACTCATAGGTGAAGTGTCACCTCAGCTGGAAGGACTGCTTGGGGCCCTGAATGGTAGTGGGGGAGGTGATGTGGGGGCAGGTGTAGCACTTGTTCCACTTTTTCAAAGTTATGTGCTAGGAGGGAGATCAGTGGGGAGGGAGAAAAGAACAAGAGTCAAGTAGGGAGTGATCCCTGTGGAGAGTAGAAAGTGGTGGGGGGGTAGTGGTGTTGGGGGCAGGAAAGATCAGCTTGGTGGTGGATCCGTTAGAGATGGCAGAAGTTACGGAGAACTATGTGCTGGACGTAGCTGGTGGGGTGGTAGATGAGGATAAGAGAAACCCTACCCCCAGTACAGACATGCATGAAATGGAAGAGATGCGGTTGAGGACAGCGTTGCTGGTGGAGGAAGGGAAGCCCCTTTCTTTGAAGGAGGAGGACATCTCCTTCATTCGAGAATGAAAAGCCTCATCCTGAGAGGAGATGTGGCAGAGACGGAGGAATTGAGAAAGGGGGAAGGCATTTTTACAAGTAACAAGGTGGGAGGAGCTATAGTCCAGGTAGCTGTGACAGTCCGTGAGTTTACGAGGGGTGATTGATTAGTTCGTGGCTTAAGGTAGAAGGAGTCAAGTTTAGAAAACAGCACATTTATTTTTCAACGTACTCCCCTCCTACATTTACACACTTAGTCCAGCAGTTGTGGAGCATATGGATCTTGGACCTCCAGAAAGTGTCCACAGCAGGGGTGATTGATTAGTTCATGGCCTAAGGTAGAAGGAGATGAGTTATACAGCTCTCATTACATGCACATGCAGGTCAACTCTTTGAGTGATTATGCAGAAAGTTTGAAGTTAATAACTCATCTCCTTCCACCTTAGGCCATGAACTTATCAATCACGCATCTGTGGACACTTTCTGGAGGTCCAAGATCCATATGCTCCACAACTGCTGGACTAAGTGTGTAAATGTAGGAGGGGACTATGCTGAAAAATAAATGTGCTAGGTTTTCTAAAATTGACTCCTTCTACCTTAGGCTACGAACTTATCAATCACCCCTCATATAATAGACATCAGCAGATAAGCTGTCTTGTTGGAAATGGATCAGGTTAATTTGAGGGCAGGCCGGAAGTTAGAGGCCAAGTTGACGTGAAGTCGACGAGCTCCACATGGGTGTAGGAAGCAGCACTAATGCAGTCTATAAACTGTACACTGTTTGACTTTCCGAAATACATCTGAACCAAAATCCTTTTGCCACTCTTCTGCTCATTTCCCTAAATGATCAAGATCCCCAAGTAATACATGATAAAATTCTATACTAACAATTTAGTGATCAAGTCTTGCGCATTCACATCCATGATTTATATAAATCACCAATACAAGGGTCCAAACACTGACCCGTGGCACACCACTTGTTTCCAATTCCTTTCCAAGAAACAACCTGCAACCATCACCCTTTGCTTCCTCCCTCTGAGCCAATTTTAAATCCATCTAATCAGATCTCCCAAGATTCAGTGAGACACAATCTTCCAAACAAGCCTGTCTTGAAGTCCTTGGTCAACGACACCACTGTTGTTGGTCGAATCGTAGGTGGTATAAAAACAATCTCTCACTCTATATCAGCAAGACCAAGGAAATGACTATGACTTCAGGGAGAGGACACCAGAGGTCCATGAGCCAGTCCATATCAGGGGATCTGAGAACTTTAAATTCCTCAGTGTTATCAATTCAGAGGACCTGCCCTGGTCCCAGCACACAAGTGCAACTACAAAGGCAGTGCCTCTACTTCCTTAGGCTGTAACGATTCTACATATCACCTAAGACAAACTTCTATAGATGTGTGGTGGAGAGTATATTGACTACTGCATGGTACAGAAACACCAATGCCCTTGTACAGAAAAGCCAATGAAAAGTAATGGATATGACCCAATCCATCACGGGTAAAGCCTTCCCCACCTATGAACACATCTACATGGAGTGTTGCCCCAGAAAAGGGACATCAGGGACCCCCACCATCCAGGTCATTGCCAGGACTTGAGAAACTGAGTTACAGAGAAAGGTTGAATAGGTTAGGACTTTATTCCCTGGAGCGTAGGAGAATGAGGGGTGATTTGATAGAGATGTATAAAATTATGATGGGTATAGATAGAGTGAATGCAAGCAGGCTTTTTCCACTGAGGCTAGGGGAGAAAAAAACCAAAGGTCATGGGTTAAGGGTGAAGGGGGAAAAGTTTAAAGGGAACATTAGGGAGGGCTTCTTCACACAGAGAGTGGTGGGAGTGTGGAATGAGCTGCCAGATGAAGTGGTGAATGCGGGCTCACTTTTGACATTTAAGAAAAACTTGGACAGGTATATGGATGAGAGGGGTTTGGAGGGATATGGCCCAGGTGCTGGTCAGTGGGACTAGGCAGAAAAATGGTTCGGCACAGCCAAGAAGGGACAAAAGGTCTGTTTCTGTGCTGTAATGTTCACTTCTTGCTGCTGCCTTAGGGGAGAAGGTACAGGAGCCTCAGGACTCACACCACCAAGGTTCAGGAACAGTCGTTACCCCTCAACCATCAGGCTCTTGGTCCACAGGGGATAACTTCATTCAACTTCACCTGTCCCATCATTAAACTGTTCCCACAATCAATGGACTCACTTTCAAGGACTCTTCATCTCATGTTCTCAAAATTATTGTTTATTTATTTATTATTTCTTTTTCTTCCTTTTTGTATTTGCAGTTTGTTGGTGTGTTTTTTTTAGTGTTTTTTTTTTGCATATTGGTTGTTTGCCCGTCCTGTTGGATGTGCTCTTTCACTGATTCTGTTGCATTTCTTTCATTTACTATGATGGCGCACAAGAAAAAGAATCTCAGGGTTGTACATGGTGACATATGTACTTTAATAATATACTTACTTTGAACTTTGACTATCCAGTGCCCTACCCTCATCTACCCTTTTAATTTCTTCAAAGAACTAAAAGATTTGTCAAGCACAACTTTCCATATCAAGCAATTCCAGTTAAGAAATTTACAGCCTTACTAAAGATAATTTTACTTTGGCCTAAACATGAACACATTGCAACACACCACTTCTAGGGAAAAAAACATGGACTAGTATGATCATTCTGAGACCTGGCTCTGCCATGCACAGATCAAAATGGGGAACAAAATATATTTATTCACAACTGTGGCTCATGTCAACATGTGTAAAATTCTAAAGCCAAAGCAATGTGCACAATGATAGGTTACCAACATCAAGTAATTTGAATCCATCATAAGGAGCAACCTCATCCTTTACAAAAACACATTTAGCCCAAAAGTACCAAGATGGAATAAATACAACAGAGCAATTACTTTGCCCCATTGGAGAATCTGCTGAATTTACTTAATGCTTGAATGGATTCATTTAGAAATCTACAGCTTGAAAGTATCATCATTATATTGATTAAATTGTTAAGAATGTGCTGGATGAGGATTAATGCTTGTAATGAGGAATAAAGACAACAGACTATAAAAATGCAATTAAAAACATGTTCTGATAGGTTAATAAATATTATACTACATTAGACTAGAAAATTAAAAATAAGCCAGAAAAGCAAAGAAAATTTTTCTGAACATTTGTAGAAGTCATAATGTCCTCTTACTTTGTAAAGTTCAAGACAGCTGCAATCAAGTAACAGAGACTGTGTTCATAAAGCAGTCCACTAAAGCAATGAGCAATGGTTGCTGCATTCCACAAACATTTATTGAATATTGAATACCCCACACACCCCTCACACAAACTCTTTTCCCTCCTGCCATCTGGCAAAAGCTACCGAAAGCATTCGGGCTCGCACGACCAGACTGTGCAACAGTTTCTTTCCCCAAGCCATCAGACTCCTCAATACCCAGAGTCTAGACTGACATCTACATCATTTATTAAACTGAAATTTGTCCTCTACTGTGCCTATTGTCTTGTTTACTGATTATTTATTAATTAATTATTCTACTGCCCTGCATTGTTTTGTGCACTTTATGTAGTCCTATGTAGGTCTGTACTCTGGTGTAGTTTTTGTGTTGTTTTACATAGTCTAATGTAGCCTTGAGTTGTCTCACAGTCTAGTGTAGTTTTGTATTGTTTCATGTAGCACCATGGTCCTGGAGGAACATTGTTTGGTTTTTACTATGTACTGTACCAGCAGTGTATGGTCGAAATGACAATAAAAAGCGACTTGATTTGACTTGAAGTGCCCATGTTAACTTACTCATGCATTTCACTTCTAGCACTACTTGTGACCGCTGTGAGTTTCTGTAACTCTATCTTGGATTTCTTGATGGAAAGACCTGTCAGTCAGTCAGAGTTGGCAGCTACATCGAAAACTCCATCACGCTAGGCACTGGTTCCCCCCCCTCCCCCCCGCCCCCAGGGTTGTGTTCTCATGCTGTTGCTGACTCACGTCTGCGCTGCCAGATCCAGCTCAAACCACACCATCACGTTTGCTGATGATACAACGAAGGTTGGCCTCATCAACAACGATGAGTCAGGGATACAGAGAGGAAGTAGAGAGGCTTAACAAATGGTGTGAGAGCAACAACCAGTCTCGACTTGGGCAACAGAGATGATTGCAGACTTGAGAAAAGCACAGGTCAACTGCTCTCCACTGCACATCAACAGGTCAGCTGTGGAAAGTGAACAACACCAAGTTCCTTGGTGTGCACATAACAGACGATCTAATCTGCACCAACAACACCTCATCAGTCAAGGCAGCAAAGCAGCATCTACACTTTCTAAGACTGAGACATGCGATGCTCCCTGTGCCCATTCTAACAACTTTCTGCAGGAGTACCATCGAATATTCTATCTGGATGCATCATAGTGTGGTGTGGAAACTGCAAAGCATCAGACCACAAGATCTTACAGGCAACCACAACCAAGAGCATAATGGGGGCCTCTCCCTCCCCCTATTTGTGCATTTTACTGTGCCCTTTGTGTATAGAAAGGGCACAAAACACTGTAGGATCTCTACAACTCATCCCACAATCCCTTTAACCCACTGCCATCAGGAAGGAATTTCAGGAGCATCAGGATTAGGACTGCCAGACTTCATAACAGCTTCTTCCCTCAGGCTGAGACTATCAAATACCCTGCCACAAATGAGGGCTATCACAAGGTCAGTGAGCTGTTTACTTTTGCTGTGCACTTCACATACATTTTGAATTATACTTTCATGATATACGTGTCGTACATGCTGCGTGTGAATTATGCATTGTAGGTGCACCGTGGTCCAGAGAAACTCTGTCATTTAGTTGTATATACGTACAGTCAGATAACATTAAACTTGAACTTGAATTTGAGATACTGCTAGAGCACACACTCAGAATATACTAAGTGATTACAAATATTTTTCACTGTTTCTGTTTGAAAACAGGGCAGTTAACTTGCACACAGAAGCGCCCCCCCCCTCCCCATCATGAATCAGATGAAGATACGATGCCCGGTTTTGGACTCAGTGTTCTCTTCAGTTGACCAGCTCATCTGCACTTTACGTCCAACACTTTCAAACCATGGCCAGGATCCAAGTGACAGTAATTGCAGCCACCCTATCCCTCTGTCTTTGACTGCACATGTCATAGAGCTGGCAGAGGTAAGCGATGATAGATTGTTCACTGGCATGTCCTCTCCCCAGCCTAAACTGTACATTACTGAAGTCTCTGACGCCCACAAGGCAGACACCAGGGCTGGAATGAGCTACTTCCCATTTCCCATCTCAGTTATCAGGGATTTCAAAGGGAGCACACCAGGCCTCTGCTTTCTCAGCTTCCTGCAATCACACAATCATGAACTTTCCAAACACCGTGCCAAAACAGACTAAAAAAAGTATCGTTCTCACTTTCTGGGCCCACAAGAATATCCAGAGTATTCCAAAAATAGCCCAGTTTCACTTGGGAACAGGACTTGCTGCATGGGAAGTTATAATTATACAGACTATAACCACTCAAGTTATGGTCTTTGTCAAAACCACATGGTTAACTTTTTTTTATATTAAGCTCAGAAATGTAACCCTTCACATGCAAAACTTTCCTCCATATTTTACACTACCCTTAATTCAGAAGGGATTGGTCTCCACAATCAGTCAGATCTACATGAGGCGTTGCCTCAGGAAAGCAACATCTGTCAAAGATCCCCATTATTATGGTTAGCTACCATCAGGAAGGAAGTGCTACCAAGTTCAAGAACTGCCATTTCTCTTCAACCGTTCAGTGGTTATAGTATACTACAAACCTAATGCAGTGCCTCCTCGCCTGCGACACACAGAGACTGAACTCCTTTTGGACTCAAGACTGAACTGCAGAGGACAGGGAGGAGATCTGGCCCCTACACATATAGCATGCCCTGGTGCTCATGAACCAGATCCCCCAGCTACAGGGAAATAGCCCTACTGTCTTGTGAGCAGCCTCGGAAGAGATGAAGGCTATGGGAGTAAACCCAGAAAGCAAATCTGAAGTGGAGCCCGAGGCAGCTGTACATCACTGAACGTCCTTCCTGCAGCTCCTGCAGCTAAGTTGGTGCCAAACGTATTGCTTTGTAAGCTTTCATTTGGTAAGACAGAGGGGGATCTTGACAACTGGGCATCTCAGGATCTCCATACCTTCCGCCCAGGCTTGTGATGATCATCACCATCACCCATTGTCCTTCAAGACAGACGGATGCCAACCACTGATTACATCACACTACGATGAACTTTATCTTTTTTGGTTCTGATAATGCTGTTTCTTGTAAATATTTGTGCATAACTTATGCTTAATTTGTTTGTTCTTGTAAATCTTGCTTATCTGATGCTATTTTCCTGTGATGCTGCTGTAAGTTTTTCATTGCACCTGTGCATAAAGGTACTTATGTACATGACAGTAAACTCCACTTTGAATTCAAATATGTGTTTGTTTTGTGGGGAGGAGCAGGGGCAGAAGAAAGAGAAGCCCCTTACAATTAATTTATTGACAACTACTCTTTGCAAAAGATTGTGTTGCTTCACATTGGCTGACATCACTTATCTCAGGAGTATGGTTAGCCTCACACAAGCAGATCCCAGTCACGCAGTGCTGTCTTCCAGCATACAATTTGCCAGAGCTGGGTGCAATTTTATTCCATAAGAGTGCCAGTATCTCACTCAGCCACCATGGGTCTCCTTACTTCTGGGATTCACAAACTTTTTCATGCCATGGACAGCGACCATCAACCCAAGGAACCCCTGCCTTATGTTGCCGGGCAATTGTGCTTAGCTGATCAAGGGATTCTAGTGATATTTCCCTTTGCAAGCTGTATTACTGAATTAGGCTCACAATGCTTTCAGCAGGAGTTAGAAAGCTGGAAATCTGAAAAAAAAACATGTGTTGGTAACACTAGACAAAGTCAGTCAGCTTCTGAACAGAGAAACAGTTAAAGTTTCATGTCAGATACCTTTATCAAAACAGTTTGCCAGTTGAGTATTTCAGACCACAAACCACCATGAAAGGATAACCTTGCTCCATCTGAAAGTTTATGTAACCACAACACCAGAAGATATAGGAGCAGAATTAGGCCATTTGGCCCATTGAGTCTATTCCACCATTTAATCATGGCAGATCCACTTTTCCTTTCAGCCCCAATCTCCTGCCTTCTCCCCATAACCCTTCATGCCCTGACCAATCAAGAATCTATCAACCCGTCTTGGGAAACTGCAATGCTGGTCTACTTGGGGAAACAGGGGGCCAGATCTGATGTGCAAGAACTGGAAGGACTACTTGTGAGCACAGAATGCAAACATTTCTTCAGTTAGGGTTGAAGAAACAGGACACCTCATCACACCCACACATTCCAAAATACATTACAAAAGTACTTAATGCGAATTCCCTTCTTTCCACCATAACTGTGTCGCTGCGTAATCCATCCCACACAATGTTCAGTCTGAATCACCATACACTAGGGAAGCAGAGTCACTGTGGTAACATCCCAACTCACAGATTTGTGGGCGTTAAACCACTGAGTGGGAAAGCATACGTCTGATACTTGGATACTCATTCAGAATCCAGCCTGTTGATCATCTGGGCACAATTAAAACTTGCATGAAGACAAACTACATGTTCAATAACAGTACAAGAAAAACAGACCACTTTTCCCTCAAGTTTGTTTTGACACAGTGAAATCATAGCAGATCCATATTCCAATTTTTCTATCCTCATCTTTTCCCTAAAACCCTTAATAATACTGGTCATAAAAATATTCTCAGATTAAATGTCAACATTTCATTAATATTAATTGCTTTGTGAATAATTCCAACTTTTTCAAATACATACAATCGTTTGACACCCAATAAGCTGAAAATTTTCAAGGGGTTCTGTCACTAAGTTGCAAACTCCATTAATCAAAGTCCAAGAAAACTCCTGTTTATTAACCCTCACTCAGTTAATCACCATTATAATTGCTCAGTAGGTTTGCAAAAATAAACAAGCATTCAAACCAACATTACATTATTCTAACATCAAGAATCGAACACTCAAACAGAACAAACGTTATGCACTACAAATATATGAAACTGTTCTGTGATCCAATAGGGTCATTGTGCTACTTAAGTGTTGCTGAATTACACTGTCAAGGAAGGATAACCAAATTTCCTCTGGATTCCTGCCAACCTCAAGTTCGATCAAAATCATACCAAGATAAGCAAGTGTACAAAAATGGGGAAAGCTTGAAGAAAATTAAAAATATTTTTCTAGAGGATTTTCCACGAAATAAATACTAGCCAAGATTTTTGTGCATCTGGTCTTTAACAGATTAAATACATCTTTTTCTTTCCCCCAATTAAAGAACAAAGGCATTCAATCAGTCATCAAGTTGTTGGGCAACAGCATAAATACAAAAAAAAGTCAGTTCTTTGCACCATCAACACTGTGTAAACATTGACTCAACAAAGCAGCTCCCAATTGATAACAGAAGGGTAAGAGACAGCAAGAACAGGCCTCAATGGAGCAGCAGATCAAATTGCCTTCAAGCCATTCAAGTTTATTCCACTTTTGCCATGCTCTTCAGGCACTAATTTGGAGATGATTCTGCTGTCCACAGTTCTTATATTCTTCAATTTAACCAAGATATTTTTGAATAATTTATCCAGAACATTTCGCATTCTCAAAACTCCACTTCTGACTAAGATCTTTGGAAGCCAGTGTATTTGGTTACAAAAATGTAAATAACTCGTTCTTTAGTCTTAGCATTACTAATCATCAGTTTAGTATTTTGAACAGCCCTTTTAAAATGACTCTCACATGACCCAACTAATACCCTGTCAAAATATATTTGATCCGATTCAGTACAAATCCAACCTACCTTTAAACCTATCCTTACACATAACAATTTGTGCAACTGTTTATTTAAGCTCTGTTGTACACTTCGCTGGATTGAGAAATACCTTTTTAATTTGTGCTTCTGGTGCTCACATAAATTAACTAGTATTTGTCCACATTAACTGCACCTTCCATCTTCCCCAGTCTGAGTTCATCCTCCTTGCCAAGCAAAGGTTACAATCAGCTACAAGAAACAATTACTCTCAAAATGTCATTACAAGTTGAAAGAAAGAAAATCTATTCTGCAAAGACATGAATTAGGATAGTAGACCATTCAGACCCTCAGATCAGTCCTGCCATTTAACATGGCTAATCTGATTTGTAGCATCAATTTTGATCTCCTCTCCATGCAAAGTAACCTTTCAATCCTTGCTTATTAAGTGACAATCTACCTCTACCTTAAACATATTCAAAGACTCCGCTTCCAATATTGAGAATTCCAAGATTCATAAAACAGCAAGAACAAAAATTACATCTCCTCTTTTGCTCAAATAGGCAATGCCTTATTTTTAAATAGCAACCCTAAGCTCTAGATTCCCAAAGGAGGAAACACCTACTCCAGGATTTCAAATAATTCAGTCAAGTTCCCCCTTGCCCCAAAAGACAGAAACCAAGTCAATTCAACTCTCCTCAAGAACTACTCACACATTATTGGAATACAATTAGTCTGAACTTCCTTCCATGAATTAATACCTATCCTTAAATAAGACCAGTACTATACACACTATGCCAGGTAGAGTCTCATTGATCCCTGAACTCAAGCAAAATCACCCAAATTATGTATGCAATTCTCCTCATAAATAACATTCAGTTAACTTTTCTTACAACTTCCTGTACTGCCCACCAAATTCATACAAATCACAACAAATACTTTATAATTAAGGTATTAGAGTTGTTTTTAATCTAAAATGGTAAGTTACGAGTGGGAAGAAGCCAAAGGGTGATAGCAGATAATTGTCTCAAGAAGGGCAGCACCTGTGACTAGTGGTGTACCTACTGCAGGGTCGGTGTTCGGCCATGGTAAACTGGATCAGCAAATTTGCAGATGATACCAGGACTGGGGGCATAAAGGACAACAAGGTTGGCTAAAAAACTTGCAAACTGATTGAAACCAGCTGGAAATTTAACAGAAAAGTGGAAGGTGGAATTTAATGGAGACGAATGTGAAGTGCTGCACTTCGGCAGGGCAAACTCGGGTAGGACTTGCACAGTGAATAGTAGGCACCTAGGTACATGGTACAATGGAGGGATTTGGTCCACAGATCCATACACAGATTCAGATACCCTGAAACTGATGCCACAGTTAGAAAGGGTTGCAAAAGGGGTTTTGACATATTAGCCTTCACAAATCAGAGCATTGCATACAGGATGTTGCTGGGATTTGAGGTCCTAAGTTAAACGGCAAGATTGAATAGGTTGAATAAAGTTGAAGTGTAGGAAAATGAGTGGAGATCTTATTGAGTATTTAGAACCTTTACAAGGGGTATAAAAATGCTAAATGCAAGCAGGCTCTTTCCCCCATGCTTAGCTGAGACAAGAACGAGAGGTCATGGTTGGAGAAGAAGGGTGTCAGGGGAACCTGGGGGAAACTTCTTCACTTAGAAGGTGGTGCAAATATGGAACAAGCTGCTAGTGGAAGTGGTGGATATATCCATCAGAACAAGTAGTTTGGTACATAGATGAGAGAAGTATGGAGGACGCTGATCCCGATGCAGGTAGAAAAACAGGTCAGCACAGATTAGTGGGCTGAAGGACCTGTTTATCTGCTATAATGCTCTATGACTTTACATCACTGCACAAACTTCAGAATGCTCAGAGCTTGCTGAAAGAGAGCCTCGATCAGCAGAATTTTGTGGCTAATAAGTCACAAGACGCAAGAAAATAAAGCATACAAGTTCACTGTTTTTAGTACGTTGAGGGTTTCACCTGTGCCTCCAGCTCAGCACAATGGAGAGGAAGTGATGGAACGATGAGTATTTATGAAACTTGATTTGAAATGTTCTGCTCTCATTTTCATATCTTTCAAAGCTGTTCTTGAACTGTCAGCCTTTTTAATTTTTGAAGACAGGATAAAAGGTTAGCATGTAAAGGTTCTAAACGCAAAAGTGATCAACAGCATATGGTTTTAATGCAAATGTATTTTGACAAATTAAAATCTCAGATAATCCCTTTATTTCTTAAAATTATTTAAAACAATTGCAGTCCAAGGTTCAAATCAATAAAAATATTATAAATCATCACAAAGAGCTGTTCAAGCCCTGATGCCTCCTGGATTATTGACTTCAATTAATAATAGTGATTGAAGCAATAATTCTCACCAGCCAAGGTTACAGTCTTGACAAAACTGTGTACTTTCACCACGCTATGGCCCAATACTTTTAAAATAAAATGTGTTAACTCAGACGTTCCACAAACTCGCACTTATCTGGTTGACAATATTAATTAGAGGTCCTCAATCTACTTGTACAGTTCAAGGTAGGAAATACAGATAAGCTGAACAGTTTCCCACCACTCCAGCAATACCCTACCCATCGGTCATACACCAAACTGGTCCTGCTATTGGGGAACTTCTAGATGGAAAGTACTTGGTATCATTTCCAAACCTCTCCAGCCACCCCAAATACAAAGCATCACAAAATAACACTGAGCTCCAAATACTGCAAGTTATCTTGGGAAAAGAGTTGTGAGAGTTTTCTCATGGAAGTCCATTTATCATATTTTATCCTGACTAAACTATCATAAAACTGCTCAATTTGAGATCTAAAGATTAACAGCCACTTGGGTTAATTTCAAAGTAGCTTCTTTGAAGATGGCCTGCACAGGGATGCTGCAGCTTACTCCTCAGCTCACAGTAGTGGTGCTAGCTTTAAATTCTTAGTTAGCCTTTCGAAGTTTTTAGTCAGGAATTTCAGTCATCCAAAGCTCAGCAAATATAGTGCCGCTATATTAATTTTTATTTTTATATTTAATTTTAATATTTAATCCACTGGCAGCAGAGTTAATAGTGGGGCTCAGTGGAAGCTGTATTCTAAGGCACCTGACCTAGCGACTGCGACCTGCCCCAAGCGTCTCAGCCGAGGAAGTGGCTAACTTGGGCGGCGTGAGAGGAAGCAGAAACTTGACAAAAGAGCTGGGGTGATAGTGAGGCTGAGAGCTAATCCAGCCAGACTGGCAGTACCATGACTTTTCCTGGCCAACGTCTGCTCGCTGGATAATGAATTGGATTCACTGGATAATAAACTGGACTCACTGATACTGAGAATTAACACGCAAAAAGATGTGAAACTGCTGCTTTCTGGTTTTCACTGAAACATGGTTAAATAACAATATGCCCCAACTTGACGTTTCAACCTGACGGGATGACTCCCTGTTGGGGAGATCGAAGGAGGTGGAATCTGTGTATACATTAACAAAGGCTGGTGCATAAACTCACTGTGACTGTTAGCAGTCACTGTACTGGGGAAATTGAGCATCTTGCAATTAAAATTAACTGCCCAGGGAGTTTACTGTTGTGTATATCCTCGCAAATTCCAATGCCAAGGTCGCTCTGGGAGAGCTTTACAGTATCATCGCTCTCTACAAAACAAGCATCAGGACAGTCTCTTCATCATTGCAGGAGACATTTGACCCAAATTCCAGCAACACGTCACCATGGTCACCAGGGGATCAAACAGACTCAACCATGTTAGTACAAACAGATGTGATACCTACAAAGCCAGCCCATGCCCTTAACTTGGCCTCTCTGATCACATCTCCCATGATGTTAACCCCAGCATACTGACTGCTGCCAAAAATGGAGAAACTAGTCAAGAGAATCATCACTGTATGGCCGAACAAGGCAGATATGCTTCAGGACTGGCAGATGTTCAAGGAGCCCATCACAAACACAGGAAACTTGAGGAATATGCCTCATCTGTCATCGGCTACATCAGTAAGTGTGTAAATGACATTGGTACTAGAAGCCCTGGCTGAATGTAGAGGTGTGCTCCCTATTAAAAGCTCAGGACGCTGCCTTCAAGTCCAGTGACAGAACAGTTCTCAGAACACCCTCATCTCAGGCATTAAGAGGGCAAAGACCGCCTACACATGAAAAATTCAGGAATACCTATCCGATAAGGATCCGCAGTATGTGTGGTTGGGCATCAAGGACATTCATGAATATGCAAGGGAAAACAGTGTTGACCATAGCAATGATGCCTCCCTCCATGATGCTCTAAACAATTTTATGCATACTTCAAGGTGGCATGTGACTCCACAACAGCCACAAAACCTGCTACCTAAAACAGCAATAGATGTGAGAAAGATTCTGCAGAGAGTCAACCCCGCTCCCACCCCCCAATGCTGCCAAGCCAGGCTGAGTACTGACTGTGCAGACCAGCTCACTGACATCTTCAACATGTCACTCACCCAGGCTGCAGTCCCCACGTGCTTCAAATCAGTACCAACGAACTCTACACCTTCAGAACTAAAAGACTACCACCAAGTGGCAATGACGCTAATTATCATGAAGTGCTTTGAATGGCTGATGATGGCAAAACATCAAAAACTCCATTCCTGCCACACTAGACAGTCACCAATATGGTTACTGACAGAACCACTCTACAACAGATGCCTTAGCATCTGTTATGCACTTGGCTCTGACACACCTAGAAAACAAGAACATTCACGTCAGAATGGGTTTCAGTTTGGCATTCAAAACTATTGTCCCACAGACCCTGGTGAACAAACACTTACTCATGGCCTAAATACACCACTGTGCAACTGGGTGTTGGATTTGCAAACAAACAGGCCTCGTACAGTCAGGATGCACAACTGCTCCCTCACTCCCCATCATCCTCTACACAGGTACACCTGAGGGCCATACGTTGAGCCCATTGCTGTACACTCTGTTCACACTCGACTGCATGGCCAAACACAAAGTGATCACGTGCGAAGTTCGCCGATGACACAGCAGTGGTGAGGCTCATCACCAACAACAATAAGATGCCTGAGAGGAGGACGATCTCGAGGCCTGGTACCAGACAAATAACCTCTTCCTTGATATCAAGAAGACAAAGGAGATAGTTGTCAACCAGAACTCTCAGCCTGCTTTACATCTCCGGCACAGCTTTGGAAACTGCAAGCAGTTTCAAATTCTTGGGAGTGCACATCTCACACAAACTTTCGTGATCCCAGAACACATCCTACACAGTCTAGAAAGCTCACCAATGCTTCTTTCTGAGACTGAAAAGAGCTGGACTATGCACATCAAAGCTCACATCAGATGTGCAGTTAAACACATCCAAGCATGCTGCGTCACTGCTTGCAATGGAAACTGCACTGTGGTAGACAGGAAAGCCCTTCAAGGGGCAGTCAAAACCGGGCAATGCATTACTGTCACCAGCCTACCAGCCGTCAAGGACATGTATACAGAAAAGTGACTGAAAAGGCCAGGAACAATATGAAGGATCCCATACAACCTGCTCAGGGATTATTTGTCCCACTTCCATCAGGGAGACAGCAACCAAACATCCCCATCAGGACCACCCGACTCAAATTGTTACTTTCCCCAAGGAGTAATGCTGATCAACATGTCCACTCACTAACTCCACACTACTTTATTAGTTCCCATCAGTCACCTTATGTAGCTACAGCCTAGCATCACTTTATGGACATACAATCAATCTATATGAGCTATCTGATGTATTTATAGTTTTTTTAAATTATTGTTGTGTTCTTTTTATCTTTTATTTTTAATGCTGCATCTGATCTGGAGTAGCATTATTTCACTCTCCTTACACTTGTGTAGAGGAAATGACTAAACAATCTTGAATATATGATTAGTTAGTTGTCAGTTAGATAATCTTAGCTATTTTCCAGAGGTTGACTGTTTCCCGATTGGTCAGGGTGTCAAAGAATATGGTGAGAAGGCAGGTGTATGGGTTGAGTGGGATCTGGGATCAGCCATAATGGAATGGCAGAGCAGACTTGATGGGCTGAATGGACAACAGACAGATATCATGCTTGACTAACGTTCTGGCATGTTTAAAAAAATTAGCAGCATCTGAGCTTATCCTTTTGTGTACATCATGGGAAATTTATCACCAATTATTGTCACTAATGACAGCCATTGAGTTGGGATTGATGTTCTATCCCTCCTCATCCTCAACTACTCTGCAGGAGAGTTGAGTAACTCAGCTCCTTTCCACACTTTTCTCCATGTCCAAATGAGCAGCCCACCTCCCCCCCACCCATCTTAACTGCGTTTTATAGGAGTAACATTGAGAGCATCCTGACAAGTTGCATCTCCATTGGGTATGGGAGCAGTGGTGCATCAGACTGGAAGTCCCTACAAAGGACTGTGAGAACAGCTTAGAGGATCATAGGGGTCTCCCTACCATCCATCGGGGACATTTATCAGGAGCACTGCACACACAAGGCCCTTAGTATTGTTAAGGATCCCACCCATCCATCCAGCATCCTCTGACTTTTTACCATCAGACAGGAGACCACGGTGCACAAAAACAAGAGTGGTCAGGATGAGAAACAGTTTCTTCCCCCAGACCATAAAGCTTTGAACTACCAGCTGCATCGTACTTGAAGTGTCACTGATTAATCAGTTCCGTACCTTGCACTTTAGTTTGTTATTTATGTGTGATTCATCTGTTCATTTTATCCTTATCTTCATAAGTTATCATGTGTTACATATGCAATGGGTTTTACACCCTAGTTTGAAGAAACTTCTCATTTCTATACACATGATATACTTTATATACATGTACCGTAGTTAAATGCCAATAAACCTCACTTGTCAGAACTGTCTTGACTGGGCCAACTGTGACAAAGAATATCCTAAAATCTTTCCTCTTCTCATATCGTTGCTATTGAAGTCCATCATCTGGGTCTTCAAAATCAATGATGGTGCACTGACAAAATCCAAACCCTGGCTTGGCCTCCTCAACTCTCCACACTATCTAAATTAACAAAATTAACTTCCTTATATTCAATAGTGTATAAACAGAATTTTCCTCCAGCTAAACATTAAAACAAAAAACATGTCCTCTAATCCCTGCCATAGGCTCCATTCACAAGCACTTAATACAGGATCCCTTCCTGGCCACCCAGGAAGTCTCTGGATATTTTCCAACTTTGAAGGGATGGTATAAATGCAAATTATTGTTGGTAGTGCTCTTCTGGTTCCAAACCCAAATGATGAGTCATCTGTTCTTCTGCCAACACATTGATTGCAGTTCAGTTGGTTTGGCTCACTTCTATGGATTCTAAATTACTCAAGTTCACCTCAATCACAACACACAAGAGTGTAACGTTGCATTAAAACCTAAAGCAATTCTTTGAGGATGCAAACACTTCCTTGTGCAACTAATTTACCTTTCTGAGACTGAACACAGGCTAGAACAGTAACAATAACCAAGTCAACACTTCAAAAACACCAACTAGCTTTTCCAAGAACAGTAATCCAAAGTGGCGGGGAAAGGGAGAAAGGAAGAGTTGAGAAATTTTACAAGTCTCTCTTCTGTCAAGAGACACCTTCAAAAATAACAGTGGAATAAGCCTTCAGGAGAAATTGTGGAATAAGTTGCTTTAAACTTGGGAAAACCTACATACCTGCACTTGAACTTATAAAACATCTATGCCTATTTAATGTCAGTCACATTCCCTTCAGGGCATTTTCAAGAATTCTATAACAAATTAAGTCATTTAGTATTTAGTCATTGGTTTATTGCAGAAGATGAAGTGTAAATCGAGTTTACAGTCATATGGACAAGTGTATGTATGCCTGCATACAGTAGGTGCAATGAAAGTCAGGCCTGCAGTAGCATCACAGGCACATGAAATACTCCTCATGACTGCACGATCATTTGAGATATGAAACAACTTGGTTGTCCTCTGGACCTTTGTTCTACAACTAAAGATCTGCATTGCAATATTGTGTGACAAGAGCACCAATAACTAATTATGTACAAATAGCAGCAGAGAATTAAATCAAAATTAAATTAATTTTGATTTAATTCTCTGCTGCCAGTTGTATATCATTGTTTTTTTTATTTATAGCAGACAAGAGTACTGATAATGGCTGGGATCACCCATCTTGTAAAGACACTGCCCAGGAGGAGGAAATGGAAAATCACTTCTGTAGAAAATTTGCCAAGAACAATCATTAACATGGAAGGACAGAGGACGATGGACAATGATATTAATGATATTGATGATGATAATGATTACTTATGCCAAGGTATAGTGAATTCCCACTTGGGATCAATGAAGTACTTATTATTATTATACAGATCAATCCATTACAGCAGTGCAATGAGATACTATAAGGTATCAATAACAGAATAAAATGTTACAGTTATGGCAAATGCACAGTGCAGGCAGACAATAAAGTGCAAGATTATAATGAGGTAGACGGAGGCCAAAAATCTATCATACTAGTGCTAAAAGCCATAATATTCTGATGGGACATTTGTGCCAGTGTGTGATTCCCAGAAGGCTCATCTGCAGATAATTCATTAGGAAAATTAACAAAATGTTATTGTTCATTGCTGGGGAGGTTTGCTTTAGTCTTATAGGGCACCGGTGAGTTCATATCTGGAATTAAGTGACCAGTATTTGTCTGCAGTTAAGAAAGCATCTAAATTCGAAGCAATTCAGGAGAAGATCGACCAGACAGATTTTCCAAATAGGAAAATTGTTTTATGAATAAAAGGTGAGCAGGCAAGGTTCACATACTTACAAGAGAAGGTGAGATGACTGAAATAACAAGACACAGAGTTAATGTTATAGATCAATGATAGCATGGTTCTTCTTTCGATCCGAGATCACTGTACAAGGCAGGTTTGAGGCAAAAAAAAGCTCTCTCCAAGCATGTTAATGTTTACAACTCTCTTCCTCAAAAAGTATTGAATCAAAGTTATTGAAACCCATTTCAAGTAAAAATAGACAGGTACTCGATAAAAGACAGATTACCCATTGTTAGAACGGAGCTCAGGTAACAGCTAGATCACCTGAAACCTTACTTAGAAGCACAGCAGGCCAGCCTGCTCCTGGTCCTGACCAATAAGGTAAACCTTCCCATTGCACCTATGCATACATGTACTTGTACATATGAAAATAAACTTGCCACGACATAAATCTATTCTGACCCTCAGACAGACACATTTATTCAACACCAGTTCCACAAAATTACTTTAAATACTGTTTGCGCAGTTGAATCATTTCCGGTAAGATGGGGGGTGCGCTCAATTGTAGTATCCTCTCCAGATCGAAACAAAGGTGCAATTGCAGTCCTTATAATTAGTCTGAACTTCCTTCCATGAATTAATACCTTTCCTTAAATAAGACCAGTACTATACACACTATGCAAGCTGGAGTCTCATCGATTCTCTAACTGAAGGATAACCACCCAAATTATGTATGCAATTCTCCTCATAAATAACAGAGTTAACTTGTTAGGTAACCCTTAGCACCTTTTGTGCAATTGTAAGACACCGCTGGATATTGAGAATATCAATTGCCGCAGGTCTGTCCCACTGGCTAGATGCTCGATGGCAGTGGAGCTGAACTTGTTGTACAGCGTGTTGCTAACAACTACAGGCACCCAAGGAAGGCATCAGCAGCGGTGCACAGAGGCAGTAAACAATCCAACCAACAGTGCAAATGATTGTGATTGATGCTTTTCTTGTAATCACAAGACATTGGCTAATGCAGAATACAGCTAGTCTCATTCACTATTCATTAGAGAGAGCATCGGTGAGGGAGCTGTGTGCCTCGCTTGTTGCACAGGCCCAGCCCTCCTGCCTGTTTCAGCTGCCCAGGGAAGGAGATGCCAGAGCCGGTGTTGGATAAAGCTGGAGTCTGTGCTGGGTTGGGGGCTGGCCCCTCTCAGGGCTGTTCTCCGGAGCTCTCTTGGTGGAAGTCTAGTTGCATTGCATTCGTCTGTGGCTACACTAGCAATCTACAGGCCATGACACTCAGGGACTTGACCTACATCTAATCTTTTTGCAAACTGTTCTTCTGCTGTCATAACTACGTGCTGTATGTGACTGATAGTACTGTGATTTTCACCTTGGCCCCAAAGGAAAGCAGTTTCATTTGGCTGGATTCAAGAGTATGGTTCAATGACAATTAAATCTGAACGTTAAATTGGACTTTCTAAACCTGCTGCCCCTGCAGCTGTCAAGTAGGGAGCAGCAGGTAGCCACAAGAAAAAGGCTATTTGTGCAGCCTCCCAGCTGATGAAAACTTGTCCCAACACAAATAAAGCAAAAAAAAAAGTGGCTAGAATACAGACAGCAGTTTATGAAACAGCTCTATTATTCAGTATTTAATTGGGTGATGTGGAGGTTGAAGCAAGAAATCGGTAAGAATGCTGTATCAAAACTCAAAGTGCATTTCATCCCAAATACTTGCTAACGTTAAATCATGTCAATATTAAACACACTGGTCGCTACAGAAACTCTAATCCCACTCTGCCTTACTTTGTAAAAGTTATCAAAAAGATGTTCCTTCAGATTTCTGGAAAGCCATACAAGAACAGCTCTTAATGCTTTCATTAGTCTTAGTTCAGCCATTCAGAAGCAATAGCCACCTTTGGTGCTGCAGGCCTCTGCCACGCTCAGAGTTGCACCAATCCCTCTCAAATCTGCTTTTCCTCAATACCTCAAAATTAAGAAAAGTTTCAAAGTAGTTATTAATTAAAATAGTCTCTTCAGTTGGGTTCTTTCTTTGTGCGGTGGGGGGGGGGGGGATGGAATGGCACTTTGCTGGAAAGCTCCTATTTGCTCTTTGTCAAGTGCAAGGAGACTAATTCATCACCTTGGGAACCAGCTGCCTGAGCTCCTTGTGAAAACAGTGTGGGGAATTAAAATACTTTTCTAGTACACAATCCTGTCTAGTGCTTAGACAGTATTACATTAGGAATTCCACCAGAACTTTGGAAAAATATTAACATGCATAGTACGTTTTCTGAACAAAAAGGTAAGTTTGAGAAAGAATGGCTGAGGAACAAAATTCAATGGACACTGGGAGTACCATGCATACTTGTGCAGCTTCCCTGCTGAGATTAGAATAACACATTTTAAAACAATGCAAGATAAAATCCTGGCATATTTAAACCATTTCTCAGAGTAATTCACTTCAGAGGAACCCTAAATATCAACGGACATTGGATTTTGGCAGCCGGTTGGCTAAGATTGTGATGTAATGATAATTCAATAAAATCCAACAAATCAAAAACTAAAATATATCCCGTTACATGCAGTTGCTGCCAAAATATGTGGTGGACTTTTTAAAGAAGCTTTCACTAATATTTCAGCGTGACAGGCTGATAGCGGTGTCTGATAATAATCCAGCTACTGATTTTATATTCTTGCCATTGCTGGTATTTCTTCATTGCAAATACAATTACAACACAGCACAAGAAACTAACGTTCACTCAGTATGCATTCTTCAGCTGAACTGGTTCATACACCTTAGTTTTCCATTGATACCTTTATAGATCTTGTTCTTTTTCCAATTATTATTTGGTTTGCATTAAAATTTGCAACTACTTCCTTGGTTCACATTTCACATGAAGAATTTCTAATTTGATGCTTTCCAGATCACACAGATAGCAATCGTACGTTTGTGGCAGACCAGCAACCCTGAGGCCAGACCCACTGTATTAACCCAGGGACACAAGTTCAGAACCTTTCAAGGCAAAGGAATTTAAATGTAGCTAAATAGTTCATAACTTGGAAATAAAAAGTAGTCGTAGTAAAGATCACAAAATTTTCAAATCATCATAAAAATCTTTACATCATTCATTTCTTTCTCCATCACATTTCACATGCCTTTGCAACCAAGTGTGAATCACCTCGATTAGCACATAAAAGCTAAATAGTATTTTCACCCCTTACTTTGTGCCTCCACTCTCCTCCAACTAACTTGTAATTCCTCCAGTAATCAACTCACTTCTGCATCATCTTCTTTGGTCCTTCCTTCTTACTTTGCACTTTACTCCTTATTGGCAAATGGCAAAATCCAAGCAACCAGTAGCAATTTCCTCTGCCTCAGATAACTATTTGGGCAGGAACCACCATCTTAAAAACATCAAACACTTTGTCCACATTTATTTTTACCAGGACCAGGCTCAGCACTGCTCCAATGTCATATTTAACCTACTTAAATATTTAACATATTTAACTACTGTCATTGACTGAATCAAAGGTGATAACAAATCAGCATATAAGATAGAGATTGAAAATCTGGCTGAGTGGTACCCCTTCCTCAATGTCAGCAATACCAAGGAGCTCATTATTGATTTCAGCAGGAGGAAAATGGGAGGTTCATGAGCCAGAAGTGGAGAGGATCAGCAACCTCATTGCTATCATTTCAGAGGACCTACCCGAGACACAACACACAACTGCAATTATGAAGAAGCATGGTAGCACTTCTACTTCTTCCCTTGGAGTTTGCAAAAATTCAGCATGACATCTACAGTGTAACTGACTATAGGTGTGTAGTGAAATTTTATGGTGCCAGGTCAGACAGAGGCAACTCTTCTTGCTCAAACAACAATAAGAAAAATGTACTTTGGAGGGCAGATAAATTTACATCCAAAGTGACCTGGCACCATCATTGCTGAGTGGCCAGAGATAAGCTAACAAGGTAACAGGTAAGGAGCAATTCATTATCTAGTCCTTGCCCATCCATCTTTCTTGTGATCACCATGCACTTCCAGCAGAAACTTTGTCCTGAAAGGGACTGCCCATGATGTTGGGTATGGCAACTTTAAGTTAGAGAGGAAAGATTCCAAACAGGTGTGGCAGTTCACCTGGGCATCCAAGAGGAACTGTGGACTGAAAGCAAAACAGTGTTCAAAGCCATCTGTTTCTGTTTGACTAATCTCCCTTGCTTCTCACTACTACCGTTAGGCGGAAGGGTGCAGGAGTCTTGGGTCCACGCTGCCAGGTTCGGGAGCAGTCATTGTCCTGGCCATCGGGCTCCCAGGCAGGTTTCACAAGCATCCTCACTGAATGGAACCCACAGTTCTGGACTCATTTTCGGAGACTCCACACTTCATGTTCCATGTGCATTTGTTTGCTTTTTACTATTCGCGTGATGTGTCCTCTTTTGTACTTTGGATGTGTGGCGGTCTTGTGTGTATTTTTCAGTGAATTCCATTGTGCTTCTTTGTTTTGTGAGTCCCTGCAAGAAGATGAATCTCAAGGTTGTACATGATACACACTGATAATAAATTTGAACTTTGATTAGGACCCACCAAACAACCAAATTAAAGGTGGCCCCCGCTTTTCAAACGTTCGCTTTACAACAGCTCGCTGTTACAAAAGTTTTCACTAACCAAAGAGGATTTTTGCTTTTACAAAAAAACAATGCCCACTTTACACGTGTGTTACCCTGAGAAAGACTACCATGACCGTGAAGCCTTGTGCCGGCAGTTGTGTGTGCATGCGTGTACATATGTAGGCATATACATGCGCTTGCGTGTACATGCCGATTTTTTTCTCCACCTCGATTTTGGCTCGCTGTCTTCCCGATTCTGATAAGTGAAACTACACTATTTATGTATCTATTTTATAGAGACTGTATATTTATCATATCATTCCTGCTTTTACTATATGTTTGTGTTATTTTAGGTTTTATGTATTACTTGGTTTGATTTGGTAGGTTATTTTTTGGGTCTGGGAACGCTCAAATTTTTTTCCCATGTAAATTAATGGTAATTGCTTCTTCACTTTACGACATTTCAGCTACAAACGGTTTCATAGGAATGCTCTACCTTCAGATAGCGGGGGAAACCTGTATAAACAAGCCCAGGGTGGGAAGGGTTTTATCCAGGTTAGGAGTACACAGGGGAGTCCCCCTCCCAGGATAATACGTCTAAAAGTGAGGTCCAAACGTGGCTAGCTGCAAAATATGACAACATGCAACAAAGAAAGCTGAATGATTGCATAGCCAAAAAATCAGATGAAAGCTCTCCAGTCTTGCACACCCTCACCCTCATGTAAAGGGTGTTGAGTACGTGAATCACTAATGCGTGAAGGGAGAGCAGAAGATATGCCCATGGTGATGAGCCATGAACTTACCCAACACATCAATGTTGAAGACAAGACTGAATAAATCACATTGATCTAAAGTAAATGGTTCATCTCAGTATCCTTCTGGCATCCACATTATCACACTTAATCTGCCAACCATTGCTCACTCTGGATTACAACAGAACCACTGATTCAGATCTTAGTTTATGGTCAAATATTATCACACCAGACCAGAGAGCAGAATCCCCGAAAGATAAAAATGACTGCCCTTGAAACAACTCAACAATTGACTCAGTGCGACATCTAAAATCCCAATAAAACTGAAGTCAACATGCACAAAAATCCAATATTTGGAATTATACCTAGCATAAAGTAAATGATTCTAGCCTCAGGACACTACAGCAGGAGCATCAAGAGATCACATGGTTGAATACTGGACCCCAACACCTTCAGATTCTTCTCTATTCTTCACTGAGAATCGTTCAATTCTATTTGCTGATAACACAAGAGAAAGCTGACTTGGTATTGTTTTTACAAATTTAAATTGCCAGGCTGCCAAATACTAAATACAGACTATAATCAAAGTTTTTTGGAAAATAGAGGGCAGGTGAAATTAAAAGATTTAGTGGACACCATAAACAGAGAAAAGTACAGCACAGGAACAGGTCATTCAACTCAAAATATTGTACCCAACTAACTGAATTAGTATTCAAATGCTCTCCAAAACGATACCCTTCTGTCTGCGCAATGTCCATTCCTGCACATTCATGTTCCTTAACAGCCTTTTAAATGCCTCCACCACCACCCCAGGCAGCACATTCCAAGCACCTATTACTCAAGTGCCAAAAAACCTTGCCTCTCATCTCTTTTGAACATTAAGCACATGCCCTCTGGTATTAGATATTTCAACCCTGACTGTCAACTTCATCTATGCTCTCAGTCTTATTTACCTTTACGAGGTCTCCACTCAGCCTCTGCCTCCCTAGTGAAAATAACACAACTTTGTCCAAACTCTCCATATGGGGCCCCACAGAGGGCTCATGCCCTCTAATCCAGGCATCTTTGTAAACCACTTCTGCACCATCTCCAAAACCTCAATGTCCTTCCTATAATGGGGTGACCAGACCTGATTGCAGTACTACAGATGCAGCCTAACTCGTGTATTATGAAGCTGCAACAGCATCTGAGCACTGCTTTCATTTGGAATAGAGGACAGTCTTTCCAGTGTTTCCCTTTTATTGCAACATATGATAAACCAGTAATTACATTTATGTCACGTCAGCAGAAATGTAATCATAGTTGTGCAGTATTTCACCATCAATGTTCGCTCTAAAGCTGCACGGGTGCACAGTAACTGAAATGCTCCTGTGCACATTGCCTTTGTTGCCAAGCAGCTGGAACTGAACACAATTAGAAATAGTTCAAGAAACATGAAAGATTTTCTTTGTTGTACTGTCTTTCATTATATCCTTCAATTAATAAAAAGTATGCTATTTCTCAATTTTCTTTCCAAATAGTCATAGTATGCATATTACAAAAAAAACATTTAAAGTAATGTGCAATTTCAGGCCATGTAAAAATTTCATGCTCAGAACAATAGTATTCTGTTGCAGAATCACACTACTATCTCAATTCAATGTACAAATTCAACTTGAGCAAACTTGTTCATATTGTAAATTCATAATTCAGGGCAAAGTGCTTCAATTGCAGTACAAATACAAAGAAGCAAACTAATTATACCAGGGTGCTTTTAAATTCAATTTTGTATGAATGCACCCCACAAGCACTGGTATTTGCTGGCCTTGATCTATCAGAACCAAGGTTTGTGGAGGTTTATATTGGCAGAAAAATGATTGGATTTGGTCCCACTGACAACTGACGAAGAAAGGCTCCTATTGTTCAGCAAAGCCCTTTCACAGATGTCACCAGCTGGGTCAAAAAACAGTGCAATAAAGCAGTGAAATATAATATCAAGTATTAAGGATCATCACTGGTAACAGAAAATGTAACAAGATACACAATCGCTGAAGTAGTAACAGGGTTGTTATGATACACTGAACAATTTTGTAATATAAACAGTGTAAAATCATTCATACACAGTGATGGTCAACAGGGTGCTCATTTAATTACAAAGTATTCAGACATTACATTTTGTTGCTCCTCATCTCTCCCCTTTTAAGACCTACATTTTTCCCAACTGCTATATACTTCCTTTCTCTTACTTTATGTGTGCATATTAATTCTTCCCTTACCACTTCAATGTATTTGCTTCAACCATTCTGTGATGATCTACACTCTGACTCGGAGTAAAAAGTAGTATTAATGTTTCATTCTGGTTTATGGTACTATCCTCTGTTTATGCACACTTGACAGGACTCAAAAGTGGAGAGTGTTCCAGGACATTAGTGGTCACCAACCCTTTTAAGCCCAAGATCCCCTACCTCGGCCTTAGTGAAAGGCAAGATCGACTTACTAAATCGATTAGTCACACACATGCAGAAAAGACCGGAAGTAAAACCCCGCAACCCGGAAGTAGAAATAATGTATAAACACTAGAGGTACTCACCCTTTTTTGCACTGCGGACCAGTTTAATATTGACAATATTCTTGCGGACCGACCGACGGGGTGGGGGTGGGGGGGGTGTTAAACACGACAGGAATACAGCAATACTTGAAGCAGGTTCCTTATGTCCAGTCTATTCCGCATTTTAGTTTTCGCAGCTCTCGGCACTTAGCTTCTACTCCGCTTGCTCATTCGTTTTCTGCTCCCAAAACTCAGCGGGTTTGTCTTTAAGTGCAGAGTGTTTGAAGCAGGTACTAAAGCAGTTTTCAGGGCTTCATTGCCTCATTAGACAGCCTCCCAGCCCAAACTGCAGCCTCCCGCCCATCCACCGCCAGACATCTTGGCCGGGTGCAGCTGGTCGTGGGTGGGGTGAGAGAACAAAGTCAGGGCCGGAGGGCCCCGTACCGGGGCCACGGCGGTTCCAGTCCAGAGAGAGTGACCGACCGAGCGAGGACTGCGACAGGGAGCAGGCACGCCCCCCACCCCGGTAGGATCTATTGGCTGACAAAAGTTTGTTTCAGTAGATCACAGCAAGGTAGCTGCTCTGAGCCCGAATTAGGTCGTCTGCGAATATTTTAGCCCCGGGTTCCCCACCAACATTCAGTGTGCTAAACAGGTTCAGAGGCAGTTCATCTGTCCGCTCTGCAGGCCAGTAGCAACGGCACTTCCCGCCGGCCGGTTACCCGAGGCCAACCAGTGATCCCTGACGCGAGGGTATCACTGAATTTAGACAACTGATGACCTCGCATGGGTTCAAGTTCAACAGTGGGCGTGACAGGGAATGAGGAAAGGTGCAGCTGACTCATATTGTTCCCTCGTGGCCCGGTAGTTGGGGACCACTGAATTACACTGTGTAGTGCGTGGCGGGGGAGCTACACACATGTGCACTGAGCAGAAAGAACAGAAATAAAACCCCACAACCCGGAAACAATCTCTCAACAGTATTTGTGTATTTATTTTTCATTTTTTTTCGGGATCTACTGGGAAAGTCTCAAAGATCGACCAGTCAATCACGATCGACGGGTTGGCAACCACTAATGTACATCCTCCGAGAACAACCTCTTCACTTTGCACACCTTTATCTGAGTCTATCCTTTATCCAACCAACAACATGGAAAGTAGCGCAGGAGTGCCAAACCCAATCCAGGTTAAATAACAGCATGCTCCATGAGCATAGTGAATTAGCTTCTAGTCAGTCATAACCTGCAAACAGCCAGGACATTGCAGCCCTAGAGTTCATTCAAAGAACATTTATTATCAAAGTATGTATGCAGAAAACAAGCTTGAGATTCTACTTTGCTGTGACAGCCACGGAACAAAGAAAACCCTGGAGCTTTTCCCAAGAAAAACCCTGGAGCTTTTCCCAAGAAAAACATCAAACCCCTCCTCCCCCATGAGTAAAGAAAAATCCAAAGTATGTAAACAGCAAAAAAAACATGATACACAACATAAAACACAAAAATGAGAGTACACAATACTCAGTTCGATCTAGCGCAGTGTTATCTGCAGAGTGCCCCAATTCAAATCACCCAAAATACAACAAAAAAAAAACAAGGAGCAACCAGGAAGCAAAAGACATCTTAACATGAAATACAGAGTCCAATCCACAAATTGTGTCAATTAAACATTGCCCAAGACTCCAGCACAATCAAGTGAGAGGGAGAAAGAAAAACCATTCAAAACCAGGTCCCTCATCCAGGAGCAGCAAACAAGGCGGACAGAGAGACCGTCACATGCAGACACCTTCCTCTGGCAGCAGTGAGCAAGAGGCTGGTAGATGGTGCTTTACAGCTGCTTGCCTTCTGTTCACTCCTCGATGATTTCAATCGGCCAGATATGCAGTTGACCATGGGCTCGCGTCCCATCTCCAGGATTATGTGTCTCAAGCGCACACATGTCGCCTGAAACCTCACGGAACCCTCCAAGACAGCAAAGCACCAAACACCAACACACCACCAAAATGCAGATTACAGGTTCTAACAGTAGCACAAACACTTTTGAATGAAAAAGTGTCAAAAAAAAAAAGTGGAAGTAGTAGTTTCATGAACCATCTGGAGGATGTCACATTGTTGTCTGGGCCATACCATGTAAAGAAGATACACAAGAACCTTGGCTCAAACTTGAACCACAGAAAGACTTGAGGCAGGATAAAGTGACTGCCCTGAGCAATTCAACAAGTCTACATATGACAGTTATTCAGCGAGTCTACTTTGAGCCTCTCCCAAATCCATAAGCTCTAGTGCAGAGAAGTTCCAAAAGCAAGTGAGATGGAAGCATCAGGACATGCATGTTCTGGTCTAGGGATTCCCAACCTGGGGTTCACACACCCCTCAGTTAATGGTAGGGGTCCATGGCACAACAAAAGTTGGGACCACTGTTCTAGTCCAAGGTTGCACAATTATCCTGAATTGAATACATTCCATAACTGTCACTAGGGTTAAATCATATCCCTTTAGGTATTGCCTTGAACAGGACAACTATCACAGTTTAAGTCAGTGCCTTGCAAGAGCAAGATGGAATGAATGATAAGTGACAGCAACACCCACGTCTTGAATTATAACAGAAAACTAAGAATTTCTCTACATTAACAGCTCATTCCTGTTCTAGTATTTGTTAGACACTTTACTGCACAAGTTAAATGAATAGAAACCAGCTGCATGATTTTACATCATTCTTCAAAATCTAGAACTGCACCACAAGTGAGTGATGCAAATTCTTGAAATAAACTGTATTGCATCACTAAGCAGAATTTTAAACATTAGATGCATGCAGACATACATTTGGCACCAAAGTTAGCCACAAGTGTCAGGCTGGAAGGTGGGCACATCAGTGCAGTTCTCCACCAGTCACCCAACCACCCCATGAAGTATTGGTCTTCTCCAGCACTCCAGACTCTACCAAGATTGTTAAGTTCACCTGAACCCTGATCTGTGACATTACTGAGAAAGAGAGACTGTCCCAGTGAGGGCCTCAAGGAGTATGAAGAGGGCGAGGAGGAGGAATGCCATGCGGTGACTACACTGGAGAACAGGATCCAAAGTAGATTCATGTGCTATCTAAAGTTCTTGTTCCAAAGATAGGCAAATCAGGAACTTTACTTAAAAAGCATTTTGCTCTCTATTTGCTTGGCATGTCAAAATGAACAAAGTGAAATTGAAGTCACGTAGACCAGTACAAGGAAACAAATTCAACACGTAATTGAGCCTGAGATTTTCCTCCTTTAGTCAATGGTGAAACAATTGTTCTCAATGTATGTACAAGTACATGTATGATATTGCAATAAGAACAGCAAACTACTTGATTCAATTATGATGCTGGATGGCAAAATTGACCATTTGCTGACAACACTACTATCGCTCCAGCAGTCTCAGCAGATGCTGGTGGCGAGCAGGAAGTCGAAATGCAAGTTGGAGGGTGAGGAGATGGCAAGTAAAGTGCATAAAGATATCAGCAGATATTAATGAACGCTATTCACTTTCTAAATGAGCTATCTAAGCACATCTTGCTGCTTATAATTCCAAAGGTGCAATGAGCTCTAAATCCAGGCAAGTACTGTGACTTGGTGTGTATTATGTTCAAAGAGCTGAGTGAATTGCTGATAAGGGCTCAGGCAGAGAAGAGTATAGGAGCAAAGCTGGCGAAGTAACAGACTTTGCTTAATAAATATCTACATGTTCTAGTTGAAACAAAAAGTCCGCATATGCCTTTGTTTCAAGACTGCAATGAGGTGTAATTCCAAAAAGGGCAATATCAATAACCTCAACAAACTGAGCCTAGTGATGGAATTTCTTCTTGCACTGCTCCCAGCTGTAAGGTTAATGCCAGCACATATATCTGCCGCCAGATACTTTTCATTTCTGGATTGACCACAGCGGATGTCAGAGCTCACAAGTGCTGTGGCTTATAGGACAGTGTCTTTTAAGGACTAAGGACTTGTCCTAGATTATTAATATAGGCAAGGGTCAGCAAGATACAAAAACTGACATGCTTATTATTGTTATTTGCACATTACTGAGGAAAAGGAAAATTGTACACTCAATATACACACATTTTTACCAAAATCAACAACTGAATACGGTGGACAATTTTCCAAATGACAAATAAGCACATTGCTCTGATTTATAAGAAATGTTATTTCTAAACAAATTGATTAAATTGGAAACGCTTCATAACATCCCTAAATGTCTAATGCCTGAACCACCAAAAATTTAATTTCCCTTAAAACTTTTACAAAGTAGGTCAAGAGCTACTGGAAGCATTTGCATCTGTATCAGTGTTGGGTTATTCTTTTTGCAGGAAACATGCAGGATTCATTTGGTTAATCTGTAGCTTTGGTCTTATCCATTTCATCAGCAAACTATTTTAATAACCTGGTGAAGAATCAGAGCAAATAAGCAAAATGTGTGGTCTTTTAAGAAAACAACATAAAATGGAAATCTACATCAAAGTTTTCCCAATGCCTATATGAAACTATTTATTGAACTTGTGTTTTGGCAAAAAGGGTGAAGGGAGTCTTTAGGAGAAACTTGAAAGAATATTCCATTTTAAACTCAACTGCTCAAGGAACAAAATGCTCAATAACAGGATATATTAACCAATTGATTCCCTTAGGGCTCTAAAATTAATTTCCTTGTTAGAAACTCAAGATTATTATGTGTTTTCATTTTTAAGTTTAGAGATAAAAATTTAAATAAAACAGATATATAAATTTAATATTTTTAGTTCCAGATCTTTGAAAAGGATTTAAATATAAAGAAAGAAATTTAACAGTTCATAACAATACCAGTCATTTCTATTTTAAAAAATGTGCCTATTGCTGATTTTGGCCTGGATATCACTAACCCTTTCTCTTCTATCAGTGCTTCAAAGTTAGTCCAGAACTCCAAAATTCCCTCTATTCTTCCTGAACACTACGTTCAACAGACTTTTGGTCATCATATCAAAAGCAATAGCACAGTTAAAACTAAGGAGTAAGTTTCTAATTTTAATAGGAGAATTAGGAAATATTTTAAAAGCAATTACAAGCATTCAAAGTTGAGGAAATGAGAGAATTAACATACAAGATACCAGCTTAACAACAGAAAATGATAAGGTAACAAAAAATGCATTTCACATCCAGAGAAATATTTCATATTAGAGTAAGAGACAAAATAAAAACAAAAATTCAGTTGCAGGTGAAAGGAGAAAATAGCTATTTACAAATGAAAACAATTAATTATCCCACAAGGTCCATGAGATGTCAACAAGGTTTTCTTCAAAATATCCAAGAATTTCCATTCAACACTGAACAGCAATCATTTTAGCAAAAAAAAAACAAGATCTCGGCCATTAAATTTCAAACCTAAGCAGACTGACAGAGGTTAAGAATCTTGTCTTGTTGTAGAAATGCAACTTCAACATTCTGCAGGACAGAAGAGCCATAGATCACGACAGCGGAGAAACAGGCAGAAACAGATCCTTCCTGCCATCTATTCTGTGCCTTGTCCCATCACCTGTAACCAGACCATAGCCTTCTATACCCTTCCCATTGATGTACCTATCCAAATCGTTAAAAACAAACCCAAACCTACCACTTGCACGAGCAGCTCATTCCACACTCTCACCACCCTGAGTGAAGTTTCTCCTCATGTTCCCCTGAAACTTCTCACTTTTACCTTTAACCCATTTCCTCTAGTGGTCCCACCCAACCTCTGTGGAAAAAACTTCCTTTCATTTTCCCAATCTATACCCCTCGATTTTGTATACCTCTATCAATCCTCCACTCAAACTTCTGTGTTCCAAGGAATAAAGTCCAGACCTATTTAACCTTTCCCAAAAATTCAGATTCATAAGTCCCAGCAACATCATTTAAATTTTCTCTACACTCTTTTAACCTTATTTATAATTTTCCTGTAGGTAGGTGACCAGAACTGCACACAATACTCCAAATTAGGCCTCAACAATGTCTTATACAACTTCCACATAATATCCTATCTCCTAGATTTATGCAGGCCAATGTGCCAAAAGCTTTCTTTATGATCTACTGGTGACACCGCTTTCAAAGAATAATGGATCTATATTTCCAGATCCCTCTGTTCTAATGCACTCCTCAGTGCCCTACCATTCATGGTGTTAGTCCTACCGAAGTGCAACACCTCGCACTTGTCTGCATTAAATTCCATCTGCCATTTTTCCAACTGATCCAAATCCCACTGCAAGGACTGATAGTTTATCCTTGCTTGTCCACGAAACGCCCAATCCTGGTGTCATCCGAAAACTCGTTGATTCAGTTTACCACATTCTCATCCAGATCATTGATATAGATAACAAACAACAACAGACCCTGCACCTATCCCAGCGGCACAGCACAAGTCACATGCCTCCAGTCAGAGAGGCAACCATACACCACCCTCTGGCTTCTCCTGCAAAGCCAACATCCAGTACAATCTACTACCTCATCCTGAGGGCCAAGCAACTGAACCTTCTTGCAGAACCTTATCAAATACCTTGCTAAAGTCCATGTAAACAACATCCACTGCTTTGACTTCATCCACTTTCCTAGTAACTTCCTCGAAAAACTCTACAACATTGGTTAGACATGACCTACCACGAACCAAAGCCATGTTGAAAACCCTTAATCAGGCCCTGTCGGTTCAATACTCATATATCCAGTCCCTCAGAATACCTTTCAATAACTCTGCCACCAATGGTGTCAGGCTCACCACCCTATAACTTTCCTGCCTTGGTCTTGAAGCCTTTCTTAAACAACATTAGCTATCTTCAAATTCTCCAGCACCTCACCTGTGGCTAAGAACATTACAAATCTCCCTGCTAGGGGCCTGGCAATTTCTGTACTAACTACCCACCAGACCCGAGGGAACACCTTGTCGACCCTGGGGATATCCCCACCCTAATTTTAAACAGCAAACACCTCCTCTTCTGTCATCTGTATCGGACCCATGACTTTGCTGCTGCTCTGCCTCACTTCTATAGACTGTTCATCTCCCGAGTAAATGCAGATGGAAAAAATCCATTTAAGATCTCCCCGTTTTCTTTTGGCTCCACACACAGATCACCACTCTGATCTTCCAAAAGACCAGTTTTGTTTCTTGCTAATTCTTTTGCTTGTAACATATCTGTAGAAGCTCTTGGGATTCTCCATCACTTGTATCCTCGGGCAAACTCATGCCTTCTTTTAGCCCTCCCTATTTGTTTCTCAAGTGTTATCTTGCATTTCTTATACCCCATAAGCACCTCATTTGTGCCTACCAACCTATACCTGCTATGCACCTTTTTTCTTCTTAACCAGGCCCTCAATATCTCCTGAAAACCAAGGTTCCCTTAACCTGTTATCCTTGCTGTTTATTCTGACAGAAATATACAAACTCAGTACTCACAAAATTTCACCTTTGAAAGCCTCCCATTTACCACGTACACCTTTGTCTGAAAAGTCCGCACATGCCAGATCCATTCAAAATTGGCGATTCTCCAATTTAGATTCTCAACCAGAGGACCAGACCTATCCTTTTCTGAAATTACATTGAAACTAATGGCATTATACACCACAAGACCATAAGAAAGAAAAGCAAAATCAAACTATTTGGCCCATTGAGTCTGCTGCATCATTCAATCATGGCTGATCCTTTTTTTCCCAGCACAAACTTCTGTCACTTGTCCTTTCTCATTCACAAAAAGGGATCTAGTGTCACACTCCCTCAAGTTGGGACTCGTATGTACTGATCAAGGAAACCTTTCTCAACACGCATGACTAACCCTTTCCTTTTTACAGTATGGAAGCCCCAGTCAATATATGGGAAGTTTTTTTAAAAAACCTACTTTCACAGCTTTGCTTCTTATAACAGTCTCCAATCTCCCTACAAATTTTCTCCTGACTGTAGGGTGGTATATAGTTTAGTCCCAATAACATAATCATACCCTTGTTATTTCTCATTTCTGCCCATAAAGCCTCACTAGACGAGTTCTGCAGTCTGTCATGACTGAGCACTGCTGTGACATTTTCCCTGACTAGTACAACCACCCCTCCCTCTTTAACCCCTCTCACTCTATCATGTTGAAAACAGAACCAAAGAACATTGAGCTGCTAGTCTTGCCCCTACTGCAACCAAGTCTGAGCAATGTCATATCATAATTCCACTTGCTGATCCAGACCCTAAGCTCATCTGCCTTTCCTACAATACCCCTTGCATTGAAATATATGCAGCTCAGAACAATAGTCCTTACCATGCTCAACCACTTGATTCCTGACTTAGTATGAAGGTTCCAGTTTGAATTGGGTCATGTTTCAGTTTAAAGAGAGATAACTACATAAATGACAATGCAAAAAACAGTTCAACAATCAGTTTGGCCCAAGGCAATGAGTCGTTTAAAAGTGCTGAAAACAATTCCCATTGAAAAAACAATGACTCATACTTGTTTTTCATAAATTGTGAAATCAGACACAAAAGAAATTAACGTTCCTATATAAAAAATGGCAACACTTATTTCAATATTTCACTGAATCTGTGCTACAAATACATTAAGCAAACAGCATGAAAAACAAAATTTAAATTATCTTAATTGAATTTCCCCTCGTCTTTGAGTTTGGTGTGAGGAAGATTAACGTTTACAAATCCCACGTTCTTACTCCCCCATGTGAGAGACTTGTAAATATTCTTCTCAGCACAGCTCTGCATGAATGTTGCACTTTTGGACGCATTGCCTTTCATGTGAAAGAGTGAGAACTGGGAAAAAGTTTGTTGTTTTTTTTACAAAGGACCAAGAATTCATAAAGCTGTTGCAGGCAGCCAGCTGTGTGATCAAATTGGCACAACAGCGCCTCTTTCACCTCAGACAGTTGAAGTTTGGTATGGGCCCCCAAATCCTAAGAATTTCTCATTCAATATTTTTATTAGTTTCTGCATAAAGGAATACAGAGTACAAGAATTTTGGCACAAAGGGGTGAGCCACGACCCATCCCTGCTTGCAAAGACTGAGCCTTTGATGGACACTACTTTTATACCCAGTCATGATACCCCACCTGCTACCAATTAGCCTGCTTAATGTGGAGACTCCAAACCGGTGTTACTTGAATATTCTGTGCATTTTTCAATCTAATTTTAACTCTGTCCCAACTTTTGTTGAGTGTGTTGCAGCCATCAAATTCTAAATTTGTGTATATTTACAAAATACAATTAAGTTGGTCAGTAAAACTATTGAAAATCTTTTCTTTGTACTTTTGTCAGTTAAATAAAGGTTCAAGTGAATTAACATATCACAGATTTTTGTTTTTATTGCATTTTGGAAAATATCCCAACTTTTCTGGAAATGGGGTTTGCAGAATATTGTTCCTTCAACCCAAGTGCGACCTTGTCACAACAGTGGAGGAGGCAATGGATGGACATATCAGAATGGGAATGGGAAGTGGAATTAAAATGGGTGGCCACTGGGAGATCCTACTTGTTCTGGTGGATGGAGCGTAGATGCTCAACGAATTGAATTGAATTAAGTTGGCTTTATTTCTTATATCCTTCACATACATGAGTAAAAATTTTTACGTTACATCTCTGTCTAAATGTGCAATTTACAATAATTTATAATGAATAGTATGTACAACAGGACAGTCAATATAGCATGGATATACAGTTGTGTCAGCATGAATTAATCAATCTGATGGCCTGGTGGAAAAAGCTGTCCTGGAGCCAGTTGGTCCCGGCTTTTATGCTGCGGTACCGTTTCCCGGATGGTTGCAGCTGGAACAGTTTGTGGTTGGGGTGATTCGGGTCCCCAATGATCCTTCAGGACCTTTTTACACACCTGTCTTTGTAAATGTCCTGAATTGTGGGAAGTTCACATCTACAGATGCACAGGGCTGTCCATACCACTCTCTGCTGAGTCCTGAGATTGAGGGAAGTACAGTTCCCATGCCAGGCAGTGATGCAGCCAGTCAGGATGCTCTCAATTGTGCCCCTATAAGAAGTTTTTAGAATTTGGTGGGTTGTGGGGGGGGGGGGGGGGGGGGGCCATACCAAACTTCTTCAACCTTCTGAGGTGAAAGAGGCGCTGTTGTGCCTTTTTCACCACACAGTCAGTATGTACAGACCACATGAGATCCTCGGTGATGTGTATGATGAAGGACTTAAAGCTGTTCATCCTCTCAACCCCAGATCTATTTATGTCAATAAGGGTTCTCCATTCCTCCTGTAATACACAAACAGCTCCTTTTTCAACAGTTTTTTGCAATATCGAGAGAGAGGATTGAGAGAGAGGTTGTTTTCTTGACACCACTGTGTCAGGGTGATGACTTCTTCTCTGAAGGTTGCCTCGTTTTTATTTGAGATAAGGCCAATCAATGTAGTGTTGTCAGCAAATTTAATTAGCAGATTGGAGCTGTGTATAGCGACACGGTCATGGGTATAGAGAGAGTAAAGGAAGGGGCTTAGGACACAGCCCTGAGGGGCACCTGTGTGGAGGATCAGAAGTGAGGGAGCCCACTCTTACTACCTGCCGGTAATCTGACAGGAAGTCCAGGATCCAGCTGCACAAGGCAGGGTGAAGGGTGTCTCTGAGCTTGTTGTCCAGCATATATGGAATTATGGTGTTGAATGCTGAACTGTAGTCCAAAAACAGCATTCTCACTTAATGACCTTTCTTCTCCAGATGTGCAAGGACAGTGTGTAGAGCTGTGGCTATTGTCGTCATCTCTCGACTGGTTGCGTCGGTAGGCGAATTGTAGAGGGTCCAGTGTGGGTGGTAGCATGCGGCAGATATAGTCCTTGACCAGCCTCTCAGAGCATTTGCTTATTATTGAGGTGAGTGCGACAGGACGCCAGTCATTCAGGCATGTTACCTTGGACTTTTTAGGTACAGGAACAATTGTGAATGTCTTGAAGCAGGAGGGCACTCTACACTGGGAGAGGAAGAGATGAAAAGTGTCTGTAAACACACCTGCCAGTTGTGCTGCGCACATCCTGAGTACTCGCCCTGGGATCCTCCCGGTCCTACAGCCTTGCAACTGTCCACTTGTTGGAAACACTTGTGTACTTCAGCCTCAGGGATGACCACGGTGCAGGTCGCTTCGGCAGCTCTCCTCGGGGTGAGCTTGTTGCGGTAATCACTGAGCGTGTTGGCGACATCGAACCAAGTGTAAAAGAGCTTTAGAGAGTGGCAGCGATGTTGGCAGCACCGTTACCCTTAGCTGTGAAGTCTGCGATGGTGTGCAGACCTTGCCATGAGCCACGTGTGTTGTTGGTGGAGAGTTGTGTCTGGATCTTGTCCCTGTATTGGCATTTCACAGCCAGAAAGAACAACACAGCAGCACTGTTATATACCCCCAGGATTCATTTTTTTCTGTGGACTGTCACTTTAAAATGCCGAAAGAATGAGACTGACTTTTAGACACTGCTGGATTTCTGATGACTATAAAAATTGCTCTGTTACTATGGTGAGAGAGGTGGAGTTATTTGATGGACAATGAATGTTTACATTTTTTTCTGCAGCTTGTTTTGAATATACAAAGACACACAGACACACGAAGGCTGGTGGCAGAATTGCCACTGAACTTTTAAGTACCACAGGGGTGGGGCTGAGGATCGATTAAGAGAAATCGATCCGTGACTATCAGTGCATGTAAGGATGACCCTGTGGAGTCTACCAGTGTGTCTAACCCTTGCCTGGGTTGGTAGATTATCACTTGAAAACAGTGCTCTTAAGTTGGTCATGTTTGGCTAACTTGGAAGATTTGGAGGACATTGAGGAGGATCGACAACACCCGTTTACTTGGATAACAAATCTCTCTCACTTCAATCCCGTGGACTGAACTGACTTTCCTTACCACACCATCGTTTGGCGATTTATATATTTACCCCTATATACAGGCAGTCCCCGGGTTACGTACAAGTTCCGTTCCTGAGTCTGTCTTTAAGTTGGATTTGTACGTACATCGGAACAAGTACATCCGGTATTATTTAGCGTCAGTTAGTAAAACATTTGTCTTAGTATATAGTATATATTTTACCTTTCTATGCATATAAAACAGTTAAGAAACGTATGCATTCCAATAATTAAACCACTGCGTTGCTTAGTAATAATTATAGCTTTCATCAGGGCAGGGCCTTTCACATGCTCCATTATTCTCACTTTATCCATTATCCTTTAAAATTGTTCCGATCGTTGACCGACTGTAGCCAAGCACTTTTCCAATGACCAATGGCATTTCACCTCTTTCCAAACGCTTTATTATTTCCACCTTATTTTCAATCGCGATCGCTTCCCATCAATGGAACAGAAACACTGCAGGTGGTGGGTCCCAAGCTGCGCCGGTTCCTGAGGTCCGCTGGGTCCTAAGGACCACCGCACTGAATTCCCCTCCGAAACTCCACCACACTGAGACAGACCAAATGGGATAAGCGGGGGCTGTGCTGGGTTTGGGTATTTGATCCTCCACAATATTCCGCGTGGGAATTTAAATTGGAGGTGGCAGTGTTTTTTTTAAATGAGGTCAAGTTCTGCGAGCTTGACGTCAACCCGGCACAGATGGTACGGGAGTCACTGGATCGACATCAACCCGGCACGGGAGCGGACTGTCACTAAATCGAACTCACGAACCTCTGTTCCTGAGCCCGGCACTGATCTCACGGCGCCACCAGCCTCACTGGGGGCGGGGTCAGGGTGAATCTTACTAAGAAAAATTTAAGCCAAATACAAAGTTAAACACCCAACACAGTGTCAACGGCAATGACATAAAATGGCGGACGGCATCACGATCCGACTTAAAATGGCGGACAACATTCTCCTTCCTCAGCTCATAAGTACAAGTTGTCCGTAAGTCGGACGTTTGTAACTCGGGGGCTACCCATATGCTTAACACCATAACTCTTGATTTACCTGGTTTAAGTTACTATATGATGTAGTTACTAATAAAATAGTGTTAACAGCAAAACCAGACTCCAGGTGTATTCTATTGCTGCTGATGCTTTTACAGGGTTGCATGTATGTAACAGCACCAAGGAACGAAAGGATTTGAGGACATACACTTTCTGGGGGTCGCACCAAACATTATTGACCACGAAGCACACCCCTCCTTTGCTCTTCCCAGAGAGGTTTTTTGACCTGTCTGCCCAGAACGGGGAGAACCCAGAGGGCTCAATGACATGATCCAGTATCTCCTCCGTCAGCCAGGACTCCATGAAGCACAAAACATTACATTCCTTTGTTTTCCGCTGGTAGCAGGAGACAGACTCTCAGTTAGCAGAGCTTGTTGTCCAGGGACTGAACATTAGCCAGGAGTGTGCAAGGGAGCAGTGGCTCCCATCTCAACCTCAACAGGCCACCAGCCCTTCTCCCTCACAATCTATGGAAGCGGTCTCTCAATCTACGCCGGGTCTCGCCGAAATACAGGAGGCTACACCAGGAGCACCAAACTCAGAATATGACATGAATAGACTCACTGGTTAAGTGTTGCCTCACCTGGAAGGACTGCCTGGGGCCCTGAATGGTAGTGAGGAACAAGAGCCGATGTAGATTGGGAGACCGTTTCACTGAGCATCTACACTCCATCCACCAGAACAAGAGGGATCTCCCAGTGGCCACCCATTTTAATTCTACTTCCCATTCCAATATGTCCATCCACGGCCCCCACACTGTCGTGATAAAGCCACACTTGGGCTGGAAGAACAACACCTTATATTCCATTTGGGCAGCTTCCAACCTGGCGGCATGAACATCAATTTCTCAAACTTCCAGTAATGCCTCCCACCCACCCCCCCTCACCATTTCCCATCCTCTTTTCCCTCTCATGTTACCTCCTTGCCCACTCGTCGCCTCCCACTGGTGTTCCTCTCCCCTCCCCACCCTTTTTTTCCCTTTATTTCAAAGCCTCCTGGTTCATTCATCAATCAACTTCTCAGCTCTTTGCTTCATCCTTCTCCCACCAAGCTTCATCTAACACCTGGTGTTTCTCTTTCCTCTTATCACCCACCCACCTTTCAAATCTACTTCTCAGCTCCAAAGCCGAAGGGCTTTGGCCCAAAACATCGACTGTCCTCCCCTCCCCCCCCCCCCCCCCCCAATAGGTGCTGCCCACCCTGCTGGGTTCCTCCAGCACTCTGTGCGTTTACTTGGATTTCCAGCAACTGCAGATTTTCTCTGGTTTGTAACTGGTCTGATGAGGTTATCTTTAATTGTTGACAGGAGATGGGATGATAGGAGTTTGGGAAAAGAGGTAGAAGCAGCTGAGGACAGAACAGCCAGATGAAAGCTTAGAAAGGAAGATGATCAGACAGGGAAGGTGGAGGGGGTGTGTCAAGTATTAAGATTACAGTCATGTAGAAACGTTATCTCATGGGAGAAACTGGAGACTGGGTCGAGAAGCTCTTCTACAAAAATGAAGAGTCAACAAAAAATTTATAAATGCTTGTTGGTATGTTATGAAGGGAGAAGAGGGAAATGACTGAAAGAAGCTATTGTACCTCAAGTGGCAATAATCTAAGCAGCTCTTTGCAGTGCTGCTGGGAGAGTGAGCAAACATTAAGTAGATAATATAATGTCCTGTCACTCATTAACTCTCACACCTAGTGACATACAGAACAGTTTACTTTCATCGTCCTAATTTTTCATTCTCCACAGATGCAATTGAACAGAGACATTTTGCTTAGGTTGCATGCCCCCTTCCACTGAATATATACTGTAGGCTGAATAACAGCAGAGTGACAGTGGAAGATCTGAAGCTACCAGTTTGAATGGCTTCCACACGGTTACTCCTCTGTTGGGAGTATAGCACTTTAATAATTACAGGATCACAATGCTTGAACACTACTGAACTAAGTCTATGTGCTGAATACTGATCTCAAAATGATATCAACACCCCGAGAAGGAAAAGTTGCTAGAAAGTTTATTTTACTGATGAATTCATAAATGCTGGATACTTTCATGTATTTTACACAAGCACTCGGCTAACTTTTGAGCAAAAGCAGATCTTGAATTAAACACTAATGTGCAATGTGTTGATGTATGCACACTCACGCTCAGCAAGGGCTAACAATATTATCCTGCTGTTTACTGCTGCATTTGAGTTTGCTACAGAATAATCAGGCAAGCACTTTAGTGCAATACATCACTGTATTCTCCAAAACATGTTGACCAATTGTACTCTCACAAAGAAATGACATATACGGTAGACTGGATGCTGCATAAACAAAATGATTATTGCCATAAAAAGTGCATTCAAATGAAGTCATTCTAGCACCTAAACAGAATGACAGAATAACCAAAGTACAAGACTGCAGTTCTTTTAGAACTGGGTCATAAACAACTGAAGCATTCATACTACACTTTAACTAATTTATACAAGGCATTACCTAGTTCAGTTTTCAATACTCAGAAAAAAAATTAGCCACCCAAGGGATTGAATGCCAAAAAAGGCCCAAGATATCACAGGCTTGATTGCCAGATTTAAAAGTTGCTTGAAGCTAATAGCATACTATAATTATTTTCCAAGTTCTACTGTTCCAGACAATAGCACAAAAAAAAACAGAGATATAATGCAGATAATTATTGAGCAACACTCCAGGTTTCCACATGAAAGCTGTAACATAGCCAAACTGCATGCAAAAAACTTCTGAAGAAAGGATTGGTAATGTCAAAATACAATTCTAAAAGTAAATATTCAAACAAAGTGACTGGCATTATTCTCAAACTAAAAATAAATAAATTTCTTAGAAGACTGCAACATATGAGCTCTTGGCTTCCAATTTTTGCATTGTTAGCCAAAGCTTAAATACAATCAAATTAATTTTCTTAATTACTCTAAAGAGTTGCCACAAAAAAAATAGCACCAGGCTTAACTTTCTAGTGTGCAATAGGCCGTAACAGAGTAGCAGTGATCTGTTATCATGACCAGCAGTCCAAACTTCACAATACTTCACCATTAGACAAATGTAAAATCTATTCAATCAAAATACAATAAGCTTGATTAATACAAACTGAGACTCTCACAAAGACTTCCTAGGAATAGTACAATAAACATTTTTTAGATGAAGCTTCAATGATCAGTAAATTTATCAACATACTCTTTTAAAACAGATTAAAATAAAAGTTGCTTCTAAAAATACTCCATATTATTAAAACTTACTTTGCTGAGTAATTTTGAACTGATATCTCAGTGCTGCTTCAAGAAATAATGTTATCAAAAGTTATCTTTTTCCAGGATTCTCATACTCAACTTCTTGATACATGCAAGTCCTCTCCACCATTGAGTACATCTACACAGAATGTTACTGCAGGAAAGCAGCATCCATCATCAGAGATCCCCAGCACCCAGGACATGCTCTCTTCTCACTGCTACCATCAGGAAGGTGGTATAGAAGCCTCAGGACTCTCACCACCAGGTTCAAGAACAATTATTGCCCCTCAACCATCAGGCTCTTCAACTAAAGGGGCTATCTTCACTCAACATCATTTGCCCCATCATTGAAATGGGCCACAGCCTGTGGACTTAATTTCAAAGACTCTTCACCTCATATTCTTGATATTCATTGTTTGTTTATTTATTTATTATTTTTTCTTTCTTTTTGTATTTGCAGTTTCTTTCTTTTGCACACAGGTTGAATGCCCAAGCTGGTATGGTCTTTTATTGATTTGTTATGGTTATTATTCTATTATGGGTTTATTGAGTACACCCACAAGAAAATGAATCTCAGGGTTGAAATGGTGAGATATATTTTAAATAAATTTACTTTGAACTATTGTGAAAATCGCTCAGTTTTTCTGCTCATTTTCAACATCTACGTGCATCTGGCTTTCAAAGACCCGAGTTTCTCAAATATGCTGCGTTCCTTAAGTTCAATTTCACAGTCATTCAACAGTCTATAGAAGAGGACAGTTTATTTTTTAGATCTGGTGAGAAAGGGCATCATTCTGGTGTGGTTGAAGGAGGAACTGATGTGTGGAAATACGAACACCAGCATGGACAGAGGACAGTGAAGAAGAGAGATAAAAAGGGAACAAAATGATCTTGGCTTTTTACCAGTTGGAAAGCTGTGAAGATGTTGGAAGTCATTTAAAGATGGCAATAGGTGGGGTAAAGGAATGCCGGTATTTGAGTATCAGGAACTAGTAATCACTGTTCATTGTGAGTAGAAGTGATAGAGTATCAATGTTAAATACAATCGCTTCTCACTTAGACTTAACTACATTATTTAACAATAACCAATTTAACAATTGCACAGTTCTCATAATCAATTATTTTCTGAAATAACATGGAGTTAGAATTAATCATAATTTAAAAGTTGTCATTTTTTTCCCAGTTTATACATAACCTGATCAATTTCATCACAATGTTGAACTTCAGCCATTGGCATAGTTGTTCTTATAGATTTCATGCCATTTCAATTCAAAATATAAATGATATTCTTACATTGAAGTGAGATTACATTTTACATTCTATGCCCATTTACCCTTCAATGCATCTTTATTGTTAACATACAAAATGTGGCCTTACACAATTGAATATTGTAAGATAATTAAGCAGCCCAGATCTCCTTGCTCATCAGAATTTTCAAGATCTTTTCAAGATCTTGGATGGGCAAGATCTTTTCTATGCCCATCCACACAGCCACAAACAGCAGGTCCTCTTTATAAACTAAAACAGATCATACCTTACCTTAAATCCCATTGAGTGATCCACTACAGAACATAGAAATCTACAGCATATTACAGGCCCTTCGGCACACAATGTTGTGCCGACCACGGAATCGACTCTAGAAACTACCAGGAATTATCCTGCTGCATAGTCCTCTATTTTTCTAAGTTCCATGTACCTATCTAAGAGGCTCGTAAAGGGCCCTATTGTATGCTCCTCTGCCACCGTCACCAGTAGTGCATTCCATGCACCCACCACTCTGTGAAAAACTTAACTGACATACCCCTCCCCCCCCCCACCTGCCTCCAATCACCTTAAAACTATGCCCCCTCATATTAGCCATTTCAGCCCTGGGAAAAAGCCTCTGGCTATGCATGCGATCAATGGCTCTCATCATCTTATACACCTCCATCAGGTCAACTCTCATCCTCCTTCCCTCCAAGGAGAAAAAGCCATGTTCATTCAACCTGTTCTCATTAAGGCATGCTCCCCAATCCAGGCAACATCCTTGTAAATCTCCTCTGCACCCTTTCTATGGCTTCCACATTATTCCTGTAGTGAGGCAACCAGAACTGAGCACAGTACTCCAAGTGGGGTCTGACCAAGGTCTTATATTACATTAACATGTTATCTTACATTACAGGCAACATTACCTCACAGCTCTGAAACACAATCCCACAGTTGATGAAGGCCAACACACCATACGCCTTCTTTACAACACTGTCAACCTGCACAGCAGCTTTTGAGTGTCCTATGGACATGGACCCCAAGATCTCTCTGATCCTCCATGCTGCCAAGAGTCTTACCATTAATATTATATTCTTTTAAATTTGACCTGCCAAAATAAACTAAAATATTTCAGAACCAGTTAAGAATCAAGTTAAAATATTAACCAAATTAACAAATTGCATTTAAAAAAATGGATTCTTCCATAAAGACTTCATTCCTCTCACAATAACCATATTTCAAACAACAAGTAAACTGAAAACGATCACCAGCCCAATTTCACATTTTCAGCACAAACTGGGCAGGCATAAAGATCAAATAAAAAATGTGCAGGGGGAAAAAGAGAAAGGAATCTTGGCCTGAGGTTGAAAAAATCTTTCAACTCGCTGCAATCTTCACCTTCCATGACAGCCTGATGGAATGAAATCAGAAGACAAGAAATTGAAGACTGAAAAAATAGCTATGATTTTGTCGCTACTGAAATAATTCCAGTTCCAGGCTTGGGAACCTTAGTGCAAACATCAATTTTCATTTTCTACTGCTTGCTTTTCCAGAGCAATGACAAGATACAGAAGAAAATGTTAATCACTGTGATGCAAACGGAATACTGAGAAACAGCAATTAAAGTGTGATGAAACATTGCGAGCACTCAACAAACTGAAGAAAAACTGTGAAACAGCAAGGTGGCAAAAAACAGAATCAAGTCCTATCAGCAGTAAATAACTCCAGTGACATGGAGAAATTAGACAAAGTACGACTAAATTTCAACAAGGAACAAGGAAAGCAAAGTGAGGAAACAGACATTGCAAAGAATACACAAAGTTAACCTCTGCAGTTTTGTGACATTACTCATCATTTTTGTCAGATTTTAAGCGTTCTCATCCCACTTCAAGTTTAAATTGACTTAAACTGGTACTTCATCCCATGGGAATGTTTCAAAAAGGATACGTCCTTGCTCAATGAAAGTAATTGCTGTTCTCAGGTTCTGGGCCATACGCAGCTTTACCATTATTGTGGGGAGACGTCTCCTGCAGAAAAGAGCGCAATTTTGTTTTTATTTAACAACACAAAATCAAATGCTTATTGCACCTTGAAGCAAATATCACCCTTTTTCAACAATCAGTGACCAAGCACAAGAATTCAGCCTTCTATTTGTACAGCTGTGAAGTGCCAATAGAAAATCTAGCACAAGCTGGTTCCCTCAAATACCTTGGCACTGAAAGTACACAATTCTTACTGGTAGCCATATCAACCACAATAGATTAGTAATTGAGAATCTCATTCGAAATGAGTACTGCAGCACACCAATCAGCACTGCAGTTTCTAAAGAGACCAGAAACAACCACATCAGATTTAAACAGGTTCTGATATACAACTACCACAATCAAAAGCCACTTAAAGCTTTATATATGCCAGGCAGTCTTTCCAGGTTGTGTTGAAAAGCTAATATATGCTAACACTCATCCAAATTATTTAGAGTTGACATCATCAAGCTAATGACTTATATTGGATACCAAGAGTATTTTTTGAGTACATGACTGCCCCTATTCAATATTCAACAGGCAACAACAATGTCTGAGTCCTTTTCCAAAAATCAGGATTAACTTAATATACAAAGAAAATGTCCTTAAATTGATTTTCGGTGAGATGGCAGCGTACTTGAATGCAGCAGCCACTCTTGGTCCAACGAAGGGTGCAAATATTCACCCTTTATGTCTTTTTCATGATCACAAGGCACGGCTAGTTGTCAGGAACATCACGGATGGCAGGCCCGTCCCACTAGTGAGTTGCTGGATAGTGATGGAGGTGGACTTCATTGATTAATTGAGATACAGCCCTAATTAGGCCCTTCAAACCCTGATTTAACCTTAGCTTAATCACAGGACAACTTACAATGATCAATCAAACTACTAACCACTACGTCTTTGGTCTGTGGGAGGAAACCAGGGCATCTGGAGGAAACCCACACAGTCACAGGGAGAACATACAAATTCCTTACAGGTGTCAACAGGAATTGAACCCAGGTCGCCTGTACTTTAAAGCACTGTGCTGACCCCTAAACTACCGTGCCACCCCAGCTGTTGCGTACTGTGTCTCAACCTGCTTCAGCCACCCAGGGAAGGCGGGTGTCAAGACCCAAAGCACAATCCAACAGCTGATTGTATTTTGGTGCCCTGTTGGACAATGGTAGTATCGAATACTACAAATCTCATTTACTGGTTTTTTTGGCAAGACCAATGGCAGGGGGAGCTGCACGGCCTCTGATGTGGAGTGGACAAGGCCCCGGCATCTCAGGATTGTCTGTTGCAGCCCCTGGGATAAAAGGCTCCAGAGCTGGCTGTCTGGCACAAGAATTCATACTGGGTTGGGGCCTGGCCCCTCCCATCAGTGCTGCTCTACAGTGTACAGTGGTGGAAGACAAACTGGATTGCGTTCGTCTGCAGCTGCAGTTGCACAGAATGCGGTACGCTGTTGGCTTGTTCTTGCAGAAACATGGCTCAAGGACAATATCCACGCACCATCAAACTGCAGACCTGGGACTTGGGCTTCTTTTTTGCTATCATAAATATATGTGCTACTTGTGACTGATGTTACTGTGTTTCACACCTTGGTACCAAAGGAATGCTGTTTTGTTTGGCTGTATTCAGAGGCATGGTTGAGTGACAATTAAACTTGAACTTCCATTAAGAAATACAAAATTCCTCAGGGAGAAATCAGGTATTATAGCTTCAGCATAGCTGGGTAAATATCAACTAGGCCTCTGGTAAACTTGTGAGAAATGTTTCACATCTGATTGCAATTCCAGACATGAACTGAAGTTCCTGCCTTTGTTCAGAAAGGTGATCCACGAAGACAGAAAATGTCATCAATCACAGTAGCACTTGATTCAGAATACATAGAAAAGTATGAGACCTGTACTTGGCAGAAAGCTGCTTCAATTTTGCAATTTATTACCCACATGCCAAAGTAAACTTACATTGCATACACCTTGAAAAATATGAAAATATACAGTTCTTATGGTCATTTACTACAAAATTCCTTCATCTGCACACACTGTCTGCAACACTCAGCTTCCTATATTTAATTCTTTGCATCCATGTTTACAACCATTTTTTTCCTCCATCCCAATTCATCATAGGTGTTATTTATATCAACCGGTCTAGTCAATATGTAACCCTACTACTGAATTGCACAAAATCTTAAAACCCTCACAATTTGGTCATAGAACAACTTCCAATCTGAAGCAGAGTGGCACGGTAGCATAGTGGTTGCACAGCTCTGTACAGTACAGGCGATTCACACCACTGCCAATAAGGAGCTTATACATTCTACCTGTGACTGCCTGGACTTCTTCCGAGTGCTCCGGTTTCCTCCCATATTGCAAAGATCTACCGCTTGGTCAGTTAATTGGTCTTTGTAAATTGCCCTGTGATTAGGCTAGGGTTAAATCGGGGGAATTGCAGGGCAGCGCAGCTCAAAGGGCCAGAAGGACATACATTGGCATGCAGAAGTTTGGGCACCCCTGTCAAAATTTCTGTTACTGTGAATAGCTAAACGAGTAAAAGATGACCTGATTTCCAAAACGCATAAAGTTAAAGATGACACTTTTTTTTAAATATTTTAAGCAAGATTACTTTTTTTATTTCCACTTTCAAAATAACATAAAAGGAAAAGGGCCTGAAGCAAAAGTTTGGCCACCCTGCATGGTCACTACTTAGTAACACCCCCTTTGGCAAGATTCACAGCTTGTAAACATTTGCAGTAGCCAGCTAAGAGTCTTTCAATTCTTGTATGGGGGATTTTCACCCATTCTTCTTTGCAAAAGGCTTCCAGTTCTGTGAGATTCTTGGGCTGTCTTGCATGCTCTGCTCTTTTGAGGTCTATCCTCAAATTTAAATCGCAGCAAGAGGCAGAGAGGGAAGAGGTAAAAGCAGCTCGGAGAGAAGCTGTTTTTTTTAAACTGATCGGGGCAGAGGCTAGACTGCACAGGCGCATGACGTAGCGTGCCAAAGGTTTAAAAAGGTGAAGAAGTTTTCAACGGTTATTTAAATCCCAGAAAGAGGCAGAGAGGAGAAAGGTAAAAGAAGCTTGGAGAGAAACTTTTTTTAAAAACTGATCGTGGCAAAGAGGCTAGATTGCGCAGGCGCATGAAAGTCGGCCTCTGAGATCAGCGGGGGAATTTAAAAAGCGAGCAGAGGCTGAGTACGAGCTTCACTCCAGGTGAGGTAAGGCCGGGTAAGCTCCTTTAATTAATTTAATTAGCTTAGGAGTAGGAAATGGAGGCAGCAGTTGAGTGCTCCGTTTGCAGTATGTGGGAAGTCAGGGTGAGCACAGCTGTCCCTGATGACTACACCTGTGAAAGGTGCATCCAGCTGCAGCTCCTGACAAAACCGTGTCAGGGAACTGGAGCTGGAGCTGGATGAAATTCAGATCATTCGGGAGGCAGAGGCAGAAATAGACAGGAGTTTCAGGGAGATAGTCACCCCTAGGAGTCAGGAGACAGGTAGTTGGGTGACTGTCAGGAGAGGGAAGGGGAATAGACAGGAACAGCAGAGCACCCTGTGGCCGTTCCCATCAACAATAAGTATATCGTTTTGGATACTGTTGGTGGGGATGACCTACCAGGGCCAAGTTGCAGTGGTTGCGTCTCTGGCACCGAGACTGGACCCTCAGCTCAGAAGGGAAGGAGGGAAAAGAGGAGAGCAGTAGTGATAGGGGATTCAACAGTTAGGGGGACAGATAGGAGGTTCTGTGGAAGAGATCGAGAATCCTGGATGGTCTGTTGCCTCCCTGGTGCCAGGGTCCGTGATATCTCAGATCAAGTTCTCAGTGTTCTAAAGAGGGAGGGTGAGCAGCCGGATGTCATGGTCCATGTAGGGACCAATGACGTGAGTAGGAAGAGTGAGGAGGTCCTGAAAGGTGAGTTTAGGGAGCCAGGTGCCAAGTTAAAGGACAGGACGTCCAGGATAGCAATCTCAGGATTGCTACCAGTGCCATGTGCAGGTGGGTTTAGAAATAGTAAGATAGTGCAGATCAATACGTGGCTGAAGACATGGTGCAAGAGGGAGGGCTTCAGATTTATAGATAATTGGGCAGTCTTCCAGGGAAGGTGGGACCTGTTCCGGCGGGATGGTTTACATCTGAACTGGAGGGGGACAAATATTCTTGCAGGTAGGTTTGATAGAGAGGCTCCAGTGGATTTAATCTAGATACGAGGGGGGAGGGGAACCAGAGTATAGAAACAGATGTATGGAAGAAGGAAGAAAAAGAAGACAGTAAAGTTCATTGTACATTCAGAGATAAACAGAGAGGAAGAGGTGAAGAATTTCTTAAATGCATTTATTTTAATGCTAGGAGCATTGTAAGAAAGGTGGATGAGCTTAGATCATGGATTGATACATGGAAATATGATGTTGTAGCTATTAGTGAAACATGGGTGCAGGAGGGGTGTGATTGGCAACTCAATATTCCTGGATTTTGTTGCTTCAGGTGTGATAGAATCGGAGGGACAAGAGGGGGAGGTGTTGCGTTGCTTGTCAGAGAAAATATTACAGTGGTGCTCTGGCAGGATAGATTAGAAGGCTCGTCTAGGGAGGCTATTTGGATGGAATTGAGGAATTGGAAAAGTGTAGTAACAATTATAGGGGTGTATTATAGACCACCTAATGGAGAGCGAGAATTGGAGGAGCAAATTTGCAAGGAGATAGCAGATATTTGTAGTAAGCACAGGGTTGTGATTGTGGGAGATTTTAATTTTCCACACATAGACTGGGAAGCCCATACTGTAAAAGGGATGGATGGTTTCGAGTTTGTAAAATGTGTGCAGGATAGTTTTTTGCAGCAATACATAGAGGAACCAACTAGAGAAGGGACAGTGTTGGATCTTCTGTTAGGGAATGAAATAGGTCAGGTGACGGAGGTATGTGTTGGGGAGCACTATCGGGTCCAGTGATCACAATGCCATTAGTTTCAATATAATTATGGAGAAGGATAGGACTGGACCCATGGTTGAGATTTTTGATTGGAGAAAGGCTAACTTTGAGGAGATGCGGAAGGATTTAGAAGGAGTGGATTGGGACAATTTGTTTTATAGGAAGGATGTACTAGAGAAATGGTGGTCATTTAAAGGTGAAATTTTGAGGGTACAGAATCTTTATGTTCCTGTTAGGTTGAAAGGAAAAGGTTAAAAGTTTGAGAGAGCCATGGTTTTCAAGGGATATTGGAAACTTGGTTAGGAAAAAGAGAGATATCTACAATAAAAATAGGCAGCATGGAGTAAATGAGGTGCTCGAGGAATATAAAGAATGTAAGAAGAATCTTAAGAAAGAAATCAGAAAAGTTAAAAGATACAAGGTTGCTTTGGCAAGTAAGGTGAAAATAAATCCAAAGGGTTTCTACAGTTATATTAATAGCAAAAGGATAGTGAGGGATAAAATTGGTCCCTTAGAGAATCGGAGTGGACGGCTATGTGTGGAGCCGAAAGAGATGGGGGAGATTTTGAACAATTTCTTTTCTTCAGTATTCACTAAGGAGAAGGATATTGAATTGTGTAAGGTAAGGGAATCAAATAGGTAAGTTATGGAAACTATAACGATTAAAGAGGAGGAAGTACTGGCGCTTTTAAGGAATATAAAAGTGGATAAATCTCCGGGTCCTAACAGGATATTCCCTAGGACCTTGAGGGAAGTTAGTGTAGAACTAGCAGGGGCTCTGACAGAAATATTTCAAATGTCATTAGAAATGGGGATTGTGCCGGAGGATTGGCGTATTGCTCATGTGGTTTCATTGTTTAAAAAGGGTTCTAAGAGTAAACCTAGCAATAATAGGCCTGTCAGTTTGACGTCAGTGGTGGGTAAATTAATGGAAAGTATTCTTAGAGATAGTATATATAATTATCTGGATAGACAGAGTCTGATTAGGAGCAGTCAACATGGATTTGTGCGTGGATTGTCATGTTTGACAAATCTTATTGAATTTTTTGAAGAGGTTACGAGGAAAGTTGACAAGGGTAAAGCAGTGGATGTTGTCTATATGGACTTCAGTAAGGCCTTTGACAAGGTTCCACACTGAAGGTTAGTTAGGAAGGTTCAATCGTTAGGTATTAATATTGAAGTAGTAAAATGGATTCAATTAAAATGGATGGGAGATGCCAGAGAGTAGTGGTGGATAACTGTTTGTCAGGTTGGAGGCCGGTGACTAGTGGTATGCCTCAGGGATTTGTACTGGGTCCAATGTTGTTTGTCATATACATTAATGATCTGGATGATGGGGTGGTAAATTGGATCAGTAAGTATGCAGATGATACTAAGGTAAGTGGTGTTGTGGATAATGAAGTAGGTTTTCAAAGTTTGCAGAGAGATATAGGCCAGTTAGAAGAGTGAGCTGAAAGATGGCAGATGGAGTTTAATGCTGATAAGTGTGAGGTGCTACATTTTGGTAGGAATAATCCAAATAGGACATACATGGTAAATGGTAGGGCAGTGAAGATTGCAATAGAACAGAGTGATCTAGGAATAATGGTGCATAGTTCCTGAAGGTGGAATCTCATGTGGATAGGGTGGTGAAGAAAGCTTTTGATATGCCGGCCTTTATAAATCAAAGCATTGAGCATAGGAGTTGGGATGTAACGTTAAAATTGTACAAGGCATTGGTAAGGCTGAATTTGGAGTATTGTGTACAGTTCTGACCACCGAATTATAGGAAAGATACCAACAAAATAGAGAGAGTACAGAGAAGATTTACTAGAATGTTACCTGGGTTTCAGCACCTAAGTTACAGGGAACGATTGAACCAGTCAGGTCTTTATTCTTTGGAGCGTAGAAGGTTGAGGGGGGACTTGATACAGGTATTTAAAATTATGAGGGGGATAGATAGAGTTGACTTGGATAGGCTTTTTCCATTGTGAGTAGGGGAGATTCAAACAAGAGGATACGAGTTGAGAGTTAGGGGGCAAAACACGAGGGGGAATTGTTTTACTCAGGGAGTGGTAGCTGTGTGGAATGAGCTTCCAGTAGAAGTGGTAGAGGCAGGTTCGGTATTGTCATTTAAAGTAAAATTGGATAGGTATATGGACAGGAAAGGAATGGAGGGTTATGGGCTGAGTACGGGTCAGTGGGACTAGGTGAGAGTAAGCGTTCGGCACAGACTAGAAGGGCCAAGATGGCCTGTTTCCGTGCTGTAATTATTATATGGTTATCCACAGATTTTCGATGATGTTTAGATTGGGGGACTGTGAGGGCCATGGCTAAACCTTCAGCTTGCACCTCTTGAAGTAGTCCATTGTGGATTTTGAGGTGTGTTTAGGATCATTATCCCATTGTAGAAGCTATCCTCTTTTCATCTTCAGCTTTTTTACAGACGGTGTGACGTTTGCTTCCAGAATTTGCTGGTATTTAATTGAATTCATTCTTCCCTCTACCAGTGAAATGTTGCCCATGCCACTGGCTGCAACAGAAGCCCAAAGCAAGATCGATCCACCCCATGCTTAACAGATGGAGAGGTGTTCCTTTCACAAAATTCTGCACCCTTTTTTCTCCAAACATACCTTTGCTCACTGCGGCCAAAAAGTTCTATTTTAACTTCATCAGTCCACTGGACTTGTTTCCAAAATGCATCAGGCTTGTTTAGATGTTCCTTTGCAAACGTCTGATGCTGAATTTTGTGGTGAGGACACAGGAAAGGTTTTCTTCTGATGACTTTTCCATGAAGGTCATATTTGTGTGGGTGTCGCTGCACAGTAGAACAGTGCACCACCACTCCAGAGTCTGCTAAATCTTCCTGAAGGTTTTTTGCAGTCAAACGGGGGTTTTGACTTGTCTTTCTAGCAATCCTGCAAGCAGTTCTCTCGGAAAGTTTTCTTGGTCTTCCAGACCTCAACTTGACCTCCACCATTCCTGTTAACTGCCATTTCTTAATTATATTACAAACTGAGGAAACAGCTACCTGAAAACACTTTGCTATCTTCTTATAGCCTTCTCCTGCTTTGTGGGCATCATTTATTTTAATTTTCAGAGTGCTAAGCAGCTGCTTAGAGGAGCCCATGGCTGCTGACTGTTGCAAGGTTTGAGGAGTCAGGGTATTTATAAAGCTTTGAAATTTGCATCACTTGGCCTTTCCTAATGATGATTGTGAACAAGCCACAGCCCTAACAAGCTAATTAAGGTCTGAGACCTTGGTAAAAGTTATCTGACAGCTCAAATCTCTTGGGGTGCCCAAACTTTTGCATGGTGCTCCTTTCTTTTTTTTCCCCACTCTAAACTTGTACAAAATAAAGATAATACACTAATCTTGTTTAAAATGTTGAAAAGAATGCTTCATCTTTAACTTTATGACTTTTGGAGATCAGTTCATCTTCTACTCACTTAACTATTCACAGTAACAGAAATTTTGACCAGGGGTGCCGAAACTTTTGCATGCCACTGTATTCCATGCTGCATCTTAAATTTTAAAAGATTAAACAATATCGCTAAAGGATTTGCTTTGTAAAGCACAAATATATTTATATATTAAATTATCTGTTACTTTTTGATGTCTTTCCTAAATTTTATTTAAATAAAAACATACAGCCTCTTCAGAAAGAGATTTGATTGGAGACTGAAACGCTGACAATGCACCTGCTGTGTATCTCATAACCAGTATTCAGTACCAAAGCACTGTACCTTGTTTAACTTTCCTTCAGTGCTGTTGTATTGTTTTACATTCCCTTCAAACAATCTTGGCAAATGGGTGAACAAAAGAATACAAAAAGTGTACATATTTCAAAGAAGGCTGCATACAATTTCAAGTATCAACTTACTGACTAGAGCTTTTGCTCTCTCTACCTGATGATTTGAAAAAGCATTAAGTAGAATCAGGACAAGAGTAGGTAGAGAAAGTGAGCAGGGAGTCAGAGCACACACATTGAAAGAGAAGGAGCCACAGATGAGGAAGAATGAGAGGAGGAGGAAGAAAGGAAGCACCAGAGTTAAACATGGTTAAGAGGAAGCTCAGAATCAGAAGATCTCAAATGGACAGAATCCAAGCATACAATTGATGTTACAAATCAAGAAATTTATCATGGTGATTTGTTCAAAAATTAAAAACAAACGGAAAATTCAGAATGAAAACTGAATAAAAAGTCTGTTTTTCCTAGTTTATAAATTCTTAACTTTCAACCACATTTCCCTTGGAGAACTATAGCATATTATCAAAGAAAGTGTTTTACACAGAATAGAGCTGCTTGGTTCATCATGAATATGGTGGTCAAAATAATCTTTAAATCTGTTTCTGTGAGCAATATTAACAACATTAAGTACTACAAGACCACTGATGACATTTAAAATAGTAGTGAAGGACAAGGTGGCAGAATGGTAAATAAACAAGACCAATGAGAGAAAGCAGAAGCAGTGATAAACCAGCAAGAGCAGGAAACAGAACACAGGGGAAAAGAAACCATCAACAATACTGGCAACTGAACATAAATCAGGCTGCATCATTATTCACATCTACAGTTTGCATAGGAATCAGACTTTTCCCAGATTAATAGTCTGATTTACTTCAGCTACTGACAGGAAAAATTAAGACAAGTGCTAAATTGCCACATGCACTTTCATCAAACACTAATGTAGCAGCCAGATCCAACAAGGCACTTCCAGTGAATAGTCCACAGCTTTTGCTAAGTCAGTTTAAACTGAAAGCTACTACCAAAAGAAGAGCACCGATTTTTATTTAAATCAACACCAATCAAACTGATACTATTTTCATTCAATAACAAAGGCAATATACTGCTAAATAGCGCTACAAGATCATAAATTATCTGCAGCAGCCCTGCTCCCAATTTTGCCAAGTCGCAATTTTTAATTGACCCTCTATGGTGATAACCTCTACCCACTGTTTCTGGACCGAGTTATTTCAGGAATGTGTTTATGGTAGCATGCTTCAGTTGGGCAATATGTAATAAATAACATTGTTATGTGATCCATTAGTGAAGACAGACAACACCAGGACATAATATAAAGCAACTGCACTGAGAGCAGGATGAGAAGAAAAAAGAGAATTTGTGATTTCTTTTCATTCAAATTTCTTTCCATTCAATGATTAACATGCATGATTTGTCCAATATTACTGGAAGCAAGGTATTCTGAAAGATTTCTGCTCCACCCTGGAGTCTGTCATTTCTTAATTCATACCTGCAAAATGATGATGCTGAGACTTTCTCACAGAGGTGCAGACCCTGCTTTGTGGGGATCAAGCCTAATGAATATCTGAGGGGATAAAAATAGAAAGTTCAGTTAAAATAGTTCAAAAAAAAAATGAAGCATTTCCTACAACCTTTCAACATATAAGTTTTCACCACTTGAATGCATCATTACCACTCAACATTATTGACACAAAACCATCTTGTTGCACATTATTGTTCAGTGTGAACACATTGTCCTGCCCTCAAAATATGCAGGGCTGTTTATTCCAGTTTGCATTTGTTTATCAACTAAAGTTATTATTTAACAACAGCACTGGTACCAAGACTAAAAAAAGAATGAATGCTCACACAGTTCTCACTTCGTAGAATGTGCATCATTAAGATCTTCTTTCAAAACGCCAATCTCCAAAAGGTGTCACACTGTGATATGAAAAGACTGTGGGTGGTGTGGTGACCTTTAACTCTGGCATACAAGTCACATTCCAGCCAAGACCACAAGAATTCAAGTTTCTCCAAGAAATGAGCTCTTGAGAATTAAATTAATCACAAGCACAATATACCAATGGCACAAAACCACTCCCAAATATTTCCAAATTTTACGCAAAACGCTAAATGCAAAAGAGGAACTGGTAAAATGGCTTAACTAAATGCAATCTGCTGAAGAAGAACCTGGGATTTGGGGAAGGACGGTACATGAGGGGCAGTAGATAAAGTTTAGTTTATCATGAGGACATTCTTTATAAATGGGACATTTACTTTTGGTTAGAATATGGTGGTGGACCTACTCAAACCACTGCAGTCAGCATGGATTAATGTCCGTTTGGATGTTACAATGAAGGAATGAGGTCTGAGATTCTGCTCAAGTTGATATTGCAGTCCTGGAACATCTGGCTGTCAAGTGTTGCCCGTTGTAAGTATTGAGGGAGTTCACTGCCATCATCCTCCACAGTGTACCACCGTACACTCCACCAGAGCAAACTTCAGGCTGGCACTGGAGGAGCCGAGTACCATGACCGGCAGTCATGAGGCATCATGAGTCATGATGTCTTCCCAATCCTCACAGGGGTCTTCAACCAAGCCTCTCACAAACTACCACATACATGTTTCCTGGGGCCAACACATTCGATCACTTTTGCACCACCATCAGGAACATTTTACCAGGCCATTCCATACCCACACTTTGACAAGTCTAATCTCTTGACTGTACTTCTATTCCCCACACAGAGGCAGAGACCGAAAACCACAGTACCAGTGATAAGGACCATATTCAGGGATTCATCTTCGGATCTGAACATGCCAAAGTCATCGCCAACTTCATCAGGACCTGGATGGATGCCTTTGAAAAAGAGGTATGAACCAGGAGATTTGCAGTCTGCTGAGGGCAAGACCTGTGGCATTCAAGGTTTGCACACCATTACTTCCTACAAGGCAAAACCTGACAGCCTAATTGGCAGTGATGCTTCACTCCCCGATGCACACTTTTATGCACACTCTGAAAGGGAGAATAACATTTCACCTGTGACAAACCCCACTGTTTCCAGTGACCCTGTGATCAGTATCGGAGAACAACCTCAAGACTTCCTTCAAATGGGTGAAACCTTGCAAGGTATCAACACCCAGCAGTGGCTGAAAATCTGTGCTGCCCAACTGGCTGGAGTTCGTCAACATAGCACTTCTATTGTCGAAGGTTCCCACCTGCTTCAAATTATACCAATGGCTCAGAGAGGCTGAGTGAGCCACCTGAAAAACTTCTGCCCTTTTGCGCTCACTCCACTGTGAGGAAGTTGGTCATGGATAGAATTAATTCCTGCCTCAGTGAGGAAGAAAATTAAATTTTGAATTAAATTTTGTTGTCAAGCTTAACTGGCTAAGTATTGCTCAAGACTTGGGTCATGAGGGTGACAGGATAAGATGCAGACACTGCCTTGATCATGCAAGCTAATAGCTAGAAATAGATAATGCCGCTGATGAGGTCATGCCAACCTTTGTCTGAGATCGCCTAGCTGATAGACAAACTGACTGTAGATGTGCAATTCTAGTTTTGCGTGGCAACATTGGTAGACTTGCTGAAATCAAATGGTAGACTTCTTGAAATTGCTGACCAAGTATGTTTAGCTGTTAGCTACTGCCCAAAATTTACAGTATAAATTTAAGATGTAACCTGACATTGGCAGAGTCGTAAGACAAAGGTTCCCTGTGATCACATATTAAAAGGTTAACTTTATACCGAGGACTGTGTCTTTATTTCTGTTCCCGAACAGAGCAAAGTCTCTCACAGCAAATTAGCAACAAAATTATTTTGCAGTAAAGTAGGATAAATCACAGTAAACTCTTCGACTGAGCAAAGACCTGGATTTTTCTCTTCTACCACTATTGTCAAAGTTTCAAGTTCTAAATAAAATTATTATTAAAGTACATACATCACCATATACAACCCTGAGATTCATTTCTTCTGGGCATTCACAATCATTACAAAAGAAACAATAGAATTAAAGACCCCACACGAGATGGACAAACAACCTAAGTGAAAAAGACAAACAGCAAATTTTAAGAAATATGAATAATGATAAAGAATTAAGCAATAAAAATCAAGAACCTGGGATAAAGAGTCAATGAAAATGAGTCCAGAAGTTGTGAGAACAGTTCAGTGCTGGGGTAAGTGAAGCTGTTCACTCTGGTTCAAGAGCCTGATGGATCCTGAACATGGTGTTGTGGGTTCCAGCTTTGGAGCATCTAGACAACAGCAAAACAAACATCAAGTTGCTGTTTATTTTTATTTTATTTAGAGGTACAGCATGGTTATGAGCCCTTCTGGCCCAACAGGCCTACACAGCTCAATTAGACGCAAATGACCAATCAACTGACTAATCCATACATCTTTGAAATGTGGGAGGAAACCACAGAACCTGGAGATAATCAATTACAGCTCTGTATTCACCATCACCTCCTCACTACTAAACAACAAGATTCAAAACCTAGGCTTTTTTTTAAAAAAACTCTCTTGCAAATTGGTTCCTCAGTAATAACATGTCCTTGCTGACAATCAAGCACATCTCAATGATGTGTGCTTAAACCACTGCTCCAATCTCTACACTCATGACTATGGGACCAGGCACAACTCAAATGCCATCTCCAAGTTCACCAATGGCCCAGCTGTTGGTGGCAGAATCTCAGATTGCAATGAGATTGCACACAGAACGCAGAATAAAGAGCTATAGTTATATAGAAAGTGCAAGCCAGGCACACAGTAACGTGCAAAGCCAGGTAGTGAGAAGTGTTGACAGAGTCCATGGAGGGGAGGCTGGTTTCCACAATGTGATAAGCTCTGTCTGATTCTTTGTGACTCGAGATGAGCAGTTGTCATACCAAGCTGTGATGCATCCTGATAGGATACCTTCTCAAGACATCAGTAAAAACTGGTGAGGGTTAAATTTCTGTAGCCTCCTGAGGAAATAGAAGTGCTGGGGAACTTTCTTGGCCACGGTACCTACACAGTTTCACCAGGACAGACTATTGGTGATGTTCACTCCTTGATACTCTCAAGTCACTTAGTCTCAAGCACCACTGATGTGAATGGGCATGTAAGCACAGCCTCCCTCCTGAAGATAAGGACTAGCTCCTTTGTGTTTGCTGACGCTCAGGCAACAGTTGCCATGACATTATGTCACACAGCGCACTGTGACATCGTAGTCACTTGCTGTGAAGTCCTCAGGTTATCCTGTTCCAAAGCTGTTAATCATGTTCATTATATGCAGGCTTCACATCTGCCTGGGGGGTGGGACATGGACTGCCACCAGATCGATATTCCCTGTCAAGTAAACGGGAAAACAGCCGGATTGTCACTTCCAAGTACTATGAGGAGTTGATTCAGAAGCAGACCACTCCAACTTCTGTGCTACCTGATGGCACACTATAGTCCATCCGGTGAACTGAGGAGCCCTCAGGCTGGAAAGTACTGTCAGGTTCAAGGCATATTTCAGTGTGATAGAGCAGACACTACTCCCCCGGTTCGCTTTCACAGCTCGGTCTCACTTCCAGTGAGCAAATGGGATTATGTCATCATTACGTTAGACCTGCCCTGGACCCAGCACACAAATGCAATTTAGAAAAAAAGTACAGCACCACTTTTACTTCCTTTGAAATTTGCAAATGTTCGGCATGACATCTACAGTATAACTGATGTGTGGTGGAGAGTATATTGTCTGGCTTCATTACAGCCAGACATTGGTATGGAAACACCAATGCCGTTGAACAGAAAATCCGATGAAAAGTAGTAGATCCGACCCAGTCCATCACTGGCAAAGCCGTCCCCACCATTGAACACATCTACACAAGAGTTTTGTTGCAGAAAGCAGCATGACACCCCACTAGATAGATAGATAGATAGATACTTTATTCATCCCCATGGGGAAATTCCAACTTTTTTCCAATGTCCCATACACTTGTTGTAGCAAAACTAATTACATACAATACTTAACTCAGTAAAAAAATATGATATGCATCTAAATCACTATCTCAAAAGCATTAATAATAGCTTTTAAAAAGTTCTTAAGTCCTGGCGGTAGAATTGTAAAGCCTAATGGCATTGGGGAGTATTGACCTCTTCATCCTGTCTGAGGAGCATTGCATCGATAGTAACCTGTCGCTGAAACTGCTTCTCTGTCTCTGGATGGTGCTATGTAGAGGATGTTCAGAGTTATCCATAATTGACCGTAGCCTACTCAGCGCCCTTCGCTCAGCTACCGATGTTAAACTCTCCAGTACTTTGCCCACGACAGAGCCCGCCTTCCTTACCAGCTTATTAAGACGTGAGGCGTCCCTCCTCTTAATGCTTCCTCCCCAACACGCCACCACAAAGAAGAGGGCGCTCTCCACAACTGACCTATAGAACATCTTCAGCATCTCACCACAGACATTGAATGACGCCAACCTTCTTAGGAAGTACAGTCGCCTCTGTGCCTTCCTGCACAAGGCATCTGTGTTGGCAGTCCAGTCTAGCTTCTCGTCTAACTGTACGTACAGTCGCCTCTGTGCCTTCCTGCACAAGGCATCTGTGTTGGCAGTCCAGTCTAGCTTCTCGTCTAACAGTACTCCCAGATACTTGTAGGTCTCCTAAAGTCCACCACCATCTCCTTGGTCTTGGTGATATTGAGACGCAGGTAGTTTGAGTTGCACCATATCACAAAGTCCTGTATCAGTTTCCTATACTCCTCCTCCTGTCCATTCCTGACACACCCCACTATGGCCGTGTCATCAGCGAACTTCTGCACATGGCAGAACTCCGAGTTATATTGGAAGTCTGATGTGTACAGGGTGAACAGGACCGGAGAGAGTACGGTTCCCTGCGGCGCCCCTGTGCTGCTGACCACCGTGTCAGACCTACAGTCTCCCAACCGCACATACTGAGGTCTATCTGTCAAGTAGTCCACTATCCAATCCACCATGTGAGAGTCTACTCCCATCTCTGTTAGTTTGTGCCTTAAGATCTTGGGCTGGATGGTGTTAAAGGCACTAGAGAAGTCAAGGAATGTAATCCTCACAGCACAACTGACCCCCTCTAGGTGAGAGAGTGATTTGTGCAGCAAATACGTGATAGCATCCTCCACTCCCACCTTCTCCTTATACACAAACTGAAGAGGATCCTGGGCGTGCCTGGTTTGTGGCCTCAGATTCTGTATTATCAGCCGTATTGTTATTATTATTACCCATGTTCTCTCCTTGCTGTTACCTTCAGCAGGGTACAGGAACCTCGGGATTTGCACCACCAGGTTCAGCAATGGTTATTCCCCTGTACACTGGAGGGCGTGGCTTAATCCTTTCGAAAGCTGCTTCCGTCATGCTGATTGGTTCATTTAAAGTTTGTGATGCACATTTCCCATTGGTAGGGCAAAGGACGCAATGGAGCCCACCTCCAATTCTGGGCAACCTGGTTCTTTCTGTCCCGCCACCCACAGGACCCGACCTCACAAATGGTCCTGAGGGACCACTGGGAATGAACATTGCAGACACAGAGAGGCCCCCCTGCAGTTTCTTTAGTTAAGTATCTTTCCGTAGCATGCTTACTTCTTCGATTTTATAAATCGGGGAGGTTTAGCACAGTATCCGTTCATTTAAAGGGTAACTGTGTAGTGCTTTTGGTACTTAGATGAACACTTGTTTACCTAGACACCCAATTTAGTGTTTCACTGTTTGTTTCTTAAATAAATACCGAACATATCCATTTTTAAATCTGCGTGTCCTATTTCATTCACTGGATCCTTGAACATGTTCTTCCATTTTGCAACCCCTCAACTATCAGGCTCTTGAAACAGACGGGATAACTTCATTCATCTTTCACTTGCACCATCATTGAAATATTCCCACAATCTATGGACTCACTTTCAAGGACTCATCTCGTGTTCTCGATATTTACTACATTCGTTCATTACTACTTCTGTCTTTTTGTATTTGCACAGATTGGTGCCTTTTGCACACTGGTTGTTACCCCTGATGCTGTGGTCTTTCATTGATTCTATTACAGTTTTTGGAATTGTGGAGTATGCCCACAAGAAAATGAATCTCAGTGTCGTATGTGTACTTTGATAGTAAATTTACTTTGAACTTTAACATTGAAGGGTACAAGGGTCAGCATGGACGTAGGAGGCAAAAGGGCCCATTTCCAGGCCATATACTAGGATTCAATGATGTCCGCCATTCCATTACCTTTCAAACTGCATGTAATGTGACTGACACAGTTCAATCTGTTCCACAATCCGAAACCCAAAGCACTCCTCTTTAATCAATACCACCCTCTGTTTATGATACAGACACCTCTACTCCGGCAAAGTAACTCAGCTCAAGTGATCACTTTCCTCAACTCAAGGGACTGAATTTGAGTTTCTCAAACCTAACTACTTCAATTCTCCTTTTCTGGATCCTCCTGTCCTCTGCCTGAACACTATTCAACAAAATCATCTTGTTGCTTAGTTGGAATTCAATATGGAGTTCAATTATTGGACCATTACAACTCCTCCCTTTAACTCTGCCCTATACAGCTTCTCTGAAACCATATTTTGCTTTCACTACTCTCTTTATACATGCCTGGCTCTCTTTATATCATTTTCTTATTTAATAAGCCCTGCCTAAGCATTCTGATACATACCTTCAACAACACACACAAAATGCTGGTGGAACACAGCAGGCCAGGCAGCATCTATAGTGAGAAGCGCTGTCGACGTTTCGGGCCCAGACCCTTCGTCAGGACTAACTGAAAGGAAAGATAGTAAGAGATTTGAAAGTAGTGGGGGGGGGGGGGGGGGGGGAAATGCGAAATGATAGGAGAAGACCGGAGGGGGTGGGATTAAGCTAAGAGCTGGAAAGGTGATTGGCGAAAGTGATACAGAGCTGGAGAAGGGAAAGAATCATGGGACGGGAGGCCTCAGGAGAAAGAACGGAGATGGGGGGAGCACCAGAGGGAGATGGAGATCAGGCAAACAACTAAATATGTCAGGGATGGGGTAAGAAGGGGAGGAGGGGCATTAACGGAACTTAGAGAAGTCAATGTTCATGCCATCAGGTTGGAGGCTACCCAGCTGGTATATAAGGTGTTGTTCCTCCAACCTGAGTTTGGATTCATTTTGACAGTAGAGGAGGCCATGGATAGACATATCAGAATGGGAATGGGACGTGGAATTAAAATGTGTGGCCACTGGGAGATCCTGCTTTTTCTGGCGTAGGTGCTCAGCGAAACGGTCTCCCAGTCTGCGTCGGGTCTCACCAATATATAAAAAGCCACACCGGGAGGACCAGATGCAGTATACCACACCAGCCGACTCACAGGTGAAGTGTCGCCTCACCTGGAAGGACTGTCTGGGGCCCTGAATGGTGGTGAGGGAGGAAGTGTAAGGGCAGGTGTAGCACTTGTTCCGTTTAACATATGGAGGTGTCTGTATCATAAACAAAGGGTGGTATTGATACATACCTTGCTTGTTCTTTTCTCTCTCTCTGTTGCTGCTTTTGCACGATCTTTAATCTATTCAATATAGTATACTGTAATTGATTTATTATCTTCTAAAATATTTATTACATTGAACTGCTGCTGCTTATAGTCGATGTGTACATTCTCCCCAGCATTAATGCTAAGGAGATGCTCTGTGAACTGTATGGGGCTATTGGCGAACTGCAGAATGCACACCCTGATGGGCTGTTTACTGTCGCCGGAGATTTTAACCACGCGAACCTCAAGTCAGTGCTCCCCAAATTCCATCAGAATGTGGACTTTGCAACAAGGGGGGAGAACGTGTTGGACCTTGCTTATACAAACATCCCCGACACGTACTGGGCAGAGCCCCGCCCCCACCTCGATTACTCAGACCACATCTCTTATGCTAATCCCAGCATACAGACTGCTCGTCAGATGCTCCAGACCAGTTCAGAAGCAGGTGAAAACCTGGCCAGCAGGACCCATCTCTGCTCTTTAAGACGGCTTTGAGCACACTGACTGGCACATGTTCAGGGAGGCTGCAACCGATGGTGATTCTACCAACTTAGAGGAGTACACAGCATCAGTGACCAGCTACATCAGCAAGTGCATCGATGACATCACTGTGTCCAAGACCATCACTACACACTCTAACCAGAAGCCATGAATGACCCCGGAGGTGTGTGCGCTACTGAGGACACGTGACTCCGCCTTCAGAGCAGGCGACAAGGCAGCCCTAACCACAGCGAGGGCCAAACTGTCCCGGTCCATCAGAGAGGCAAAGCATGCACACGCCCAACGAATCCACAGCCACTTCCAGGACAGCAGCAACACGCGGCACATGTGGAAAGACATTCACAATATCACCAACTACAGGACAACATCACCTGCCTGTGCTGGTGACATCTCCCTCCCAGATGCATTGAACAACTTCTATGCTCATTTCGAGGCGGAAAATGATGTGGTGGCAAGGAAAACCACTCCTCTTCCCAATGACTAGGTTCTTACCGTGGCCAATGTGATGAAAATTCTATGCAAGGTCAACCCACAGAAGACTGCTGGACCAGACAATATTCCTGGCAGAGTGCTCAGAGGATGGGCAGACCAGCTGGCAAATGTTCTCAATGACATCTTCAACATCTCCCTGAGCAGTGCCACTGTTCCAACGTGCTTCAAGGCCGCCACCATCGTCCCCTTGCCGAAGAAGTCTTCAGTGTCCTGCCTCAACGACTACCATCCTGTTGCACTCACATCCATCATCATGAAGCATTCAGAGGCTCGTCATGAGGCACAAAAGTTCACCAATGACACGACCGTGGTGGGTCTCATCAGCAAGAACGACGAGTCAGAGAGGAGGTGCAGCAGCTAACAGTCTGGTGCAGAACTACAACCTGTCTCTGAATATGACCAAAACAAAATAGATGTTTGTTGACTTCAAGAGAGCATGGAGCAACCACTCTCTGCTGAACATTGGTGGCTCCTCCACTGAGATCATTAAGAGCACCAAGTTTCTTGGTGTTCACCTGGCAGAGAATCTCACCTGGTCCCTCAACACCAGCTCCATAACCAAGAAAGCCCAGCAGCATCTCTACTTTCTGCGAAGGCTGAGGAAAGTCCATCTCCCACCCCCCATCCTCACCACATTCTACAGAGGATGTATCGAGAGCATCCTGAGCAGCTGCATCACTGCCTGGTTCGGGAATTGCACCATCTCGGATCGCAAGACCCTGCAGCAGATAGTGAGGTCAGCTTAGAAGATCATCGGGGTCTCTCTTACCACTATTACAGACATTTACACCATGTGCTGCACCCGCAAAACAGCATCGTGAAGGAACCCACGCACCCCTCATACAAACTCCTCTCCCACCTGCCATCTAGAAAAAGGTTCCAAAGCATTCGGACTCTCACGACCAGACTGTACAACAGTTTCTTCCCCCAAGCCATCAGACTCCTCAATACTCAGAGTCTAGACTGACACTGTAATTTGTCCTCTCCTGTGCCTATTGTCTTGTTTATTAATTATTGTACTGCCCTGCACTGTTTGGTGTACTTTATGTAGTCCTGTGCAGGACTGCAGTCTAGTGCAGTTTTTATGTTGTTTTACATAGTCTAGTGAAGCCTTGTGCTGTCTCACATAGTCTGGTGTAGTTTTATGTTGCTTCATGTAGCACCAGGGTCCTGAAGGAACGATGTTTCATTTTTACTGTGTTCTGTACCAGCAGTTTATGGTCGAAATGACAATAAAAGTAACTTGAACTTGAACTTGCTAAGTGAACAAATTTCACAACTGGTGATTTTCATGCTGGTGATAATAAACCTGATTCTGATTGCCTTTGGAAGATCTGTCATGCATACAGCGGCAAATCATATCAATACATGTGGAAGCATTAACTATTTAGGGATCAAAGAATGCTGCCAAGATAGAACAACAATCTGAAAACATTACCCAAGGAATTACAAGCGCATGTCAGTGAAAGAAAAACTGCTGGAGAGAGTACAGCCAAAACCTCCAACCCAAACTGTTGAATCTTCAATTCCACAGATGCTCCCAAACTCAAGTGCTTATAGCTCATCTTATCTTGTTTTCCAGCAACAATGTTTGTGCCTTTCTAGATCAAGACTTTGCCCTCACTCTATTGAGTCTTTCATCAGGCTTTGTACCAAAATGTTGTTTTGACGCAGCCACAGTTTTGGGATAATGGGCTTTCCTGTGGAAATGCTGCCATCCAGTTCAATAGAGCAGTTGGCAAGCTACAAACATTGGCTCAACTATAAAGCCAGTTCTGCCTGGCACATCGTCACAAGTGAGAGGATACTGACAGACTTCATGCAAATACTGCAAGACTGTTCCAAGCACCCTGTAACTCCTGGTTTTTGACAGAATCATGATAATTGAGTCAATTGCTTTTCACATGCAAGTCCGCTAGTCCTTTTGTTTTCAAAGAAAGGTAGCAGACCTGTCTAGCTCGTCACAATTTAACTTGCCTAGTATCTCTCCATTTCTCTTTCGAAAGATGGTGCAGAATTTCTGTGGAAGAATATTTATGAAATTTTTATTAAAGAAATTATGATACATTCTCCTTGGGGGAAGTGGAAACTGCCAATATTTGACAGGAACATTATGCAGGAATATGACAACTTTGAAGTAATATAAACTGCAAACTCAAAAATCCTTTGAAAATGCAGAATAATTCAGTTTAATTTAACTGCTTATGTCAGAGAATCAAAATTTCAAGTTCAAACCTCACCGAGTCAGTTGGAAAGACGTTCACCTTCAAGTCCATTGCATTTGAGTCAAGTTTGTTCAGAACCAACAGCTCCCAGAGGACAGTTAATAACTAACAATACTTCATCATACAATACATGATCAAAGTTCCAAACAACAGACCCCGAGAGATGTTCCTGATGTGGTGCAAAAGTCTGGCAAGCAACCTCAAGGAGGATGCAGCTAGCACTGATGCATTAGCAAACAACGTTAAAAATATGAACAATACACACAAAATGCTGGTGGAACGCAGCAGGCCAGGCAGCATCTATAAGGAGAAGCACTGTCGACGTTTCGGGCCAAAACCCTTCGTCAGGACTAACTGAAGGGAAAGATACTAAGAGATCTGAAAGTAGTGAGGGGGAAGGGGGAAATGCAAAATGATAGGAGAAGACCGGAGGGGGTGGGATGAAGCTAAGAGCTGGAAAGGTGATTGGCGGAAGTGATACAGAGCTGGAGAAGGGAAAGGATCATGGGACGGGAGGCCTTCGGAGAAAGAAAAGGGGGAGGGGGAGTACCAGAGGGAGATGGAGAACAGGCAGAGTGATGGGCAGAGAGAGAAAAAAACAACTAAATATGTCAGGGATGGGGTAAGAAGGGGAGGAGGGGCATTAACGGAAGTTAGAGAAGTCAATGTTCATGCCATCAGGTTGGAGGCTACCCAGCTGGTATATAAGGTGTTGTTCCTCCAACCTGAGTTTGGATTCATTTTGACAGTAGAGGAGGCCATGGATAGACATATCAGAATGGGAATGGGACGTGGAATTAAAATGTGTGGCCACTGGGAGATCCTGCTTTCTCTGGAGGACCGAGCGTAGGTGTTCAGCGAAACGGTCTCCCAGTCTGCGCCAGGTCTCACCAATATATAAAAGACCACACCGGGAGCGGACGCAGTATACCACACCAGCCGACTCACAGGTGAAGTGTCGCCTCTCCTGGAAGGACTGTCTGGGGCCCTGAATGGTGGTGAGGGAGGAAGTGTAAGGGCAGGTGTAGCACTTGTTCCGCTTACAAGAATAAGTGCCAGGAGGGAGATCGGTAGGAAAGGATGGGGGGGGGGGGGTAGACGAGTTGTCAAGGGAGTCGCATAGGGAGCGATCCCTGCAAAAAAATCAGAAGTGGGGGGGGAGATGTGCTTGTTAGTGGGAGGTGGCGGAAGTTACGGAGAATTATATGTTGGACCTGGAGGCTGGTGGGGTGGTAAGGTGAAGACAAGAGGAACCCTATCCCGAGTGGGGTGGCAGGCGGATGGGGTGAGGGCAGATGTGTGGGAAATGGGAGAGATGCGTTTCAGAGCAGAGTTGATGGTGGAAGAAAGGAAGCCCCTTTGTTTAAAGTTGATGGTGGAAGAAAGGAAGCCCCTTTGTTTAAAAAAGGAAAACATCTCCTTCGTCCTGGACTGAAAAGCCTCATCCTGAGAGCAGATGCGGAGGAGATGAAGGAATTGTAAGAAGGGGATAGCATTTTTGCAAGAGACAGGGTGGGGAGAGAAATAGTCCAGGTAGCTGTGAGAGTCTGTAGGCTTATAGTAGATATCAGGAGGTAAGCCGTCTCCAGAGATGAAGACAGAAAGATCAAGGGGAGGGAGGTGTTGGAAATGGACCAGGTAAATGTGAGGGCAGGGTGAAAAATATGAAGCAGCTGAGTTTAATATCTACCCAGACATCAATTTTATTTGAATTAGTAAGTACATTTCCTCTTTTTGGTTTAATAATTGAGGATAAAAACATAAGACCAGGACATTTTCTGTGAGAAGCGCTTTCAAGTGGGAAGAAAATTCATAAAAGATTTGCAATCTGCCAAATTATGTAGAATAATAATTCTAAAATTCTAAAATGTGCTGTACAAAGCATTAAATATGCAGATGGATTTACTAAATGAAGACCATTAAAAAGCACTAAAATTAAGAGAACATTGTGCTCTCAAGCTCATTGCAGAAAGATTTTTTTTATTTACAAATGTATCAGCTATTTTTTTTTAATCTAATTTCTTACCAGAAAGAGGGACAGAAAAGTTTCGTTTTGGAGAATTTCACAACTGAACACAATGTTGGAACAATTGAGGATGCTTGGGATGTCAGAATAACAATGAGCGCAGGTAATTTGATTTTAAAATCAATTTATTATCCAGAAGAATATGTCATGAATAACACAGTAACAGTAAGCAAACAGGATTCAGAATGACAGTTTTACATAACCTCATATTTAGAGAAAACAGCAAGGAAGAGTTAAGAATATTGAGGAGTTAAGAAAAGGCAATGTATGTAGGTTGGACAACAAGTGCGGTGATTAAAACATATTGTTGCTCACCTGAGATCAATCATGAACACGGGTTATGAAGAGTACAGTCTGTCCCTAACTGGCGCATCAGTAATTATAAATAGCTGGTAGATGCTGCTCACCACGGGGTCTGATAGTAGCGGTTCAATCTACCCAATATTTGGTTGGAGGAAATATTTGTTATTGTATTTCAAACAGGAAAAATTGAGAGGGAGACAGTAAAATGAACGCGGGAGGTAAAACTGGAAGTCATGAGCACTTTTCAGATGTAAATTGGGACAGCATGCAGAACAAAACCAGGAAGAGTCATGGGCAGATTCTTAGGAGATATTAGGGTCAGCGTGCATGAGCTGAAAGAGGAGTGATCCTTTGCTACAATAATCAATAAAAAGAGTTAGATAAGTGCAGCTAGAGGAAGGAGAAGAATGGAATGGTAGATTGTGTAAAGTGGTATAGGCAGGTTGAGAAATATAAAATGATCTTTCTCACTACCATATATTTGATCAGAGTCATTTTAGTACCGTAGCAGACTGAAACATCTGAGTAGAGTAGGAAAACGAAAATGTAACTGTAATTGGTATGAATTGCATAAGTGACACCTGATGAAGGAAAGAAGAAGCTATAACTTACAAGGACATAATACTAAAATAGCTTTCGAGCATAGGAATAACAATAGCAGATTTGAAGAAAAACAGGACAGTGTCCCAAAAGGCAGGATCTTTAACAATATCAGACAACTGAGAGGGACACCAGAAGCTGGCTGGCCACCAATGTTGAGAACACAGGAGACAAGGCGATGATCTCAGAAAGGCCATTAGGAGATGAGAGAAGGAAGCACGTGCAAGAAAAATGCGAGCTTCATGACTGGGAAAGCCAACAAAGATTAACCCAGCAGAGATTATTGTCAAGGGTGGAAAAATTTAGGAAGAAAGGCATTATTAGCTATGAAGCAGGTTTATGGATGCAAGTACACTCAAAGTACTTGTGATGACACTGGAAAATTTCATTCAGCTCAATTCAAGCCCATTCTAGCTCCAAGCAGAAGTGTCTCATTGTTTCTCTCCCCTTGTGTTGCTGTAGTCCTACAATTTATTCTCCACTACCCATCGCCTATTCTGTCATTCTTTTGCCACAAGCCCACTCAAGTGGCAATTCAGAGCAGCTAATTAACCCATCTGCACCTCTGGGAGGAAGCTGGATTCAGAGGATATCGCAGTAACAGGACAGAAAATGCAAATGTCACACAAAGTGCAGCCAAGATCGACACTGAAACCAGGTCACTGGAGCTGAGGTAGCAACACTAACTGGTGCACTACCATACCAAAAGAGAGTGGTAGTAGCTGACAAAACAAGTCCACAGGATGAGGGTGAGTTGCCGGTCCCCAACTTCATTTTCTCCCTTCATGTCACACTAACTTGCAGCAACTTCCCACAAATATTATATATTCATCCCACCACAAAGTAATTTTAAAAATTACTCCACTGAATTTCATGAAGGATTAAAATTCTGAATCACAAAGGAAGTGGCATGTCTCTCACAGAAAACACTAAACAGGTCAGACACCAAAGCAGTTTTGCTGTTGCTGACTGACTCGTGCAACTTCCCGATCAACTTCATTGGCTTTAATAATCTTTTTGTAATGAAAATCAAAGCAAAACTAAAATGGAAAAAAAAATCCAAAGAATTATATAATCACTCATTAAATGGCATATCAGGATTTTCAGAAGGTCTTCAATGATGTCACAAATAGAAGCTTATTGCTTGAAATTAAATCACATGCTATTGGGGTTAATCTGGCAAAGAGAATGAAAATGGGTCAACAGACAGGAAGCAAGGAGTAGGAATCATTCCAACTTCTCTGGGGTGACTGCCAGTAACTAATAGGATATGCTAATGATCAGTGCTAGAGCAGCAGTTTACAGTCGATGTTAATGATTTGAATGAGGAAACTGAACTTAATATTTTTACATTTGACAATGATCCAAACAGCTTCAATGCAACTCAGGCAAATTGATGGGGAAATGCACGACAGATGCAATACAATGTGGATAAACGTGAAGGAATCCATTTTCGTCAAAAAATTGAAAAGGCAGAACAATATTCACATGGGAACAAATTAAGGAATATTGAAGTTGATGGAATATGGGTTTCCTAATACACCAGTCACTGGTGTACAAGGAACCATCCAAATAGTTAACAAGGCTAATGACATGCTGGCCTTCACTGTGTGAAGTTCTGAACACAGGAACTAGAACAGCTAAAGCTGGTTGTACACAACCATGGTGAGAGCATACCTGGAGTATCGTGTGCAGATGTGGTCTCTTTCGTGAGGAAAGGTTACAATTAAGCATGTATAGTAGCAGTAATCATGTTATCATTGTTCCTTCTCTTCAACCTCCTCAACATCAAAAATAATTTGTTTCCACTTGTGCTCTATGTTCAGGCAGTCTATGTGAACAACAGAGGCTACCGAATTGGGTTGAATGAGTGTCAGTAGAACTTTATTGCTCAGGATGTCAGTCTGGCAGAAGACACCAGTTCAAAAGCAAGTACAACACTACACCAATTCCTGCCTAGTCACAACAGACAATATTGGGCAAATCAGGTCTGTATTTATTTAAGTTTGGAAGACAGATTAGATCAGATTGAAAAATACTAATTACTGACAAAGCTCAGTAGGCTGAAAATCAAGGAAATATTTTCCTTGGCTTGGTCTAGAACCAGGAATCACGGTATCAGGAAATGGAGCAAGACATGTAAAACTGCCTGATGGAAACTGTTTACTCCCTTGCAGAGGGTAATAAACTGAAATTTGATACCACAGAAAGCTAAGTCACTGAATAAATTTAAAATGGAAATACATTTCTAGACATAGAAGGCATCATGTAATGGGGGGGAGGGGGAAGACAAGATTATGGTTGAGAGGAGATCAGCATTAATTACAGTAAAAAATAGAATAAGTAGAATGTAGAAGAAAAGCTGGTCATTGACTTCACGGGGGGGGGGGGGGGCACACCTGCATATCTACATCAGCAGTGTGAAGGTTAAGAGAGATAAGACCTTCGAGTTCCTAGGAATGAACTTCATTCATAACCTGACCTAGTCCCATGGTCAAGAATGTTCACCAATGCCTATTACTTCCTCAGGCGGCCAAAGAAATATGGAATGTCCCCGTCAACCTTTACCAGTTTTTAGTCTATGCATCATAGAAAGCATGCATAATGACTTGGTACAGTAAGTATTCTGCATGTGACACAGCAAGAAACAGCAGAGAGTTGAGGACACAGCATCGAAACCAACCTCCCCTCTATGGACTCTGTCTGTACTTCTCACTGCCTTAGTAAATGATCAAAGAACACACTCATCCTGGACGTTGTCTTCTCTCCTCTTCCATTGGGCAAAACAGAAAAATCAGAAAGTACAAACCAGCAGGTTCAAGCACAGCTTCTATCTAGTTGATCTAAGACTATTAAATAGTTCCCTTCTACAATAAGATGAACTCTTAACCTCACAATCTATCATTATGATCTTACACTATATTTACCTGAATTTTTCTGTACCTGATACACTATATTCTAAAATATTGTTTGACCTAGTTCTACCTCAAAGCACTGTGCAATGATTTCATCTGTATGAACAGTATGCAAACAAGCTTTTCACTGTATCTTGATGCATTTGACAATAATAATAAGTTCCAAGAGGTTCAAAAAGCTGAATGGCTTACAACTAATTTCTGCATTTTTTTGATTTTCTTCTAAATTGAAAATGTGTTAATTTTGCCTTGTTCAGCAGAAGCAACTTTGGGAACTTTTAATCTAATCCAAGATTGAGGGGAAAACTAGAATTTTGCTCCCAATTTCACATCTGCCTTCTACTTTGGTAAATGTGTATAAATTCATTTAGATCACATGAGGGCAGTATCAAACCTCAAGTAAAGCCTCCAGAAGAAAGTATTTGACAAACAAGGCATGACCACAAGGAACTCGAGCAGCTGGAAGCCATAAACAATATGCTGTTGAGAATTAATATCTTGAGGATTTAATGGCAGGTTGGGAGCAAGATTTGATGAAGAGATTTTACAACAGTGGATAAAATAGGCTCTAAGCTCTGACTTACTTGATTTCAAGTGATTTTTCACTTGTTTGTTGTAGGAAAACACATGGAAAGAACAGCAAAATCCTAAGTTTAATTTCCATTCCCACCCACCCTCTCTCCAGAGTTAACCAAATTGATCCTGGGAAGCAGTAAAGCTATCCGATGAACTTGGGTGTCTAATGAGAGAGCATGGGAAAAAGAGGAAGTAACTTAAAGGTTTGACCTCCTGATAACTGTACAATGACTCATCATGGAAGTACACACAAATGAACTGATAACCTATCCAAAAATCACCTCCCCAAAACCACTGAATGCCAGCTAACACCAAGAAATCGAGACCAGGTTGAAACGGCACCTCTGGGAGTGGACAAAGCTTAAAATGGGTGTGCAAGAGAACCTCAGTACTTGTATGTGATTCAAGCTTCAATTTAATTTATGCAACATACTATTTACTCCAGGAGTTCCACTCCCACTCCTAAATATTCCAAGTACAAAATAATGTCTTGTACAAAATAAAAACTTCCATCCATCTTAAAGAGAAATAGTAAAGTAGACAAGCAAATATGACAAATGATTTTCACATTTATATAAAAACAACATTGCAATTATTGGTAATATACTGAGGTGAAGATCCAGATGTGAAGATGTCAGGAACCTAAAGAAAGTGTAGGAAACACTGGAAAACTCAGCAGGTCAGGCTACATCTGCGGGAACAGAAACACAAAGTAACATTTTGGATCAAAGATCTTTTTGCAGAACTGGAAAAATAAAGATCACATTTGGAGAACTGAGAGCAGTGTTGAGCCCTGTATCTAAAAGTTTGCTGGCACTCGAGAGGGTCCAGAGGCGGCTTATGAGAATGAACATGAGAATGAAAGCGTTTGGTGGCTCTGGGCCTGTTCTCCATAGAGTTTAGAAGGATGAGCCAAGATCTCTTATTGAATCCTACTGAAAGGCCCAGATAGAGTGGAAATGCAGAGGATGTTTGCAAGTGAGTCTAGGACCAGAGAGGATGATGTCCCTTCAGACCGAAGATCAGGAGGAATTCCTTTAACCAGAGGGTGGAATTCATTGTCCACAGATGGCTGTGGAGGCCAGTCATTGGGTATATTTAGAGTGGAGGCCAATAGTCTGTTATACAACACACACAAAATGCTGTGTTCCACCAGCATTTTGTGTGTTGTTTGAATTTCCAGCATCTGCAGATTTCCTCGTGTTTGCTAATAGGTTTATCCTTTTTTTTGTACTACAATCCCTTGCTTTCAGCTTTTTTTCTGGTTAAGTCTTACGGTTTTTTTAACATGAAATACATTATAGTTTAGGTAGTAGGCATTATACTTTTTATATATTTACAGCTCTGTGGTGATGAAAGCTTTGATTAACTTTTCTTTACATTGTAATGGTTGGCTTGGAGTTTTGTAGTGGGAGGGTGGGGAGGATACTAACTTTATATGATTTCATTTTGGGTGCTTTTTCTGTATTGTTACGAATTGTAGATTAGACATGTTTGTTTAGCACTATATAAAATCTCCATTTTGTTGGTGGGTTTTTTTCTGTTTTAGTGTAGAAACTTAAAATTAATAAAAAAGAGTGGAGGCTGCTCAGTTCTTGATTAGTAATGATATCAAAGGTTCTTGATTAGTAATGATATCAAAGTTCTTGATTAGTAATGATATCAAAGGTTCTTGATTAGTAATGATATCAAAGTTCTTGATTAGTAATGATATCAAAGTTCTTGATTAGTAATGATATCAAAGGTTTCATCTCACCAGGGGGTGAGATGGATAATAAAACAGCCAAGATCGAATGGCAGAATTGATGGGCTGAATCACCTAATTTGGCTCCTATATATGATTTCTTATTAGGCAAGTCTGGAGCTGCCATGGGGTTAAGCTCCAAATAAGTTTAGCTTGTCTGTGAATGGGAGCAGAAAGAGTGACAACAAAGATACAGGAAAATTGGAGCCGCAAAGTGCAGATGAGGACAATAATACCCTGCAGACTGGGGAAGAAAACAACAAACAAACTGAATCAGTATCACACATGGGCAACTAATATCATCACGTATCAGGTTAACTGAAGTAAAAGTATTCGTATTAAGTCCCGAAGGCTGCAACTGAACCAGATGAATAAGTTGTCCTACCCCTCAGGTTTACATTGGACTTCACTGCAACAGTACCAGAAGCAAGGACCAAGACATTAGAATGGGAGTGGATGGAGAATTTAAGTGATAAGCAAAGGGAAGCTCAAGGTTACCCCTGTAGACTGAATGGAGTTGTTCTGCAAAGCAATCACCCAATCTGCATTTGGCTTTGAACACAGAACAAACAGCTCAGCACCGGACAGGTCAATCGGCCCACAACGTTGTAGCAATATTGATGTCAATATATACTGAATGTCCTCCTCTTATGGATAATATTTCTCTATACCCTCCATATCAGTGTCTCTGGATAAACACTTCGAACTCCAGCAGACTGCCTCCTTCCACTACTACCCTGTTAACCTATTCCAGGAACCCATGAAAAAAATCTGCCTCCAACATAAACAAGAGAAAATCTGCAGATGCTGGTAATCCAAGCTACACACACACACAAAATGCTGCAGGAACTCAGCAAGCCAGGCAGTATTTATGGAAAAAAGAGGACAGTCACCATTTTGGGCTTAAACCAATTCGGCAGGACTGGAGGAAAAAATGCTGAGAAGTGGATTTAAAAGGGCGGGGGGGGGGGGGGGGGGGGAGAAGAGGAGAGAGAAACACCAGGTGATAAGTGAAACCTGAAGAGGGAGGGATGAAGTAAAGATTTGAGAAGTTGATTAGTGAAAGACATACAGGGCTGGAAAAGGGAGAGTCTGATAGGAGAGGACAGAAGGCCATGGAAAAAAGAAAAGGGGAGAGGAGGAGCACCAGAGGGAGGTAATGGGCCAGCAAGAAGATAGGGTGAGAGAGGAAAAGGGAGATAGGGAATGGTGAGGGGCGGAGGGAGCATTCCCAGAAGTTCAAGAACTCAATGTTCATACTATCAGGTTGGAGGCTACCCAGACAGAAAATAAGGTGTTATTCCTCCATCCCAAGTGTGGCCTCATCACGAAATGAAATTAAAATGGGTGGCCACTGGGACATCCCATTTTTTCTGCCAGACAGAGCGCAGGTGCTTGGTCAAGTGATCTCACATCTACGTCAGCTTTCACTGATACACAGGAGGCCACTGAACATTGTATATGACCCCAGACTCACAGGTGAAGTGTCGCCTCACCTGGAAGGACTGTCTGGGGCCCTGAATGATAGTGAGGGAGGTGGTGTACGGACAGGTGTAGCACTTGTTCCACTTGTCAAGATCAGGCCACACTTAAGTTGGTGGAACAACACCTTGTATTACGTCTGAGTAGCCTCCAACCTGATGGGGGCGAACACCGATTTCTCAAACTTCTGATAATGCCCCCCCCCTCACCATTCCCCATCGCCTTTTCCCACTCTAACCTTGTCCTTACCTGCCCATCACCTCCTAGTGCTCCTCCCCCTCTTCTTCTTCCATGGCCTTCTGTCCTCTCCTATCAGACTCCCCTTTCTCCAGCCCTGTATCTTCTTTCATCAGCTTCCAGCGCTTTACTTCACCCTTCCCCCTCCCACTTGCAGCTATCACCTGGTGTTTCTCTCTCCCCACCGCCCCCCCCCCCCCCACCTTTTAAATCTACTCCTCGGCTTTGTTTCTCCAGCCCTGCCAAATGGCCTTGACCTGAAACATCAACTGTACTCTTTTCCATGGATGCTGCCTGGCCTGCTGAGTTCCTCCAGCATTTTATGCGTCCTGCCTCTAACATTGTCTTTAAACTTCCCCTCCGGTGTTAGACATTTCTCTACTGGAGAAAAGATTCTGACCTGCTACTTTCTTTGCTTCTCATACTGTAAATTTTTAAAATCACTATCTGGTCTACCCTTTGCCTCTAACACTCTTGCAAGAATTACACAAAATTGTTCAATCTTTCTTTAACTTCTAATTCAGACAGCATCCTGGTAAACCACTCGCAACCCTTTCCAGTGTCCACATCCTTTGTATAATGGTGCAAAAGTGTAGACTCCAAAAAGTTATACAGAGGCACAGCACAACTTCCCTACTCTTAAACGCAGCAACCAAACCAATGTAAGCACATATGCCACAGCGCCTCCTTCACTTATCGACTTGCATAGCCAGTTTTAGTGATCTATGTACATGGACCTCTGTATGCCAATGCTATGAAGGGTCTACCATAATGGGTACACTTTCTCCTTTTGTTTTCTGTCATATAATTATGCCAAGGAGAACATGGAAGCAGAGGCTGCAGAAAATGCACAAGATGCAGACAAGGGCTTTGATGGACTAAAGGCCAATTTAGGAAGAAGGAAGACATTTCAGAGGCACCTGTACAAGAAATATCATCCCTGGAGCAAACAAGTCACTAATTTAAAAGCTCATTCAAGCTTTGTGCATGGTCAGTGTGGCATTTGAATTCCCAGTCTGTCATTGATGCCGGGTTTAAGTCCCAGAACAACTTGGGCAATTATTTTTGTTTTAGGCATCCGTTAGTCTCGTGAGACCATGGATTTGTGCCTTGGAAGGTTTCCAGTGCGCAGGCCTGGGCAGGGTTGTATGGGAAGCCAGCAGTTGCCCAAGCTGCAAGCCACACCACCGATGTTGTCCAAGGGAAGGGCACTCGGGCCCAAGCAGCTTGGCACCGGTGTCGTCGCAGAGCAATGTGTTGTTAAGTGCCTTGCTCAAGGACACAACACGCTGCCTCAGCTGAGGCTCGAACCAGTGACTTTCAGATCACTAGACCGATGCCTCATGCACTAGGCTACGCGCCAACACGAATTATACTCCGGGCAATTATACTCTTGGTGCAGGTGTACCAGGGCTGTTTAAGAGATTACTCAAGGACATTTGGAGTTGGGCACTAAAAATGCTGATCAAGTTGGCAATGTCCAGACCCCCAAATATGAACATTAAAAGAAAATTATTGAGATGCAGTGTGGAATAGCACACTGCTCAGCAACCCTGATTTAACCCTAGCCAAATTACAGGCCAATTTCCAATGACTAATTAAGCTACCAGCTTTGAACTGTGGGAGGAAACCAGAGTAACTAGAGGAAATCCATATGGTCATGGGAAGAATGTACAGTACAGTCTCCTTACAGGCCACGGTGGAAATGAACTGGCACTGTGAAGTATTGGACTGACTACTCCGCTATTTAAAATTTAAACAGCTCGATTCTGTAATCTTGGGTGTAGGGTGGATGTATATCTTTACCAAAGAGTTGTAAGGTGCTCTTTACCTCCACTAGCCTTTAGGTCACCCTTGGGCAAGATGTAGCATCTGCTTAGCCCCCGATCAGTCATGTGAAGCCATGGAAGCAGGTCATCTCAGATGGTCATCTGAGCAGCTGGTTCATATCATGAGTCCTGGTAATGTGACCATTGATGCCAAACAGGCAATCTCTGAAGAGTATTAATCGTGGCTGGGGTCATCTGTCCTTGTAAAGACTTAGCCCAGAGGAAAGCAATGGCAAGCCACTTCTGTAGAAATATTTGCCAAGAACAGCCATGGTCATGCAAAGATGGTTGTGACATGGCACATAATGAACAAACTGTAATCGAGAAAGCACCTATAACAAATTTGTACACAGCTCTTTAAACTCTCCCTACTTCCATCTGAGATTCTCACCTGCTTTACGACAATCACTATAACAATGGTACTCAAGACAAGCCTTCATTACTGCCACCCAGGGCGTGAAAACCCACCATCACGAGGCTCATCATGGCATGTATCAACTCCAGCCTCCCAGAAAATGCTTGAACCACTACAATTTACATAATGCCAAACAAGGCACACAAAATAATCCACTTAGCTCATCCTGCAATCATCTCTGAGGCATCTGGACAGTAAAGACACCCAATTTATATGATTGCTTATTGATTACAGCTATGCCTTCAACAGTACAATTTCAAGCAAATTCAGGCCCCAAATATGAAGACCCGAGACTCAACACATTCATTGCAACTGGATCCTTGACTTCCTTAACAACAGACCACCAACAGTAAGGACAGGAAGCAATGCTCCCATTATGAATGACCTCAACAGTAGCACCCACAAGGCTGTATCCTCAGCAACTCCCCCCCCCCCCCCCCACTCTACTCCCTATACACTCACGAAGGTTTGTCCAGATTCAGCTCTGACTTTATTTACATGTTTGCAGATGATCGTGGAAAGAATCTCAAACAACGATGAGTCAGTATGCAGGAAGGAAACAGCATGGTGACATGGCGTCATGACAATAACCTTTGCTTCAACATCAGCAAAACAAGAGATAGTCATTGACTTCCCGTGGGGAGGGGGGTGGGGAGGGGGGTGGGGGGAGGGGGTTAAGGGCACAAAGTTTGTGAGCTTCAAGTTCCTGGAAATGAACTTCACCAGGAACCTGCCCTGATCCAATCGTATGGATATCGGGGTCAAGAAAGCTCCACAGTGCCTCGACTTCCTCAGAAAGCTGAAGAAATTTAGCATATCCCATTTTACCTTCACCAATTAGGTAATGGAGGCAGCAATTAGGGCAGTTGAGTGCTCAGTTTGCAGTATGTGGGAAGTCAGGGTGAGCACAGCTGTCCCTGATGACTACACCTGCAAAAGGTGCATCCAGCTGCAGCTCCTGACAAACCGTGTTAGGGAACTGGAGCTGGAGTTGGATGAACTTCGGATCATTTGTGGGCAGAGGCAGAAATAGACAGGAGTTTCAGGGAGACAGTCACCCCTAAAAGTCATGAGACATGTAACTGGGTGACTGTCAGGAGAGGGAAGGGGAATAGACAGGAAGAGCAGAGCACCCCTATGGCTGTTCCCATCAACAATAAATGTACCGTTTTGGATACTGTTGGTGGGGACGACCTACCAGGGACAAGTTGCAGTGGTTGCGTCTCTGGCACCGAGATTGGACCCTCAGCTCAGAAGGGACGGAGGGAAAAGAGGAGAGCAGTAGTGATAGGGGATTTGATAGTTGGGGGGACAGATAAGACGTTCTGTGAGAGAGATCGAGAATCCCGGATGGTCTGTTGTCTCCCTGGTGCCAGGGTCCACGATATCTCGGATCGAGTTCTCAGTATTCCCAAGAGGGAGGGTGAGCAACCAGATGTCATGGTCCATGTAGGGACCAATGACGTGGACAGGAAAAAGGAGGAGGTCCTGCAAAGAGAAATTAGGGAGTTAGGTGCAAAGTTGAAGGACAAGACCTCCAGGGTTGCAATCTCAGGATTGCTACCCATGCCCTGTGCTAGTGAGGCTAGAAATAGGAAGATAATGCAGCTAAATACGTGGCTAAGGAGTTGGTGCAGGAGGGAGGGCTTCATATTTCTGGACAATTGGGCCTTGTTCCAGGGAAGGTGGGACCTGTTCCGATAGCACGGGTTGCACCTGAACTGGAGGGGGACTAACATCCTTGCAGGAAGGTTTGCTAGTGCTGCTCCGGGGGTTTAAACTAGATTTGCAGGGGGAGGGGAACCAGAGTGTTAGAGCAGATAGTGAGGTGGAGAAGGATGAATGTCATGCGAGAGCTGCAAGTATAGTGCATGGAGTAAAGCCAGATCTAACATATAAAGAGGCTTTGAGGAAAGAGAAGCAGAATAAAGGGTGTAAAGGTAGTAAGGTAGAAGGGATAAAGTGCATGTACTTCAATGCAAGAAGCATCAGGAACAAAGGTGATAAACTGAGAGCTTGGATACATACATGGAATTATGATGTAGTGGCCATTACAGAGACCTGGCTGGCACCAGGGCAGGAATGGATTCTCAATATTCCTGGATTTCAGTGCTTTAAAAGGGCTGGAGAGGGGGGGGAAAAGGGGGGAGGAGGGGTGGCATTACTGGTCAGGGATACTATTACAGCTACAGAAAGGGTGGGTAATGTAGCAGGATCCTCTTTTGAGTCAGTATGGGTGGAAGTCAGGAACAGGACTCTACTGGGGGTATTCTATAGGCCCCCGGGTAGCAGCAGAGATACCAAGGAGCAGATTGGGAGGCAGATTTTGGAAAGGTGCAAAAATAGCAGGGTTGTTATCATGGGTGACTTTAACTTCCCTAATATTAATTGGCACTTGATTAGTTCCAATGGTTTAGACAGGGCAGAGTTTGTCAAGTGCATCTAGGACGGATTCCTGACACAGTATGTTGACAGGCCGACTTGGGGGAATGCCATACTAGATCTAGTATTAGGTAACAAACTGGGTCAGGTGACAGATCTCTCAGTGGGTGAGCATTTGGGGGACAGTGACCACTGGTCCCTGGCCTTTAATATTATCATGGAAAAGGATAGAATCAGGGAGGACAGGAAAATGTTTAATTGGGGAAGGGCAAATTATGAGGCTATAAGGCTAGAACTTGCGGGTGTGAATTGGGATGATGTTTTTGCAGGAAACTGTACTATGGACATGTGGTTGATGTTTAGGGATCTCTTGCAAGATGTTAGGGATAAATTTGTCCTGGTGAGGAAGATAGAGAATGGTAGGGTGAAGGAACCACCTCACAAGTGAGGTGGAGAATCTAGTCAGATGGAAGAAGGCAGCATATGTGAGGTTCAGGAAGCAAGGATCAGATGAGTCTATTGAGGAATATAGGGTAGCAAGAAAGGAGCTTAAGAGGGGGCTGAGAAGAGCAAGAAGGGGGCATGAGAAGGCCTTGGCGAGTAGGGTAAAGGAAAACCTTTCAATTACCTGAAGAACAAAGGGTTGACAGGAGTGAAGATAGGACCAATTAGAGATAAGGGTGGGAAGATGTGCCTGGAAGCTGTGGAAGTGAGCGAGGTCCTCAATGAATACTTCTCTTCGGTATTCACCAATGACAGGGAACGATGACGGTGAGGACAATATGAGTGAGGTTGATGTTCTGGAGCATGTTGATATTAAGGGAGAAGAGGTGTTGGAGTTGTTAAAATACATTAGGATGGATAAGTCCCCAGGTTGCTCCACGAGGCGAGGGAAGAGATTGCTGAGCCTCTGGCTAGGATCTTTTATGTCCTCGTTGTCCACGGGAATGATACCGGAGGACTGGAGGGAGGCAAATGTTGTCCCCTTGCTCAAAAAGGTAGTAGGGATAGTCCGGGTAATTATAGACCAGTGAGCCTTACGTCTGTGGTAGGAAAGCTGTTGGAAAAGATTCTTACAGATAGAATCTATGGGCATTTAGAGAATCATGGTCTGATCAGGGACAGTCAGCATGGCTTTGTGAAGGGCAGATTGTGTCTAACAAGACTGATAGAGTTCTTTGAGGAGGTGACAATGCATATAGATGAGGGTGGTGTAGTGGATTTGATCTACATGGATTTTAGTAAAGCATCTGACAAGGTTCCACACGGTAAGCTTATTCAGAAAGTCAGTAGGCATGACATCCAGGGAAGTTTGGCCAGGCAGATTCAGAATTGGCTTGCCTGCAGAAAGCAGAGGGTCATGGTGCAGGCAGTACATTCGGATTGGAGGGTTATGACTAGTGGTGTCCCACAAGGATCAGTTCTGGGACCTCTTCTTTTCGTGGTTTTTATTAATGACCTGGATGTGGGGGTAGATGCGTCGGTTGGCAAGTTTTGCAGACGACAAAGGTTGGTGGTGTTGTGGATAGTGTTGAGGATTGTCAAAGATTGCAGAGAGACATTGATAGGATGCAGAAGTGGGCTGAGAAGTGGCAGATGGAGTTCAACCCAGAGAGGTGTGAGGTGGTACACTTTGGAAGGACAAACTCCAAGGCAGGGTACAAAGTAAATGGCAGGATACTTGGGAGTGTGGAGGAGCAGAGGGATCTGGGGGTACATGTCCACAGATCCCTGAAAGTTGCCTCACAGGTAGATAGGGTAGTTAAGAAAGCTTATGGGATGTTATCTTTCATAAGTCAAGGGATAGAGTTTAAGAGATGTGAGGTAATGATGCAGCTCTATAAAACTCTGGTTAGGCCGCACTTGGGAGTACTGTGTCCAGTTCTGGTTGCCTCACTATAGGAAGGATGTGGAAGCACTGGAAAGGTTACAGAGGAGATTTACCAGGATGCTGCCTGGTTTAGAGAGTATGCATTATGATCAGAGATTAAGGGAGCTAGGGCTTTACTCTTTGGAGAGAAGGAGGATGAGTGGAGACATGATAGAGGTATACAAGATATTAAGAGGAATAGATAGAGTGGACAGCCAGCGCCTCTTTCCCAGGGCACCACTGCTCAATACAAGAGGACATGGCTTTAAGGTAAGGGGCGGGAAGTTCAAGGGGGATATTAGAGGAAGGTGTTTTTTTTTACTCAGAGGGGTTGGTGCATGGAATGCACTGCCTGACTCTGTGGTGGAGGCTGATACATTAGCCAAATTTAAGAGACTGCTAGACAGGTATATGGAGTAATTTAAGGTGGGGGGGGGTTACATGGGAGGGAGGGTTTTAAGGGTCGGCACAACATTGTGGACTGAAGGGCCTGTACTGTGCTGTACTATTCTATGTTCTATAATTGAAGATGGCTTGGTATGGCAATGGTTTTGTCCAAATCTCTAAGAAACCGCGGAGAATTGTGGGCACAGCTCAGCACATCATGGAAGCCAGCTTTCCCTCCATGGACACAACTCAATGCCTCAATAAAAGCAAGCAGCATAATCAAAGACCCTACCCACCCCAGCCATTGGGCAGAAGACTGAAAACAAGGACCAAGCTGAAGGACATCATTATCTAATATCAGCCGATTAACAGTCCTCAGTATGATCAGATGGAATATGGAATCGTAGCCTCACAAGCTCATCAAAAATGACCTTGCACCTTATTGTTTGCCTGTACTAAACTTTTAATGCAACATTTAATTCTGCGTTGTGATCATTTTCCTATCACTATTGATTATTGTAATGAAATGATCTGTACTGATGGCATGCCAAACAGTTTTTCACTGTTCCTCAGTACATGACATTAATAAACTAATTTATCCAGAGACCTCAGTTGGACATGGGTGCCAAGCAGAACCAAGTTCAAATAAACTGTACAGTGGCATACAAAAGTTTAGGCACCCCTGGTCAAAATTTCTGTTACTGTGAATAGTTTAGTGAGTAGAAGATGAACTGATCTCCAAAAGTCATAAGGTTAAAGATGAAACATTCTTTTCAACATTTTAAACAAGATTAGTGTATTATTTTTGTTCTGTACAATTTTAGAGTGGAAAAAAAAGAAAGGAGCACCATGCAAAAGTTTGGGCACCCCTAGAGATTTGAGCTCTCAGATAACTTTTACCAAGGTCTCAGACCTTAATTAGCTTGTTACGGCTTTGGCTTGTTCACAATCATCATTAGGAAAAGCCAGGTGATGCAAATTTCAAAGCTTTATAAATACCCTGACTCCTCAAACCTTGTCCCAACAATCAACATCCATGGGTTCCTCTAAGCAGCTGCCTAGCACACTGAAAATTAAAATAAATGATGCCTACAAAGCAGAAGAAAGCTATAAGAAGATAGCAAAGTGTTTTCAGGTAGCCGTTTCCTCAGCTTGTAATGTAAAAAAAAGAAATGGCAGTTAATAGGAACAGTGGAGGTCAAGTTAAGGTCTGGAAGACCAAGAAACCTTTCCAAGAGAACTGCTCGTAGGATTGCTAGAAAGGCAAATCAAAACCCCATTTGACTGCAAAAGATCTTCAGGAAGATTAAGCAGACTCTGGAGTGGTGGTGCACTGTTCTACTGTGCAACGACACCTGCACGAATATGACCTTCATGGAAGAGTCATCAGAAGAAAACCTTTCCTGTACCCTCACCACAAAATTCAGCGTCAGAAGTTTGCAAAGGAACATCTAAACAAGCCTGATGCATTTTGGAAACAAGTCCTGTGGACTAATGAAGTTAAAACAGAACTTTTTGGCCACAGTGAGCAAAGGTATGTTTGGAGAAAAAAGGGTGCAGAATTTCGTGAAAGGAACACCTCTCCAACTGTTAAGCACGGGGGTGGATCGATTTTGCTTTGGGCTTGTGTTGCAGCCAGTGGCACGGGGAACATTTCACTGGTAGAGGGAAGAATGAATTCAATTAAATACCAGCAAATTCTGGAAGCAAACGTCACACCGTCTGTAAAAAAGCTGAAGATGAAAAGAGGATGGCTTCTACAACAGGATAATGATCCTAAGCACACCTCAAAATCCACAGTGGACTACCTCAAGAGGCGCAAGCTGAAGGTTTTGCCATGGCCCTCCCAGTCCCCCGACCTAAACATCATCGAAAATCTGTGGATCGACCTCAAAAGAGCAGTGCATGCAAGATGGCCCAAGAATCTCACAGAACTTGAAGCCTTTTGCAAGGAAGAATGGGCAAAAATCCCCCAAACAAGAATTGAAAGACTACAGAAAGCGTTTACAAGCTGTGATACTTGCCAAAAGGGGTGTTACTAAGTACTGACCATAGAGGTTGCCCAAACTTTTGCTTCGGGCCTTTTTCCTTTTTTGTTATTTCTAAAGTGGAAAAGATGGCAGTAAAAAAGTAACCTTGCTTAAAATGTTAAAGGAATGTATCATCTTTAACTTTATGCCTTTTGGAAATCAGGTCATCTTTTACTTGCTTAGTTATTTACAGTAACAGAAATTTTGACCAGAGGTGCCCACACTTTTGCATGCCACTGTACAAGCTCCTGCTGCCTCATCCCTCCATCACAATCAGCAGAAACCAACATATTACATTACTTGACCCTATAGCATGCATTCTCTTCTTTCTACCCATTACATCCCTGCACTTTCTCACTACCTAGACCAATCTTGCTTTCTCTTTCTCAATTCCAGAACATTAACAGTTTCCCTTTCTACAAATACAGCCTATCTACAGTATTCCCCACAGATTACTTTCTTAATTAATTTCAGATTTTCAGCATCCAGTTTTGTTTTTATTTTCTAAATTTTACATATGTTGCTTCAGAATCACTTATTTTAAATACAGATATTTGTAACTTTTGCATTTAATCAATGCAGAATCAATATCACTAATGAAAAATTCAGTGGTCTAGTCAGAGGTCAATTTTTTGTACTAAATTATATACTAGCATTTTGGGCATGTTTAATGTAATTAGAATACTTTTCCAAAACTATCAGAAAAAAATTAAGATATCTACAGAAGTGCATGTTGTTAGAATGCAGCTCAGTCATAAAGCCAAATTCCCTCATACTGTATAAACAGCATTTGCATTTCATAAACCAAGTATACTCCACTTCCCATCAGTACCAGTCAAACTTGAAGCACTTATTAAGATTCATGTTTCACAATGACTATTCACAAAGGATGAATCCAAAATTGTGTCAACTTATTTACTAGAAAATAGCCAGTTGTGATTACCTTTGAGATTGTTTTATTGCCTTGCATCAGCACAGCTCTGCAAGCTCAGTCATTGATGTTTTCCTCAGGGAACTATTAATCTATGATTTCTTGCTCAAAGAACAAAGCAAACAAAAACAAAAAAAATTCTTGGTTTTATTTGATATGGTTAGTATTGCCTATTAAGGAAAGGAAATACAGACCCAGAAACCCAGTAAATGAAAATCAGTGCAAAATGTGGACAATTGTGAAATACAAAGAAATTAAATTGTTATAAATTGAACTGAGATTTGCCTCCACCATCACCCAACCACAGAGTCAACATTCTCCTCCAAGTCCTTCCCACACACAATACAACCAATGCCATTCTGGTCTTGGGGTCTGGACCATCAATGAGATCTAATTTGCTATTCTTGTCCACCATGTATGATTATCACTCCAGAGACCATGCTTTACTGCAGAATCCCACCTGTCCCAGTGTACACACTGAAACATCCCTCCTCATGCTTGCAGTCACTGACTTAGCCATCCCATGCAAGTGTCATGGGCCAATCTAGGTCAACAAGATTGAGATTTACATGAGATGTGTTAACCATGTGACAGAATGCAGTCATGTGCCTCATTTACAATTCTTCCATCAATCTAATTCAGTCTTTCACACCTGCTCCATTTTTCAATTCAGACCTTTAACCTGAGCACTGTTTTCCTGCATTGAGCCTGCACCCATGGATTCTCTTCACATTCGAAGGTTCCCCCGCTCACCATTTCTGTTCAGCAACTTGGGTGGAGGATTCCAAAATCAGCAATCCACTGGTTGAAAGGATCTCAAGAGAATTCAAACATGCAGTTCAAGCTAAACTGAGCCAAGTCACTGAGTTGGGTTCTCAGATTTTAATCCATGCTTCTGGACGCTCTAGCCCAGGGGTCACCAACCTTTTTTGCACCGCGGACCTGTTTAACATTGACAATATTCTTGCAGACCAGCCGACCGGGTTGGGGGGGGTGGGAGAGGGTGTTAATCACGACTGGAATGTAGGTGATAAGTCAACTATAAGCACTTATAAGTGGCTAATACACTTAATTTAGTTTCTAAAAGGGTTTATTTAACATATTTACTATTAAACACACAGCACATATTTTCCTCGCATGAATACAGTGAAGTGCTAATTATAAGTCACTTATAAGTCAATAGCATCATAACATTTTAAGTAACGTTTGGATATTAAACACAGCGCATATTTTCCTCGCATGAACATATAAAATCATTGCAACACACCAGTGAGAGGACAAGGTAAGTGCCAGAGGTCCCCATACAAGGGCCGCAGCAGTCGCAGTCTGGAGAGAGCGACCAACTGAGCGAGGAGTGCAACAGGGCACGTGCCCACCTACCCCCCCCCCCCCGGTAGGTAGGTAGGAAGGATCTATCGGGCAACGAAAGTTTGGCTTGAGGGATGACTTTCAGTAGATCGCAGCGAGGTAGCTGCTCTGTTACTGACAGAACCCTGAGCCCGAATTAGGTCATCTGCGAATATTTTAGCACCAGGTTCCCCACGAACATTCAGTGTGCTAAACAGGTTTAGAGGTGGCGCCCATCTGTCTGCGCTCCAAGCCAGTAGTAACGGCACTCCTCGCCAGCTGCACGAGGCGGCCGGTTACCCAAGGCCAACCAGTGATCCCTAGCTCGAGGGTATCACTGCGTTTAGGTGACTGATGACCTCATGTGGGTAATGACTTTGCATGCGTAATGACCACGCGTGCGTTCAAGTTCAACAGCGGGCATGACACGGAATGAGGAAAGGTGCAGCTGATTCATATCGTTTCATATCGCCAAATCATATTGTTTCCTCGTGACCTGGTAGCACATGCTTTGCGGCCCAGTGGTTGGGAACCACTGCTCTAGCCAGAGGAAACCCCTGCCCTGTGTCAACTGTCACATCTCACACTCTCAATGTGATCACCTCTCATTTTTCTACACTGTACAGTCAGTTTACTCTCTCCTCAAACAGCAATCACCTCTTCCCAGGAATCAGTGGTGAACTTGTATTGTACTCCCTCAACTGCAATATATACTTTCTTGGAAAAACTGGATCCAAGCACAATATTCCAGGTGTGATCTCTCAAGGTCTTACATAATTGGTACAACATCTCACTACCTGAGCTCAAAGCCTCTTGCAAAAAAAGCCACTGTATTTTTGTTTTTGCCTGCAGCTTCCACAAATACCAAAATCCCTTTCAATTTACTGCTACCTTGAGATATTTTGCCTATTTTCCACTGAAAACAATAATCTCACATTTCCACGTATACTGCATCAACCAGGTCTTGTTGCAGCTATATAGGACCCCGGTCAGACCCCACTTGGGAGTACTGTGCGCATTTCTGGTCGCCTCACTGCAGGAAGGATGTGGAAGCCATAGAAAGGATGCAGAGGAGAGTTACAAGGATGTTGCCTGGATTGGGGAGCATGCCTTAGGAAAATAGGTTGAGTGAACTCGGCCTTTTCTTCATGGGAGCAACGGAGGATGAGAAGGGACATGATACAGGTGTTCAAGATAATGAGAGGCACTGATCATGTGGATAGTCACAGGCTTTTCCCTAAGGCTGAAATGGCTAGCATGAGAGGGCATAGTTTTAAGGTGCCGGGGAGTAGGTACAGAGGAGATGTCAGCGGCAAGTTTTTTTTAATGTAGAGAGTGGTGAGTGTATGGAATGGGCTGCCAGCAGCAGTGATGTAGGCAAAAACAATAGGGTCTTTTAAGAGACTCCTGGATGGACGCAAGGAGCTTAGAAATATAGAGGGCTATGGGTAAGCCCAGGTAGTTCTAAGGTAAGGACATGTTTGGCACAGCTTTGCGGGCCCGAAGGGCCTGTATTGTGCTGTAGGTTTTCTATGTTTCTATGTCTTCGTCCCACAACCCCCCCTCAACAAGCCTATCAAAATCAACTGAAATGAAACTTCTCAAAATCCTGTTCACAATGAACACCGCCTACAAATTACCAGCCAACTTAGATACACAGCATTTGTTCATCGATAAAGATCATTACCGTTTGGAGCCTCACCATTAATCCTTCTGCTGTTTTCCTACCTAATCCTTCTGCTGTTTTCCTACCACAGCCTTCTAAACTGAAAGTGGTTTGTTTTTTTACTCTTTAAACAATCCAAAAAGCAACTTTTGCCCCACTATCCATGTGATCTAAAATTTGCTCGTTAATATCTTCTGCAGCACTTTGTTGAAGGCATTCTGGAAGACCAAATGTGCTATATCTACTGGTTACCTCTCCAATATTCAGCTTGTTACAACGTCCAAAAAAAACTGTCAAACAATTAATTCATATTGACTCCACTTTTATGAAAACAACAGTCAAAAATGTTGGAAATACTAAGCAGAACAGGCAGCATCCATAGAGATAGAAACAAAGCTAACATGGCAGATTGATCATGTTCCTTCAGAACTAGCAGATCCTACCCAACTACTTTCCCCGTGCAGTTACCACTTGGTTTTTATAGATTCCGGCATTTTATTTATTTGTTGAGACAGAGCGGAACTGTCCCTTCCCGCCCTCTGAGCTGTGCTGCCCAGCAATCCCCCAATTTAACCCTAGCTTAATCACTGGACAATTGACAATGACTGATTAACTAACTGTTACATCTTTCGACTGTGAGAAACCAGAGCACCCAGAGAAAACCCACATGGTCACGGGAAGACTCCTTAGAAGCTGTGACGAGAATTGAGCCTGGGTCGCCTGTACTGTAAAGCATTGTGCTAACCACTACACTGCGGTGCTGTTAAATCGTCCGTCATCCCCATTTGTCCACTCTTTTCTTCAATAACATAATTATATTTCCTGCCTTGCATTCCATGGGAACTCCTCTGGAATCCATAGAATCTCGCAATCAGAATATCTTCAGTCTTCATCATCACTGCTGTTAAAACACTGAAATGCAGGTCATCAAGTTCTGGAGATTTATCCACTTTATTTTTTCTATTTTTAGACTTCTGCAAAGCACCTTTGAATTAATGGTTGCAACAAGAGCTCAATACCTGCAGAATTGCACTGCTTGATTCTGGATTTGCTATCTGAGAAAGGCCTCAAAAATAACTAGAAACTAAATGTATCCACCTCAATCCCGTACAACATCCTTCTCGGACTCCGAGGGAAAATGCACGGCAACAAGAATTGATTTATCTTTTATTCTCAATTTCATCTGAACAATTCACTTTACTGGAACTCAATTACATCACAAATATACTTCACGTAGCTCATGAAACAGAGCTTTAAGGCTTCTATCCATATTTTTAAATGCCTCCAAAGCACCAAACGCTTTGCTGCCATCAGAAATTTTGCCCACGACTGTGTGCAGTCTCCATTCAACATACCAATCCAATAACTACCCATGCCTCTGCTTATTTAGCATACTTGTTGGCATTTTTTCTTTTATTTAGGGATCTAACAATAAAGGCATGGTGTTACAATTAAGCTATCATATTTGTTTATCCTGACTGGAAAACTTGGCCCTTCTCCTGACTTCAGATTACTACTTTTTTTTCTTTAAACAGTATCATCAGAAGCTGGTCTTTCTGTCTCTGAAACTTACTCCCTGCTCCAGAATAATGAATTCCTTATGGAACACCAGTGCCACTAATTTTGTCATTTTCTGCATCTGTCAATCCTGCAGATCATTTCAGATGCATGTATAATATGGTATTTATTCCCCTTTAATATTGTGTTGGCTGTCGATTTTGATGAATTTGTACAGATTATACTTTAGAGATGTTCTAAAATCTCTCTCCAAATGCTTAAAATGTCAATATATTATCAAAGTATACCCTGTACCATGCGAGCTTCAGTGTTGGCTCAATTCTTCACTGTTTATTACACAGGACAGCATAGTAAGATACAGGCCCATCAGCCCATGTACTGAACTAATAACATAAATAAATGCTCATGCTTAACTAAACCAAACCCTTCTGCCAACACATGATCCCTATCCTTCCATTCTCCGCATGTCTAAGAGCCCAGCGAAGAACTTCGAAGACACCTTTATCACATTTGCCTCCACGAACACACCTGCAGTGCATTCTCTGCACCCCATTTCCAACATCAATATCTCCACCACACTTGCGCTCCTCACCTTAAATGCATGCTGTTTATGATGACAGCACTTCAACCTTGGGGGAAAGATACTAGCTAACTACAGAATCTATGCCTCTCTAGCTTATAAACATCCGGCAGGTCTTATTTATACTAATGACTCCCTTAATTATCTGTTAAAATCCTGGTATTTCTACTGAAATAATACTCTAAATATCACCGCACTGATCAAGCTCTAATTTGACCAACCTGCAATATTGCATTCACCTGCATAAGGTGGAAGAGAAAGATACACACTTGTACAAGGAGGTGGCTGTACATCAGGAACTGAACAAAATTTTTTTAAGCATCTATGACTTTCTGGTAGGATAAAAAGAGCAAAATATTAAGAGTACAAACACAAGAAATCTCCTCATAAGGAAATTACAACAAAAAGTTTTATAAACTTCAATACACTCAGAGGACCAGAGTACATCATATTGTGAGGCCCAAAGGATACATACAGATAAAACTGTCAGAAGACACAAAATCAATTGATGATGCTCTCAGGTCAATTCTTTTGGAAATATCTTAGTGATGCTCAATTTTTTCAGTTGTCTAAATTTAAAATAATTATGCACACCACACTAAAGTTCCTTGCTCTTCAAAAGAGAAAGCAATAAACACGTGTATTTTCTGTACAATTTAAATGAAAACTCATTAGAACCACACTCCCGCCCCGACACAAATACACACACACCTCCTCCAGTACCCCCAAAGAAATATGAAAGCTTTGAGAGGCAGAGGAAACTAAGTTGGAAAAATACTTCAAGGGTCCTTGAGGTTGCAAAGTATGCCTATTTGAAGATACTGCATGGAAGAAGAAATCACTTCCTATTCAAAATGAAATAATTGAGGACTAGAAAATTTAACCAAACTCTTACGAGAGAGAAAAAACTACATGCAACAAGTAGCCCACATGTAAACAGACATGACATAATCCACTCATCACATGCATAATGAATTACAAGTGATTTATTGCATTGCTTACTTTTGTGAAACACTAACGTTATTGTACTCATTTGGTGAATGAACTGTTAATTACAGAATGTGGCAAGCATTATTTCAGGCAACAAGCAGAACTATGGTAGCCTTTGTAAAAAGTCCACTGAAAACCCTGCAGCAGGGTTCGTTGCTTTTGATCAGCACTGCACAGAGCACTAGTCCTCCCTAATTAATGTTAACTGAAGCCAGTTAGGTAAGTAAAGCACCCCCTTCCAAAAAAGGGAGCAATGACCTCAAAAACAAAGGTTCCCTTATTCCTGCTGTTAATTACTGACCGCCATTCGACTGACACAATATTTGCCTCCTGGCTTCAGTGCATACCACTCAAATCCAGGAAGATGAACATGCCACCAGATTGCAATTGTGGGTCACTAACTAGCACACTCAAAAAGTTAGTTTTCCTGAAAAGACAAGAATTTGTGCCAAACTGTCAGTGTGTTAAATTTGTATCCCCCTCAAAAAAATGCTATTTCCTGCACATTATTTAAATCAGAAATACATTCAAGTGTTCCTAAAAACTGTCAGTCTATTTATTTTCGTATAACACAGCTTACTCACGTCTTTTCCTCAACTTTGAAAAACCCAGCAAAATTTGACATGAAGCTCTCCTGCACATAGATACAGATGGTTTTGGTTGCGAATGCTGGGAACGCAAACCTGGAACTTCATATCCATGTCACTCTCACATTTGTAAATGGAGCCCACCGCAGGTCTCCTGAAGAGCCATTGGGCATAGGTGTAACTGAGGACTTGTGGAAACATGTGCGATGCATTTTCTTCTTCAGCAGTTGCTTGCAAACTTCACTCTATTCTTCTGGGTTCCAAGATGCAGAATGAGGCCAGGGAACCATGGTCTCTTCTGGCAGATGGGGGCAAGTAGCACCTGGCACTGTGGCAATTTGCTGGGACATGATATGGACAGCTTCTAATGCTCTGATGCATCATTCTCAATACCCCTGCAGATGCACCTTCTCCATTTTGAGCAATATTGGATGAGAACCAAGAGAAAGTCACATTCCCAATGGAAATGTTACATTTTTCCCCCCACTGCAGTCAGTTAAGCATAATTAGGACATCAATGCAAGGGCTGCTGGACTGGAAAAGGACACGGATATCTATACAAATAAATGGTAAGGAAGAGAGTGCTCATAACATATTGACAGTGCCTCAGGGTGCCTGCTGCAAAGATGGTCCCAGTAGCAAAGAGAGTAACTGCAGCTTTCTGCTAGACCAAGCATTTTGAACCAAGTCAACAGACCACAGACTACACACTACACACTGAAGACAAAGGTAAATTACAGAACAGGTGAATGCCTTCAGCAAAAAATGGCTCCCAAAAATGGGTAGTGGTTCAGATTTCACTGAACCTCACAGGTTGGCTGAGCACCTTAACCTTGAAAGGCATTGCAGTCAACATCACATGACTGAAAAGGCCCTCTGCCAGCCTGCCCCCATGTAACAAGATGAGATAAAAGTTTCCTTTATAGTCTGGCACAGTGAGACCACTCTCAAGTTGGAGGAACAACATCTCATAATCCATCTAGGTAGCCTCCAATCAGGTGGTGTGAACAGAGATTTCTCTTTGCAGTAATTTTTGCTCATCCCCCTTCTAGTCCTCACTCTAACCTCTTGCCTCTTCTCACCTGCCTACCACCTCCACCTGGTGCCCCTCCTCCTCCCCTTTATCACATAGTCCAATCTCCTCTCTTTATCAGATCCTTTCTTCTCCAGCCCTTTACCTTTTCCAAGCATCACCTACCAGTCTGTAACTTCATCTCCCCTCCCGTACCCACATGGCTTTACTCATCTTGTATCTTGTAGCTTGTATCTTCCTCTCTGCACCACCCACCCCTGCCCTACACCTTATTCTGGCAACTTCCTCCTTTTTTCCAGGACTATGAAGTGTCTCAGCCCAAAACGGAACAACTGTTTATCATTTCCATAGATGCTGCCTGACCTGCGCAGATTGTCCAGCATTTTGTGTGTGTTGATCTCAGAATGCAAGTTTTAATGCTAAATGTATTTGGAAATATTCTTGGTGCTATCTTTACGTTAATTTGAAAACCTCAGAAATATTCAATTCAGGCTGCTTAGCCTTTTTTTAAAAAATTGGCAATAAAGGGGGGAGAAAAGGTCAAACTAGCAGCTGCTGAGACTTGTAAAGAAAAATTATTTTTGGCCAGAGCAAAATTAATCATTGCACACCAAATATTGAAGGCATTTTAAGTCGGGGTTGTACATCACCACTTCATACAACTTTATTCTGCCAAATTAAGGGCATGGATCCAATTAACAATACAGGAAATTGTTTTTACAGGCTTGATTACTGTGTGAATTTAAGCTTTTGATCTTAACAAAATTAAGAATTAAAGTGGGCCTCAGGAAATGACTGAAGGTACTCACTTGAATTTAATCAGCATATTTTATAAAATGATCCAAGCAACCATTCCTCAATTTTTTCTTAAATATAATTGATCATCTTCATTGTTTGTTCCTCCTTGACCATGAATTCTAACTTAAAATTGGGATCTAATACATTTTCTTTTTAAGCTGAAATTTAAGCTTGGGTGTTTTAAGAACTTTGTTTAGTTCTACAAAGGGGCCATTCTGGGTACGTGGGGTAGCGGTGAAAAGAGAGAGAGAAGTCCAACCAACTTTTCCTTCTGTAAATTTAATTTTGCATAGATGACTCATAGCCCTGCATTGATGGATATGTAAATATATCTAAATATAATGGTAATTCCAGTCTATACATTGTATTTCATCAAGAGAAAATAATTACGCTTTACTAGTTTTATGCAACTTATATCAACACAACACACATTAAAAATGTCAGTGGGTAATCTTAAAGAGCCCGACAACTTACCTTCAACACCCACTCATGAGGTGGAACACAGATAGTTGCAAATCACAGTGATACAGCTGAGTTTTGATTCTAAATCTGATGAACTGTACAGGGGTTAGAAACAGTAACCAGTAGTTCCCAATGTTTCAGAATGGCCTAACTGATTCACACTCCATGATATTCCTCCCCACCCCCATTTCAATATCTCCACAATGTCATCATAGCATGGTCTTTTTAAGGAACTGGAGCTCAGGAGGTGTGACATTTAAGGCACAGGTGCAGAGTTTTGCGATAGTTTTCATCAAGTTCAGTTTCAAATTACACAGCTCTACAATCAGGGCTAATAGCATGCCTAATTTTTTGTCTTTACAAAAAGAGCAACTTCGCTTCGGAGAGTGGCTTAATATAGGGGGTGATAGCCCCCGGCCCAGCCAAACTTAAGAAATCTCGTTTAGGTGGATGCTGCGTGATGTGGCCTGTTACAAATTAGTACCCCGAAATAACAAACAGTACACAATATGCGATTAAACAATTAAGCTTTATAATTCTTACTTTGACTATATGGTTAGTAAAGAAAACGAAAAGAAAGAAAAAGGGCCCAATCTTATGAAATACTCTATTGTGCAGTATTGGAGCTCACAGATAAGGCAATTGTCCACCACTTACCTCCTCCGATTGTCACTGCCCTTTGGACTCTCGCTCCAAGTCCACCCTGTCCAGTGGTCTACCAACTCTCTCCATTCGCGTCTTCTCTCCTCATCTCTTCCCAGCAAAAAACTGCGAAAATCTCTCATCCAGGCTCACAAGAAAGAACAGCATTCCAAACCCCATTATCTCCAGTCATAACCCAAACATTGCTGCTACAGAGAAACCATTACATTATCAGTGAAACATTACAGCATGTTACACAGCAGTGAAACCCGACAGTGCGTTACACTCTCCCCCCCCCCCCACCAAATTTAGTCATGTCCTTGTGACGTTGAGATAATTCGCCAACCCTTCCTGCAAAACACAAACCTCAATTCAGGTGTAAAAAGCAGTGACATAGCTCCCCAAAACAGTAGGGGTCACACTCTGTTCCCCTGGTGCTTCGTAGGCCAGCCTATCCAGTGGTCTCCTAATTCTGAGACCTCCATACCCCATCATCTAACTCTTCAGATTCATACACAACTGGGGATATTTCCTGTCTACCTGGGAAGGCCTCCCCCAACCTATCACTCATGCCCACCTGCAACTCAAGAGTCCTCTGACCAGTGATCAAACCCCGCTTCCTCCCCTGCAGAGTCCCGCTACAACCCAGTCTGCCCACAGAGAGCCCCCCCCCCCCCACTTCACCTGGCTCAGTGGGAGAAGGGCCGGGAGTCTCTTCCTCAATCAATAGGGAGTTAGCGAAAGGCTGCATATACCACACGTCTAGGTCCTCATCCTCCAAATCCGTATCCTTTTCAGTGGTGGGGGTGGCCTAACCTCGCATGTTGGGAGCCCGGTAGTTACCTCGCATTTCCAAAGAGTTCTCTGACTAGGTGTAGGCTCCAAGTCGGGCTCTGGATCTACCTGCACCTCTTGACCCAGGGGCAACAGGTGGTTCCAATGGAGAATCATGACAGGCCCATTTCCCTCCTCTGGTAGCCACCTAGTGGCCAACCAACTCATGCTTTCCAGGTAGCCCCAAATTCCTTATGAGGACTCTGTCTCCCGGTAGGAGATGGGAGAACCTCACCTTTTGATCATACCTTCTCTTATTCCCTTGTTTCTGCTGGGCAGCTGAGACCCCAGCTAATTCATAAGCCCTTCTCAACTCTCTTTTCATGTCAGACACCTACTTCAGATGTCTTCGGTGGTAAGTCACCCTCGTCAGTCCCAAACAAAGGTCAATGGGCAACCTTGCCTCGCACCCAAACATCAGATAATATGGTGAGTATCCAGTAGCTTCATTTCGTGTACAATTATAACTGTGAACCAGATGCCCACTATGTTGACTCCACCTGCTCTTCGTGCCAATCTCCAGGGTCCTGCGTATGTCTAGAAGGTCCGATTAAACCTCTCTGGCTGGGGATCACCCTGTGGGTGATAGGACATGGTCCTTGACTTCTCGGCTCCAAGCATGCACAGTAACACATGGGTGAGTCTGCTCTCAAAATCCCGTCCCTGGTCACTATGCATCTGCCTGGGAAGGCCATAATAAATTAAATACTTCTCCCATAACACCTTTGCCACCGTAGACACCCTCTGGTCCTTGGTAGGGAAAGCCTGAGCACATCTAGTGTAGTGATCCGTGATGACTAAGACATTCGCCGTGTGGCTGGCATCGGGTTCTATGGACAGGAAATCCAAACACACCAGGTCCGGAGGCCCCGCAATCTGCAAGTGGGACAAGGGAGCTGTCTTCTGTCGTATGTAGTGAATGCACGACTTGCAGTATTCTTCGACATCCGACTTCATTCGGGGCCAGTAAAACCAGTCTCTGAGCAATCCATAGGTCTTTTCCACCCCCAAATGTCTAGAATCATCATGAAGTGATTTCAACGTAATCCTCCGATACATCTCTGGCAGAACCAGCTGGCACCGCCGGGGTCGGTCTGGGGGTGACATGACCCGATATAAGATCTGGTTCCTCAACTCCAACCAAGGCCATTCACAAAGTAATGGAGGCACCAACGCGTATTTTGTCCTCTCCGTCTGAATCATGTCTCACTTTTCGACCGCTGACCAAATGGTACCAATGCCCAGATCATCTTGCTGAGCAGCAGCAACTTCCCCAGAACTCAATTCCGGCAGCTGATTTGTCTTCAGAGCAGTCAGGTTACAGTAAACTTGGGGAATGGTGTCATCAGAAGCTCCCAATTGATCCACCGCTCGATCCTGCCTCTCCTTTCCCTCTGCCTTCATGTGATGGCAAACTGACACATGGCCTTCACCTCTCCCACTCCTCATCCCTGTCCAGTCCCTCATGCACCCATTGGGACAAATCATCAGCATCAATGTTCCTGCTTCCCAGCCAGTACTTCAAGCTGAAATCATAGGCGGACAACACCACCAACGGCCTGTGGCATCCAGTTTCGCCGAGGTCAGGATATAAGTTAGGAGGTTGTTCTCCGTTCTCACCTCAAACTTGGCCCCGTAGAGATAGTCATTAAGCTTATCCACCACCACCCATTTCAACATCAGAAATTCCAACTTGTGCGTGGGATAGTTCTTCCGCCGAGGGCAACAGACTCCGGCTGACAAACGCAACAGGCCTCAACCCGGACCCCTGATCCTGATACAAGATGCCCCCTAAACCCTCTCAGCTGGCATTGGTGTGTAATACATACAGCAATCAGGGGTCTGCAAAAGCCAGCAGCAGCGCCTGGGTCAGCAGCTCCTTTAGTGACTGAAAGGCCTCCTCACATTTTGCATCCCAGCTTGGTCCAAAGGGCTCTGAGGGGCTAAGATACTCTCCACCCTCCTGTCCTTTTCTCCCCTTCCCTTTCTTTCCCAAGGGAGGGTAACCACACAGAAGCCGATTCAAATGGTGACTCACTTTCGCATAACCCTTCACAAACCTCCAATAGTAACCACAGAACCAAAGGAACGAGTGCAGAGCACTCACAGTCTGAGGTCTTGGCCAAGTGGTCACTAACTCTGTCTCAGCTGGATCTATAGCTACTCCATCCATGAGACTATGTGCCCAACATAGCTAACAGATGTTTGGCAGAACCGGCAGTAGTCCAGGGAAAGTTTTAACCCTTCAGCTTTCAGGCAGCCCAGCACCTTCAGCAGCCTCACTTCATGTTCTTCCAAGGTGGATCTAAATACTATCAGGTCATCCAGATATACCAACACCTCAAGCAAGTTCATAGCCCCCAGTGTCTTCTCCATGACCCGCTAGAAGGTTGCAGGAATTCTCGAGATGCTCTGGGGCATCCTTTCAAGCTGGAAAAATCCCAGGGGACACATAAACAACATACACAAAATGCTGGTGGAACACAGCAGGCCAGGCAGCATCTATAGGGAGAAGCGCTGTCGACATTTCGGGCCGAGACCCTTCGTCAGGACTAACTGAAAGGAAAGATAGTAAGAGATTTGAAAGTAGGAAGGGAAGGGGAAAATGCAAAATGATAGGAGAACACCGGAGGGAGTAGGGTGAAGCTGAGAGCTGGAAAGGTGATTGGCAAAAGGGATCCAGAGCTAGAGAAGGGAAAGGATCTTGGGACAGGAGGCCTAGGGAGAAAGAAAGGGGGAGGAGAGCACCAGAGGGAGATGGAGAACAGGCAGAGTGATGGGCAGAGAGAGAAAAAAAACTAAATATATCAGGGATGGGGTAAGAAGGGGAGGGACATTAACGGAAATTAGAGAAGTCAATGTTCATGCCATCAGGTTGGAGGCTACCCAGCCAGTATATAAGGTGTTGTTCCTCCAACGTGAGTGTGGCTTCATCTTGACAGTAGAGGAGGCCATGGATAGACATATCAGAATGGGAATGGGACATGGAATTAAAATGTGTGGCCACTGGGAGATCCTGCTTTCTCTGGCAGACAGAGCGTAGGTGTTCAGCGAAACGGTATCCCAGTCTGCGTCGGGTCTCACCAATATATAAAAGGCCACACCGGGAGCACCGGACGCAGTATACCACACCAGCCGACTCACTGCTCAAGTGTCGCCTCACCTGGAAGGACTGTCTGGGGCCCTGAATGGTGGTGAGGGAGGAGTGTAAGGGCAGATGTAGCACTTGTTCCGCTTGCAAGGATAAGGGGGATGAATGGACAAGGGAGTTACTTAGGGAGCGATCCCTGCGGAAACCGGGGGGGGGGGGAGGTGGGAGTTACGGAGAATTACACGTTGGATCCGGAGGTGGGGTGGTAGGTGAGGACAAGGGGAATCCTATCCCAAGTGGGGTGGCGGGCGGATGGGGTGAGGGCAGATGTGCGGGAGATGGGAGAGATGTGTTTGAGAGCAGAATTGATGGTAGAAGAAGGGAAGACCCTTTGTTTAAAAAAGGAAGACATTTCCTTCATCCTGGAATGAAAAGCCTCATCCTGAGAGCAGATGTGGCGGAGACGGAGGAATTGTGAAAACGGGATAGCATTTTTGCAAGAGACAGGGTGGGAAGAGGAATAGTCCAGGTAGCTGTGAGAGTCTGTAGGCTTATAGTAGATATATAAATGCTGTTTTCTCTTTGTTGACTCACTCATGGGGATTTGGTAATATCCACTCCTCAAGTCCAGCACACTGAACCACTTCGCACCACTCAGACAGGCCAGCGCGTCTTCAATGCTCAAGACAGTTTTCTGGTCAGGGAGGGTGTGCCTGTTCAGAGTCCTATAGTCCACACACATCCATACCTTCCCACTCTTCTTTTGGGACACTACTATTAGGGATGCATAGGGGCTTCGGGACTCAGTGATGATCCCAGCTTCCTTCAACTTGCACAAATGCTGCCGAACTTCCTTCACCTTTGTCTCAACAGGGTCCGGACAAACCAGCACCAATGTATCAAGGACCTCAGACACTCCCACATCGGCCTCCGAGAACTCCAATTTCACTGACAAATAACCATTGTACAGATAATCACTAGTGCTCAGCCCCCAGATCTCCTATGCCCTGAATGCTGCCAATGGTAAATGCTTCAGATACTGGTTGTAAAATGAATGGTACAACTACCTCTCTTCACAGCAACACATTGGAGCATGGACCCACTAAGCCTTCAGGAATTGCACGTTTTGCTTTCGGGAGTTCCTTGGTACATTGCTGGGAACGTGTTCCCCCAGAGACACCAAGCTGTTCCCTCACTGGGTTCCCTCTAAGTTTTCCCAATGACTCTCCTTGCTGAGGTACCGGGGGGCTCACTCTCCTTCTGGCGTGACACCTGCTGCCAGCAGCCCTCCACTTTGTTCACCCCCTTGGGGAATCCGCCCCCCCAATCAGCTCCATCATATGGGGGGGGGGTCACACCTGCTGATAACAGCTGACGTATCTCCATTCTCAACTCTGCCACAATCTCCTCTACCACTCCCCGGGGTAGGCTATCTGTAGTCGCTTCCCCACAGGGACCACTACTAAGGACTGTACCCTGCTGACAGAGTCCTCCCGTGCCTCCGCCGCGTTCTCCTCTTCCCATAACTCTGATCAGTTCAATAAAAGGTGTAGGGGGGTGCGTCTTATGAGACTGTCGGAGACCCCATGCAATCTGGTCATGGGGCTGGGCGCCCCTGGCTACCTGATCCATTCTAAACTGATCCACCTCAGCCGCCTGAATGACCCCTTTGTGCTGCAAGTAATTTAGCCGCCTCTCTTGCCAAAAAATATAAGCAGAAAGCTTCTCCCCCTTCTCCTGACGTCTGTTCAGAAACCGCACCAGGAGCTCCCTTGGGCTTCCAGTCGTGCCAAAAGCATTGTCCAGTGCTTGCAGATAATTGGCAGCTGTCGTTATGGGATAATTTAACCTGACAGTTCTGACAATGTCAGCCCATTCAAACTTTTAACCAATCTCTGTCACTTTTCATCATCCAAGCACTGCCACTCATCTATCAACTCAGAGGTCTGCTCTGCCCAAGCCTCATACTGCTCCTCCCCTTTAGGGGTGGGCGTTATTCCAGAGAATAGGCGGAGCCTGCCATAGCTGGGACTTTGGCTCTGATCTTTCCATTTATTCGCCAGAGACATAAGGGTGGATACTCCTCAGAATTCTCACTCTTCACCAAGGGACGTGGACTAATTAGACATCCCAAATCCGACCACTCTTTCCCTTCACTCCTCAGAAATGATAGAACCCTGTCTTTGAAATCTCCACCCCCAGCTACCTCAGCGCTGGTCTATATCAAAATGAGAGCTGTGCCCACCATTTTATCAAACCTCTGCTCACAATCGCAACTATGACAGTACTTAACAGTGGAATTAACAATTCACCCGGAGTACATATATCTGCCCCAGGGTAATCACGCAGCATCCAACGGAATCAATCCTGACTGTAGCCCCCACAATTGTAACACTCGCTTCGGAGAACAGCTTAATGTAGGGGTTCATAGCCCCTGGCCCAGCCAAACTTAAGAAATCTCATTTGGGTGGATGCTGCGCTATGTTTCCCGTTACAAATAAAAACACCCCGAAATAACAAACAGTACACAATATGCAATTAAACAATTAAGCTTTATAATTCTTACTTTGACTATATGGTTAGTAAAGAAATGAAGAAATAAAGGGCCCATTCTTATTAAAACAGTCTGTTGCGCAATGTTGGAGCTCACTGATATGGCGATCGTCCACCATTGACCTCCAATTGTCGCTGTCCTTCGGACCCTTGCCACAGGTCCACCCTGTCCAGTGGTCTACCAACTCTCTCCATTCGCGTCTTCTCTCCTCATCTCTCTCCCTAGCAAAAGACCGCGAAAATCTCCCTTCCAGCCCACAAGAAAGAACAACAGCATTCCAAACCCCGTTATCTCTAGTCATAACCCAAACATTGCTGCTACAGAGAAACCATTACATTATCAGTGAAACCTTACAGCATGTTACACAGCAGTGAAACCTTTCAGCACATTTCTGTTTAAGATGGCACTGAAGCTCAGCGACCACTTGCCAGCGGCAAACCAAACTACTGCTTTATTAATCACACTTTTTCTGGCAAATGATCACTGCAATCAAGAGCCTACAACTTCCCTTCAGAGTTGAGTTTTTGAACCACCTGTATAACCTGCCATTTTTGCAGTGTGAACTAAAGTCTTGAAGCTGCAGGACAGTTGCAGTGTGGCATGTAAGCACCAAATTAAAGTGGCTTGGCAATGAGAGTGAGAATGGGCCAACATTTGGCCATTGCAGAGGATTTTGAGGCAATTCAAAGCAGCAAGGCATTGAGGAATTGAGGCAAGGCAGCTCCCGAGAGCGAGCAAAGACCTGGAGTTTGTTTAATCGAAGAGCCAGGCTGAATCGGAAAGGTCAGGTATGGGTTGAATCAAGACAGCGGGGCCCAGGCCCAAGAGCATATCGAAACAGCAGGGCTTATGTCAGAGAGAGAAACAACCCAATGGATGATTTAAGACCAGGCCTGATTGAGAAAAATCAGGGCATTGGGATCAGAGGGGAGGGACAGGCTGATTCAACTCGCTGTTCCGCGAGGTTTACTCATCTGTGCTGAACTGAGGCTATCTCCTACAACGAGTGGCTGTGGACTCACTTTCATGAACTTCAGTTCTCAATGCCATTTTGAAAGCTATTTGCTTTCTTTTATTGTTTGCACGATTTGTTTCTTTTTCTGCACAACTGGGTGCTGGAAGATGTATTTTTTTTAATGGGTTGTGGCTCCTTTAAGGAGATGTATCTCAAGGTTGTATATAGTAAATATACTTTGAACCTTAATATTCCAAAGGCCTCTCAAACCCCATTGTTCTTTTTGCTGTCCCAGGTCAGAAATCAGAGCTTTACACTATTTGCTAAGTCTTTCTTCAGAGGAAGGCCTAACATAACCTACAGGTTTATTTTCAGTATTTTTAATGTTTATAAGCCAAAGAACAAAAAAAAAATCAAAAATATTGAAGGCAGAATAATATTGGAAAATGATTTGTTACAACTAAACTTTCAAAGGAAAATGAACACTTAAAATATATATTTTTTTGAAGATTGGGGAAAGTGTTGGTGCTCTTGCCAAAAGACTTCCTGAGAGTTGCACAAATGCAGCCTCCTTTTATGCTGCATGTTCTTCTCAAATGTTCAAAGTATCAAAGTTACCTCGAGATTCATTTTTCTTGCAGGTATTTACAAGAAAAATTATTGAATAGAATTTACTAAAAACTATACATGAACAAAGACAATGTACAAAAGAGAAATTCTGTAAATAAAAAATAAATGATACGAGAACACAAGTTGTGGAGTCCTTGTAAATGAGTCTGTAGAATTGAACAGAAAGCAACAACCAAAGACAGATCACCAGAGCAGTGTCAAAGCACAACGTGAATCTTCAACAAGAATTAATAGAAGAATCCTGCTAGATTTGTGCTTCCACAGCCAAGCAGAGGTCAATTTTGGGGCATGCATCCCATTCAGATATGCGCTGAAATCAGTATTTTACAATCACTGAACAGCTCAATTATTTCCAAGCTTCTCTGCACTGCAAATATTAAAAGGATATGCATATATTAAAGGGATACATGAGGAAAAGACAGAACTCTAAACAATGACATTAGAATCAAATTACATATGGTTCTTTTCAGTGACCGAGGTTTCATGAAGTTCACAGTTAACGCATCTCACTTCATCTCCATTTTCCTCAACTTCAAATTCCTTGAGAAAAATAGAGAAAGAAACAAAAAAAGGGAGAAAAAATTCTCTGAATTTTTTTTTTAACTATCTGGCATTTTGGTTTTCATCGATGTATCAAAATAAACAAGGCCACATCTGCTCTCTTAACTATGCCTTCAAATAACAGATTCTTGCTCAGAAAACAAGTTTTGTTCCAAATGCAGTCTCTGTGAAGAACCGATTCCAGGTGAAAGCACCTCTGTACTGAAGGATATTTCATTCAAAACTTGTGGACTGTTCGACCAGCAGGAGCACTCATGCCCCATTTGGTGTGTATAAACCATCACTGCTGTACAAGTGAAACCAGCCTTGTGAAGAGGTCGTTTATAACAGTAGAGCAGCTGGGCCAGGGCTGTCTTTTCTCAAAGTATGAAATGACTACACTTCACCAGTTTCCTATTAATTCACAATTTATATTTCCGCATTACAGAACCACATCCAGTTTGCAAATCGTAACAAATTAAAATTTTCTTAAGTGCACTAAAATAAATACCCCTGCACTTAAACATTCTGCATTTGTTTTATGTTTATATTAAGATATACTTCTGAGAAATTACCGCAACAACATATATTTTATAGCATACAAGATAAACATGCAATAAAACTCACAGTGACACATTATCGTTTCAGTGGCACGTTAGTGTAAGGTTGGACAAAAGATCAATCGACACTAGAATACATATTTTTAATACAAGGGCAAGACCAGAGTCCAAATTTGGGTATGTCAAGGGGAAAAAAAGCTGTGGCTGCATTTGAGAAACATAAGCAGCAGATTAACTACTAAGATTTTTTTTGTGCGAAGTACAAGTGAGGAACAATCAAGTACTTGGTTAAATTTATAGCTCAAGCAACAGAATTCAAAATATAACCGAGTTAAACAAAGTTTAAAAATTAAATAAGACTAATTGAAAGTGGGACTGGATGGGTTAAGTGCCTGACTGCAGTTTTGTTTGGGCTTCTAAACAGCCTTAACGAATAAATATTTCGAGGCATTCCATCTCCAGCTTGAATCACTCTAGCCCAGAATCACTGAAAACTGAAGGCAATCTGAAACGAGCTGGAGGAGGAACTTCTGCATGTTTCATCCAGAATATAATTACACCCCACAGGAAAACACAGGTTTGGGGTGAGTGGGGGCAGATGGCTATGAATTTTGGGGACCGTGCTGCAGGGACTCGCAACATACTGAGAAACACCTACAGGTGTTCAACAGATACAACGTGCCCAATACCAATGAGGACAAGAAAGACAGATGTATGACCCCATTTCGCCAATTACAGCGAGGAGGGAGACTGAAACATCGAGACAATAGCAAAAGTTGAGCACTGGCTGCCTGCCTATTTAGATCGCTGGAGGATAGCTCTGTTGCCAGGGAGGGAAAGGCCTGCTGCTGTGCCCAGAGAACGTTACCCAGGTTTGGATATGGACTTGTACTACAGAACTTTTTTCCCCAGTCGTGGTGTTTTTATATTCAGCCGATCTTTCTCTTTTTGTGTGTGTGCAGGGGAGAGGGGGTTTGTGGGTTGATGATTATGCTGCCATTCTTTCTTGGTTTCATGGCTATCTGGAGAAGAAGAATTTCAGAGTTGCATACTTAGTTAATAAATGAACTTTTGGAAAAAAAAACACTGGATCATGTTCAGATTTGAATAGCTGTGATCAATGTAATGCTGCAGTGACCAACTTCACAACCCATCACTCACAACCAATACTAATGACTTGGACAAGAGCCTGAAGCATAATATGTCCAAACCTCCAAATGTTAAGCTGAGAGGGAAGAAGAGTGAATAGGGATCATTCGGTATTTTGAAATATCATTGAGGGCCAGATGGAAAATAGCAATGAATGCCAAGGAAAACTACAGCAAACTATACAAGAACATTTATAAATGAGCAGAACTAGAAAATAACAGATGGATAGCTCAGAGATAAACACCAAATAATAGTGTTGTTTGGAAGAGGGAAATCACGTATTACTTATAAAATACATGTTTCTGCCTCTAGAGGTACTGTTCATTCAGTACAAACATCACTCTCTGTTCATGAAGTTTTTTTTACATCATCTCCTGCACAGGCTAATTCAGATTTCAGCTTGAAGCAAAGATGATAGAAAGGCATCTACCTCTATCCACTCTTGACGTCCTTGAAACAGCAAAATCTGAGAGTCTTAAGCTTTCTTGGTCTTGGTAAACATTATGTAGCTATAATTAAGAAAGTATAATGTTCACCACTATCATTGTGCCAGGAGTCCACTCCAGTCCACGGCATTGCTACAAGATGTTGCATGTGTGCATTATCTTGCTTAATGCTGATCGTGAGAATAAATCAGTAATATTAATATATTCAGGTGCACAATAATCCTGGAAATAACTTGGAAAATATGTAGCTTGGGTGGTTGATGGTTGGGTTGAGTTATTCTCTGATCTTGGCAATCCATTTGCAACTTTTGTCACCATACGAGGAGATGCCATCAGTGCTGTACTTACTGTATTTTGCACAATGCTCTTCCAGTAAGATGGCATTGCGTTGGGTTGTAGCGACTTCTATGGGATCAAAGGTGCTACTATCCTATTTAAACACATTTTTAATGATGGCAAGATCCTGCAAAAGATGAAGAACTGAAAGTACTGCACGTCCACCCCATTGGCGAGCTGCACATCATGCTGCAACACAAGTCGAAGGAGGCATACAGTCTAATAGCCAATGACCGTCTTGGTCGCTTTTCTTATGGACTCTTTTGGACATTATCAATGTGGTCTGCTGCAAGTTTGATTCACTGATTTAATAGCGGGCGAGCAGCACAGACTCGGACATCGCAAGGATCAGGCCTCAAGCTGCAGTGTGGGCTGCTTCCGGCCTGGGTGATTTCTGAGGAGGGTTTGAACTCCCTGCCTAGCTTCGTATACAATGCACCAGGAAGGCAGTAGAATATGAATTGAGGCAGGAATGAGATCACAAAGTACAAATACACCAATCAAGTTGTACCACATGCCAGTGAAACATTAAAATAACAAACACTGGGTAGCTGATCAGAACATAGATCTCAAGTTACTGTAACGTGCTGTAAGGTTCCACTGCTACTGTAATGGTTTCTCTGTAGCAGCAATGTTTGGGTTATGACTAGAGATAACAGGGTTTGGAATGCTGGGGCTATCCAATGAGAGAAATGTTGTTCTTTCTTATGAGTCTGGAAGAGAGATTTTTGCGATCTTTTGCCGGGGAGAGATGAGGAGAGAAGACACGAATGGAGAGAGTTGGTAGTGCATCAGACGGAGTGAAATTGGAGCGAGGGTCTGAAGATCAACGGAGGAGGTCGACGGTGGACAACCGGTTTTATCAGTGAGCTCCAACACTGCAATAGAATGTTTCATGAGGATGGGCACTTTTTTTGTTTTCTTGACTAACCATACAGTCAAAGAAAGAATTATAAAGCTCAATCGTTTAATCGCATATTGTGTACTGTTTGTTATTTCGGGGAACTGATTTGTAACAGGGGACACAGAGCGCAGAATCCACCCAAACATGATTTCTTAAGTTTGGCTGGGCTGGTGACTATCACCCCAATATTAAACCTCTAGCTGAAGCAAGTTACAATTGAGGGGGCTATGTTCGGGATTGATTCCATTAGATGCTGTGTGATTACCCTGAGCAATGAACCACTGAGACAGATATTTGTACTCCAGATGAATTGTTGATTCCACTGTTAAGTACTGTCAAAGTTGCAGTAATGCGTGGAGGTTTGATAAAATGGCTGGCGCAGCTCTCATTTTAATGTGGACCAGGCTGAGGTAGCGGTAACTAGGGGCAGAAATTTCAAAGACAAGGTTCCCTCGTTCCTGAGGAGTGACGGGAAAGAGTGGTCGGATTTGGAATGTCTAATTAATCCACGTCCCCTGGTGAAGAGTGAGAATTCTGAGGTAGTATCCACCTTTACATCTCTGGCGAATAAATGGAAAAATCAGAGCCAAAGTCCCAGCTATGGCAGGCTCCGCCTATTCTCTGGAATAATGCCCACCCCTAAAGGGGAGGAGTAGTATGAGGCTTGGGCAGAGCAGACCTCTGAGTTGTTAGACCAGTTGCAGTGCTGGGATGATGAAAAGCGACAAAGACTGGTTGAAAGTTTGAATGGGCTGGCCACTGACCTTGTGAGAGCAGTCAGATTGCAGTCTCCTGTTGTGACAGCTGTCAGTTATCTGCAAGCACTGGACAATGCTTTGGCCCAACAGGAAGCCCAATGGAGCTCATAATGGGGTTTCAGAACGTGGGTCAGGAGAAGGGGGAGAAGCTTTCTGCCTACATTTTTCAGCTAGAGAGACAGCTAAATTGCTTCTGGCACAGAGGGGTCATTCAGGCAGCTGAAGTGGATCAGTTAAGAATGGACCAGATAATCAGGCACCCAGTCCCATGACCAGATTGCATGGGGTCTCCGACAGTCTCGTAAGATGCACCCCCCTACACCTTTAGTTGAGCTAATCAGAGAGGTACAGGAAGAGGAGAACACGGCAGAGGCACTGGAGGACTCAGTCAGCAGGGTACAGTCCTTGGTAGTAGTCCCCTGCAGTGAAATGACCACAGACAGCTGTTACATACCCATGGGTATCTTGTGACTGTCACATGACCATGATGTAATTGAGGATCTGCTGGGCTTGATATAATAGTCTTATCATGGTGGAGTGATGTAATTTTCCCGCCAGTGAGAGGTCAAGTGATGACCTCTTTCAACAGGGTATAAAAGGATAACCCCTCCCTGTGACTCAAGTCAGTTTGTAGTTTAATTCGTCAGTGACTCCGTTCTGCTGCGTATTTGATTTCATGACGCAGTTTTGTTTTAAAGCGGAGTTTTAATTTCTACTGTAAGAATCATTGTGCTGGCAGTTCTGAAAATCACTGCCAGTTAAAGTCCAGTTGGAGAGTGAAGGATTATCGAAGTTCGGGAAGCTGAAGGATCGAGAAAAGTTGGTGGTGTTGGCGGTAAAAACGGGTTCGACCTTATTTGATCCTCATTCGGAGGGAATTAGTAACCTGCACCCACGAGAGTCCATGCTGGAAGAGCAGAAAGGACTGGGGCAGTGAATTATTCACCAAGAGGAAAAGGTCAGTGCCCTTAGGCCATTTTATTTCCTTCATCGTAAATCCTTCGGGCAAGGCATATTTTGGCTGGGATCAGCAGTAACGTCACGTCGTAAGAGAATTTATCACTTCAAGGAAAGTCTCTCCTAACTGACTGTATAAATCACTTGGACTGTTTACATTATCACTCTAAGAACTGTTTTTGCATTATCGCTTTAAGAACTGTTTGAGCTGCTGTATAGCAGCCGACTACCGGTTAAGTTAGTCGTTTGTTTACTTTTGGGGGGGTTTTTGAGCAGCGTTTAATAAATGTTTTATTTGATATAAAAAACCTGTCTCAATTCTATATTCATTGTTGCTGGATCATAACACAGCCTACCCCCGGGGAGTGGTAGAGGAGATTGTGGCAGAGTTGAGAACGGAGATACGTTGGCAGTTATCAGCGGGTGTGAACCCCCCCATATGATGGAGCTGATGGGGGGGGCGGATTCCCCAAGGGGACGAACGATGCAGAGGGCTGCTGGCAGCCGGTATCATGCCAGAAGGAGAGTGAGCCCCCCGGTACCTCAGCCTCAGCAGAGAGTCGTTGGGAAAACTCAGAGGAGACCGAGTGAGGGAACAGTTGGTGCCTCTGGCAGAACACATTACCAGCAATATACCAAGGAACCCCCGAAAACGAAAGACCCAATTCCTGAAGTCTTAGTGGGACCACGCTCCAGTGTGTTGCTACAGATATAGGGTATTTATGCTAAAGCCATACACGACACTGGGTCACAGGTCATGGTAGTTCATTTCACAACCGGTATCTGAAGAATTTACCATTGTCACCATTCAGGGGCATTGGAGATCTGGGGGCTGAGTGCTAGTGATTATCTGTACGATGGTTATTTGTCAGTGAAGTTGGAGTTCTCGGAGGCCGATGTGGGAGTGTCTGAGGTCCTTGATACATTGGTGCTGGTTTGTCTGGACCCCGTTGAGACGGGCGGTGTTTCAATTCTTGTGGGGACCAACACCCCTCTTGTGAAGAGGCTCATGGGGGCCTGCAAGGAGAAGGCTGGCGAGAGCTTTCGGGGAACATTGTCCGTGCACCCGGGGCTTCAAGCTGCTTTTGAGGAAGTGCGTGGCAGCGTTGGACCAGATACTGAATTTAAACAAGCGACTGTGTGGTTTACCCAATCGAAGCCAATGGTAGTACGGCCCGGGGAAGTAGCGAGAGTGATGGGGACCCCCACATTTCCTGGAGTGCGTGAGGGCAAAGCCCTCTTAGTGGACGCTCCAGAAGACCACGAGGGGGAGTCGGGATTTCCTGCTGGGGTACTGGTGAGGCCAGAATTGCAGAAGCTCTCAGTTGTGCAGGCGAGCAGGATGGCAGTGATTGTCAGGAACATTACGAAGAGGGAGGTCACCTACAAGCGGGGGATGCACCTGGCGCATTTGTTCCCATTGATGGTAATGTCTAGTGTTCCTGTGAGACACGCCAGGGAGAAACTATTGGAAAAGGGGGAAAGTTGACCCCTACTAAGTCATTCAACTTCAGGGGCTCCCCGGTTTCTGCGGGTTGGAAGAGAAGGTTGGTGGAGAAGATGTTGAAGCTGGAAGGTGGTTTTTCCACTGACGAGTTTGATGTGGGTTGTTCCAAGAGCATGCATCACACTATCCGGGTGACCGAGAACACCCTGTTTAGAGAGAGGTCGCGGCGACTGACCCCTGCAAAGTTGGAGGACGTTTCAGCAGCATTTGTGTAAGTTGAAGGAAGCTGGGATCATCACTGAGTCCCGAAGTCCCTATGCATCACTTGTCTAAGTGGTGCGAAGTGGTTCAGTGTGCTGGACTTGAGGAGTGGATATTACCGGATCCTTGTAAGTTAGCCCAACAAAGAGAAAACAGCATTTATATATCCGCTGGGATTTTTCCAGTTTGAAAGGATGTCCCAGGGCATCTCGAGAGTTCCTGCAACCTTGCAGCAGGTCATGGAGAGTGGGGGATATGAACGTGTAGAGGGGGTGGGTGAGGGGTAAGTGTAGCAAAATATGTAGACAGGACAAGAGAGAGGTACGTCATTGGGGAAGTAAGGAGAGGTAGCTAAAATAAGGTGCCAGGCCAGACGTGGAGACCACAAGGAAAAGGGAACCTGCGACCACAGGACAATCTGTTTGGCAAAGTATTTTGAGTTATACCTATTTCAAGTGTTTTGAAGTGCTTCCAAGTATTACGCTTGAACCTTTGCTAATTCTGAGTATTTCGCGTGCTTAGCTGTGCAATAGCCAATCAATTGATGGATTGAAATCAGTAACCATATTTGCGAATGTAGTACCCTGCTTTTGGGTATAAGTATGACCTTTGTAAACCGACAAATTGGGAGTTGGCTACCTTACGCACGAAGTGTGTGGGGCTGCAAACTCCTCTCTGAATAAAAACTGTTTCAGAGGTAATTTCGTGTCTCTGGTGTTTTTCCTCAACTGAACAGGTTAATAATTTCAGGTTGACAGCTTGAGGTGTTTGTATATCTGGATGACCTCATAGTATTTGGACCCACCTTGGAAGAACATGAAGCAAGGCTGCTGAAGGTGCTGGGCCACCTGAAAGCGGAAGGGTTAAAACTTTCCCTGGACTACTGCCGGTTCTGCCAAACGTCTATTAGCTACGTTGGGCACAGACTCCAGACTCTGCGCTCGTTCCTCAGGTTCTGTGGTTACTATCAGGGGTTTGTGAAAGGCTACGCGAAAGTGAGTCACCCTTTGAATCAGCTTCTCTGCTGTTACCCTCCCTTGGGGAAGAAAGGTGGGGGGGGGGGAAGGATAGGAAGGTGGAGAGCATCTTAGCCTGTCGGAGCCCTTTGGACCAAGCTGGGATGCAAAATGTGAGGAGGCCTTTCAGTCACTGAAGGAGCTGCTGACCCAGGCACAGGTGCTGGCTTTTGCAGACCCCTGATTGCTGTATGTACTGCACACGGATGCCAGCCGAGAGGGTCTTGTATCAGGATCAGGGGTCCGGGCTGAGGCCTGTTGCGTTTGTCAGCCGGAGTCTGCGGCCCTCGAATGCACAAGTTGGAATTTCTGGCATTGAAATGAGCGGTGGTGGATAAACTGAATGACTACCTCTATGGGGCCAAGTTTGAGGTGAGGACAAACAACAACCCACCAACTTACAACCTGACCTCAGCAAAACTGGATACCATGGGCCATCGGAGGTTGGTGGCATTCTCTGCCTATGATTTCAGCCTGAAGTACCAGCCGGGGAGCAGGAACATTGACACAGATGCTTTGTCCCGATGGGCGTATGCGGGACTGGACACGGACGAGGAGTGGGAGAGCGTTCCTGCCCCGGGGGTGAAGGCCATATCTCAGTTTGCCATTACCATGAAGGCAGAGGGAAAGGAGAGGCAGGATCGCGCATTGGATCAATTTGGAGCTTCTGATGACACCATTCCCCAAGTTTACTGTAACCTGACTGCTCTGAAGACAAATCAGCTGCCAGAATTGAGTTCTGGGGAAGTTGCTGCTGCTCAGCGAGATGACCCAGGCATTGGTACCATTTGGACGGCAGTCGAAATGGGAGACGTGACTCAGGCGGAGAGGACAAAATACGCATTGGTGCCTCCATTACTACGAGAATGGCCTCGGTTGGAGTTGAAGAACCAGATCTTATCCAAGTCACCTCACCCCCAGACCGACCTTGGCGTTGCCA